>NW_028185961.1:516354-595136 GCF_003343005.1 Rhea americana | reverse complement strand
GTGCGCAGTTGCGACTATCTGGTCCAACTTTGACCACTTTGACCACTGAGAAGTGGYGAAATTCAGTTGAGTTTGCAGATCCTCAGCCAAAAAAGTCTTTCCTCCTAGTAACAAGAATGTGTTACAAACACGTATTTTAATTGGCCAGCTAGTGAGATGGTGGGGGTAAAGATCTCTCTCTAAAAGCCGCTTAAAAATGGAAATTCTTGAAACATTTTGATGAGTTAGGGAATGAACACTGGCCAGCACTAATTAGTTTTTTTTAATAGTCTTTTTAAATGTTTTTTTAAAGTTTTCAAATATGTGTTCACTYTGGCAAAGGAGAATAACGCTAGAGAAGACTGAAAATCGTACATGCGTAACACTGAGGCGTGGAATGGGTTTGGATCATAACTTCTCCTGAAAAATAGATCATGAGGGCACCTTGGATTTCATTCTAAAAACAAAGAGTTTCTGTTTTTGCTATCCTAACTAAATTCAGATCAGTCTGTGAAAATTCCTGGGAACAAAGYGTTTCTATTAGCCTTAAAATTACAGAATCCATCAGATGGAGTCTTTGCTTTCCAGAGAGGTAGATATCTGGGAGCTCGTTTTTAACTTAAAAAAAAGAATTGTAGTTAAATTTTGTGCTATAAGTAAGTGGGAGTTGCATATGCATTTTTGGAACATTATACTGAAGCTAATCCTTTTGATGAATTCTAGACGTAAACATAACGATTTATTTTTATTAACAGCTGACATTGCAAAGCATTATGTGGTGATCATGGTTACTATATTTAGTTAATGAACTTTGGGTGCTTTATTTTTTTTTCCTGCAGCAAATATGAAGTCTTGGAAATAACTTCTCATTGGTTTATAGTATTTATAGGCGGAGATTTGCTTAGCCTTGCCAAGCCGTGAAGGTCAGTCTGCAGCTTTGTCCTGGAACCTGGGAATCAGTCCAGATGTAGTTGGAGCTGTAAATAGCTTACCAAAAAAAACTTTTTAATTGAAATAATGTTTTTAATTGAAATAATGGAGGCACTATGCCATTAAGATAGTTTAAAATAACCTTTAATGTTAGCAGCTGTAAGGTTTCCAGTAAAAACATTTTATGTGGCAGTGCTATTACCTTCCTCACCCAAAAAGGAAAATGCGTAACAACAAAGCAAGAAAAGAAATAGCAGATGGGCATGAGAAACTATTGAAACTTTGCTGTTATGTAGCTTTATTTTGCACTTGAGTGATAGGCACGTCAAAATGCGCCTTTACCTTCCTGCACAACAGGCTTGGTTTTCCCCCGTCTATCCTGTAGCTGCCCCTGCRTCTCCAGTTGCCGGCACCTTGGCACGAGAGCCCCGCGGCCCCTTCGTCTGCTGGCGCAGACTCCTGACGCACGCACCGACACGCGCCCGCCAGCACGTGGGTCTCGGCCAGCCTGCAGGTGCCGGGACCTCCTCTGAGCTGCGTGCGTCTTTGTGCTCCCGTTCACAGGAGCAGAGGGAAGTGTGTTCATGAGCTTCTCCGCCTCGGTGTTAATTCTGCTGTTTCTTACTTTGGGTTGAAGTCTGAGTTAACTCTTGACGTTTTTCAGGAGTGTTGAAGCTGTCTTTATCAGTATCTAACGTGAGCATCCTACATATCAGGACTGAAATGACCAGGATACAGAGAACATGGAGCATTTTCCATCTTAAATATGATCTCTGTGGTGTGTAAACAAACTCAGTGCTGTGATTGGGATCCACTTATGGTCAGGCAGACAGACAGGTTCGGCTGAGCAGAATTTATTACAGTATCAATCATGGGCATATTGTAAATAGCTGTCCGRTGTTACACTGTCAAGTTCCATTTTTCGCTTCGCGCCTTCTGTCCAGCTGCAAAGATCTTCCTTAGAGAAGATGCCTTGAAAAGCACGTAACTTCAGACATGCTGCTATGCTGAAACTAGCCACAAAATTGCAAGGGCGTAGCAGGGCAGAGGAGCGGATGTGGGCAATCTCGTCTCTGTGTCTGGGTGCCGTGCTGCTCAGAGGAGGGCTGTGCAGAAGGCAGTAGCACAGTTAGCGTACATCCCTTTCCTCTTTCCTCCTGTAGGCCTCCTTTTGATGGAAGAGAAATAGCACTTGCTGTTATCGCAGGTGGTGGACTTCATGGAGATGTTGTTGACTTGTAGGCCAGTAGGCCAAAGCCTGCCTTGGGCAAGGAGAGATCTTGGTCTCCTCCGTTAYGTTTGACAACAAAAAGAGTGAGAAGGAGCAGCTCTTTCTCAGAGCTTTAAGGCCACCGTACGAAATGTTTCCTACAGGCCTTACCTAATGTGGCCTCTGTGTTGGTAAAAGGGTTCTTTTATCCCTGATATTACAAGAAATAATATTACAACTAGTCAAATGCAAACTTCATGTTCTCTTCCTTGCCCAAAGTATGAAGCTTGTTCCAAATGCTGGCCTGATGAAATATTGTTCATGGGTGCATGGACTCGACCTAAGWATAGCCGTGTCCCGGAGCTGTAAAGTGGCAGTCCATTCTAGGTAATATTCCTACGTATTAGTTCTCCTTATTCTGTCTGACTCCACCATTCAAACCCTGACGAATTACTCATGCTGGTAATATTGTAACGTAAATAAATAGGGAAGAACATAAATAAACAAAGAAGAATGTAATTGCCAGCTAGTTCACAGGAAGGCTGTGTTTCAGACTCTGAGAATTGCCCTCAGCAAAGGGTAACTCTGATCATTCCACATATTCCAGCGATGGCAGCAAACTTGCTCTTCACTTTGTAGCTGCAGGGAYGAAGGAAGAGTATTTGCTAAAACATTTTTATCATAGACCTCCTAGCTGGTCACAAAGAAGGATGCATGGATCTCTGTGCCAGGGAGACCTGACCATGTATATGTCAGGATAGGTATATGCCGCTCTCTCCTGATTTTCTCAGGGGCCTTGCCCATCCCTGCTTTGATAAAGTCCAGAAGGGATGAGACGGTGGTTTTCTTAATGTCTGAAGCAGTATCATCTATCAGACATGCTACATRTCTGTGCTGGGCATACATCAGACACTCCTTAGGCTCTCTGGAGGTAATATCCTAGAGGCAAGGTCAGTCTTTCGGCCCGTGTTTGATAAGCTGGGTGTTGTCGGTTGGCTGCGTAATGCTTCTAGAGGCTGGTTTCTATAAACTCCAAGACCTTAACTCTGCTACTACTGTGAAGAACCTGGATCATGTACTGCTCCAGCCTGGAATGGGGTTAACGGTTATTTCTTTCCAAGTACATGGGATCAGCCGGATAATCATCTTTTTCTGGGACCRTTCTAGACCCTGGAGCAAGAAAGCATGGATAAAGTGGACATGTAGGGCATTTTCTTCTACTGGCTTACCAGAACCAGACCAGTTTGGCTGGTTCCCCTCTTCCTTGCAGTGATTTGTGATCTGCCCAAAGGTGAAGGTCTGTCTTTGTGGATTCCAGCAAAACCACATTTGCATCTCTTGTCTGCCTCAGAAACAGTCACTTGAGACCTCTAAGGCGGTAGTGTTGGGTGTCTCAAGAGTGACTGTAATTCTCCTTGATGTCTAATAATAAAAAGGAGCATTTACGTACGGATCAGGATCTTGGTTGCTGCCTTTCTTGTGGCTTCYGAGTGACGCGTGTGAAGCACTTACGCATAGCCTTGATGGACACTGTACCTCCTTTGTTCTCCTGGGCTGGATCCATAATGAACGCAATGTGCTGAAGAATCCCAGCAACTATATAATAAACTGTTGTGCTRCTTCTCTGGGAAAATAAATATTCTGATCCCATGAAATTAGCACCCTATAGACCTTTTTAAATAAACCTTTTCATTTGCAGAGCACTTTATGTAAAAGTTTCAATTTAAAATTTTCCATTGCTTTCTGGTCATTGTGTATTTTTTTTTTTAGCATACAAATAACATATTCTTCTACTACTGTTCTTACAGTAATTTTAAAAAATTTTCTGTGAAGTAGCTGGCAGAAATAAAAGAGTTCTCTGGCAGTGTGCTGCCTGGTATAAAGTTTTAATCTCGATGCCACAGTGCATTTCTGCTAACAGTGGAAACTTGCCTCAGATAATCTAGGTGCTGCCACRATCCTCTGCATTTTGTTTCAAACTGGGAATGAAAGCAGAGAAGGCAGCACTGAAATATGAAGTTTAAGGCTTCCTTAACCTTGAACAAAATGAAAGTCTTGGCACTGAAATTAAGCTTTGAAGTTGATGACTGTTATGGAAAGTTCAGATTCTTTTTTGCTCTTTTACTTGAAGTTTCTTAGAAATGTGAGCAGGACAAGCGGATTTTAACAGCTCTGTCTTACAAGAAATAAAATATTTAGATCAGGAGCAATAAGGGAATGCGTTCACAGCGCAGGGTGTTGGGTGTTCTCCCAGTTGCCGTGATCAGACCATAATYTTCTCATCAAATCCGAGGTGGTCATTCTTATTCTTCAATAGAAATGTAATCAAAATATTAAACAGAATAGGGCTTTTTTTTTTCTTTTTTTTTCTTTTTTTACAGAGCTTCAGCTCTTGGAAGATGCTCTTTTCTTTTGGTCRCCTAATGAATCCCATCTCTTCTATTTCCTGCTTCCTCAGACTCTTAAAGGAAGCACTTTTRTACTGTTTTCTGCAGGATCGACTGGTTCAAGGCTCGCTCTTATAAAGACCAAGTAACATAATAAAATAATATGGTCATGGCTTTATTTTCCRGAATGTACAAGGCTGATCTGTAGTTTCTCTAGTGGTCTTAAGGACCGATTGACGTGGATACGTCGAACAATAGGAATAGGGCAATATCGGCTCGGATGCAGAAGTGGTGTTATTTCCATGTGAAGTGCTGGTGAAGTCATTTCTGGGCTAGAGAATCTGCTTTGATTAGTGACATTTTAAAAAGATAATAGAGTTGGTGCAGAAAGGAGCCACAGAAATAATTGGAGGATGCTTGATGTGCTGCAAGAGACTTCAAAAAAAAAAAGTGTCCATTTAGTTTAAAGAAAATGAAGATTAAGAAGTATTTTAATGCAGTCTATAAGTGCTTGTGGAGAGAGAAGTTATGCGGTATTAAAGGGCTCTTTAATCCGGTAGACAAAGGCGTAAGAAGTCCTCGTAAATGAAATCTATTGCTAGAGGGACTCAGATTGCAAACGAAGCCCCTACTTMTAGCAGGTTTCAACAATCACTGGCACAGCTAACCAGAGGATGTGTTACTCTCTCCGTTAGTGGAAATTTAAGGAAAGAAAAGATCCCGCCTCCCTCCGGCCGAAGATATGTGCTGGTTCAGTGGTTGGCGCAGTAGCAATTTCCCAACATACTCTGTTTTTTTTTTTTGTCAGAATTATCGTTACGTAGACTATGCATTGGTCTCAGCTGTGTCCTTTCCACCAAATAGCCAAGGTATTAATTTTGGTGCAGTCTGMATAACAACAAAAACCACGCCATGCTATTTGTATGTTAAAGCGCTTGTAACGTCGGGCATTGCCGAGCGGGAAGGTCGCAGTGTGTATGAGGCGCTTGGGAGTCCCTTCTTCGCTTTGCTTTCCTCCTTCCGAGCCTGCCCCTCCGCCTGCYGTGCCGGTTCGCGTTGACTCAAGCTAGCAGCAGAAGTAGCGCCGCGGCCGCCGGGCGGGCGAAGCGCTGGGCTGCGCGCGGCCTCGTGGCACGCGTCTCTGCGGCCACCGCTGCCCGGTGGAGCGCGCCGCAGGAAGCRCGGTTTGCCTCGTGCTCTGCGTTGTTCCCCGGAGCTTGCTGCGTCTGCATCTCTCGTCAGCAAGCTCCTAGCGTTTTTGTCYGTTTTCCTCCTTTTTCAGACTAAGYGCTGTTTGCAAGCTCTCACTATTCAAGGGGTGTTGAAGAATCCAGATTTGGAAGCCTAAGATGCACCTGTAACTTTGAAGCCAAAGTGCTGACGAAGTCCGTGCCCACTTGAGGCGTGCGACGCTGGGACTTGGTACTATTTGAGTGTTTTAGTACAGATAAATGTTTTTTGGCTTGCTGTTGCTCTGATCCTGCCCTGTGCACAAAACATGCTTTGAGTGAACCTTTTTTCTTAGACACAGATAGCAAGATTTGAAATATGGAAGAGACCTACTTTGCAGCTGGTGTTATTCCCGAGCTTCTGATGATGATGTTCATGGGTGGGAGTGGGAGAAGGACAGCTAAGCGAGGGAGCCACCAGCGCTGCTTGCTTGACTTTTTTTTTTTTTTTTTTTTTCCTCTGGTTATCAATGCTGGTAAGAGTTGCCTTAGGATAGGCGAGACTCCACGAGTTTTTTTTGTTATTAAGCAAGAGAAGCTGAAAGTGTGTGAGCAGTTTGGGCCTGATGCCCTATTTGTCTGGTTCAACGTTAAATGCTGGAGGAGCAGTGRCTGGTGGCATGGGCGTCTTAGTGGCTTCTGGAAGTATGAGATTGAATGAGATGCTCATTTAARGAGAAGAGGAAAGGAAAATATTTCCTTGACCGGTCTCATATATGAACAYGAGGTGTAATAGCCGTAGCACCTCTGGGCTCGGGGTATTTACGTGGGTTGGAGTTGCAAGTGAAGATGGCATTTTTCAGTATGTAATAGTGGATGAGCCATTTTTATTGACCCCAGGCAATAACCCATCAGGCTGCTTGAAGCACGAAGGAGTGTTTGGAGGAGAAATGGTGGGCACATTAATACAAAACACGCAGGCAGCGTCTGCACCAATTTTATAGTTAATAAGCTGGTTTCCAAATAATTGCCGTAACCGCCGGAATTTAATTGCGGTGCGCTGAGTGTCGGCTGCCTTTGACATTTTTTGCCTTTGAACTGCCGTGCAGTTCTTCGCGGCTCCTCTTCGTCGCTGCTGCCCTGAGCCGTTGGGCATCGCTCGGCCATCCGTGGGCGCAGCGGGTGGCCCGGGATGGGGCCTGCAGAGGGACAAATCAAATAGAGATTTTCAAGAACTGCTTCAAAAAATGGAGAAAAAACCTGACCCGGTATGTACGTACTGGAGGTAGCGATGCGCTGGACAGGCCAGCAGCAGAAATACTTGCCTTCCAGAGRACTGAATGCACGTTTGGAAGGGAAAGCTGCCTCCAGTAATTAGCTTGCAGCAGGTAAATCCCTAGGTTTAAACAGTGTGGTTTTTGTAGTGAATTCCCTTCCATGGAGACATTTCAACCAAGATGTCAAAAGGCAAAGTATGCGGGAAAGAAATGGCACAATTAGCAGTTAATTTAAAGTAACTAAAGTGTATTAGGCCCAGTCAAATGAACTATTTTATTTTTGTTACTTGTTGTTTGTAATCTCATAAGTATGAGTCATTTAAAAGCCAATCTGGCYTGGTACAGTGCGTGCTGTTTTATAGTGTTTTCTCCTTGCCAGCATGAACATTTCCATGTTAATGTTTCACATCTGTTCCTTGTAATTTACTGATGATGGGCAGGCCTCTGTCCTCCGTGTTTATTTTAAAAGGACAATGGGAAGCTTCATTTACGTGAGATTAAATCGATGCCTGTGATTTATTAAAGTCTGGGGTTCCTGAATTGCTTCTTTGCTGGTCTACATAAATGGATATTTTTTAGTAGGAGATGAAAATGCGGATGCTTGGGGGAAATCAGTGATCTGCGGCAAGAATCAGCGGAATGTTTTAGAAYTGCATTTGCAAATGTGTGCCGGCGATTTATATTGCTTTCTTATCAGTCATGCTCAGATTCCTTGCAAACAGCTATGATGTGTTTTTGTTTTAGCGAGCATTCAGGGGACGAGTTTTCAATCTGTGAGTGTCTGTATTCACACGTGTACGGGGTACTCGTGTCCCGACAAGAATGCTTGCTGTTAAAAGGAAATCTTAGCAAGCTTGACGTCCTTGCCTGTTCAGATATTCATCCAGAAAGCAGTAACATCATGTAATTTAGGTGACTGATTGCGTATAATCATACGCAATATGAAACTGTAAATGCCCAGAGTGAATGCGCTTGGATGTGAAAATAAATTATTTACCTGTTTTGTAAATGCTTTAAAACACTTCCTGACATGGAGGCGCTCCAGTACACAAAAGGGCAAAYGTAATCAGGTAAGTTAATAATTACGAACGGCTTGACTGGAGCACATAATGAACCTTCAGGCATCAGAGAGGACAGTTCATTATTTACAGTAGAGTAGAACCAAGGAAATAAATCTGGTCGTAGAGCTGATACTTTGCAATTAGAGCTCTAGACGAGGCTGGAGTCTGATCCTGATCTCTGCCAACGCTGTATGCATAACCTTGCGCAAATTCATTCGACCTCTATTTTCCGTCCAGCCTAGAATTTAGAAGCCCAGCTCTGCGGGAGCAGAGTGTCCTGAAAGCGAGGAACCTGCCTCCTCCGAGAACCCGGCCGYGTTTCGCGCGTACCTGCTATTTACTCCTCCCTGCGTGCCTGCCCGCGTCTACCTTCGCCTGTACGCCAACTTGTTGCCGCCGGCTTGGGTGGGGATGACTGAGCCCAGGTGGAAGCAGGGAAATGCCGGGAACAGGGCCAGGGGCTCTGGCAGCCCTACCGGAGTGCGCGCTGCGTCTGCGCGAAGGCCGCGGCAAGGCTGGGCAGCTTTTCGGGGGCCGCGAAGATCGGAAAGCAGCGCTGGAGCCCGCAGGAGTCGGCACCGGCTCGCGGGATCCCCGCGGCGATGTTAGCAGGCATTAGTATGCCGGCTGTCGTTCGGTGTGGAAAGGCAGGGCTGTTGCTCTCCGTTTATTCGTGCCACATTCAATCTATCACTGTGATGGCTCCGTCGCTGAAACATGGAAGGACCATCTGCAGATCTTCGCGGGTGGTCCTCATCTTCACTGTCTTAAACACCTCGGCATCGTCCACAAAGTGTCACCTTCCGAGTCGCTGTTTTCCCACGTTACTTASGAGCGTGTTGAACACTGAGCCCCGAGCTCCCTTCCCTGCAGGCCCCCCGGTGAGACAACGCTGCTGCGGAAACCTGGCYGTTTACCCCCGTCTCCTGTTTGCTGTCTTCACCAGTTACTTATCCAAGCAAAGGTGCTTTATTTTCCCGGGAATTTTTCGGCTTTTATTAGTGTAGGCATTGCTGACTTCTGTGGAGGGACTTGGATGGAAGATTGCTGAAACCCTTGTGGTCCATGAGAAGGCAGGCTTTTGCTATTGATGAAAGATAAAATTCTAGCTAATGATTATATCTCTCTAAAATACCTAGAGCATTAGGGGCATAATGGCTTCCAATATATTGTATTTCAAACTCTACCATCTCTTATTTCATCGCGTTTTTAGGCTTTATKATTACACTAAAGGGACTTGTAGAATTATTTTTATTTGCAATATGCAGTTGCTTTTATAAAGGGACTGTTGACATCCTCTGTTATTCTCAGGTACAGTAGTCTCATATGAAAGAGATCTAATTTTGTTTCTTATCCAAGTTGTCACATTAGATATACTGTGCACATACTTCTTCTATTCATAATATTTAATTTTTGTTATACCTAAACTGACATTTAGATACAAAGAATAAATTTGCTCGGGCTATTTCTCAATACCCTGTGAGAGCTACATCAAGAATCAGTTCTGAAGTAGTGACATTTCCAGCAACAATAGCTGTATTGTGAGCCCACTGCGTATGTTGACAAAATCATATTGCATTAGGAAAATATGTATAAAAATTATTTGTAATAAAAGGAAGGGGGAAGTGAAGTGCTGTCAATCCCACCCACTCAGAAACTATATAAAATCTGGCATTTCTCAACTGACTTCGTCGTAGTTAATACTGGAGAAATGCCAGAAAATGATCTGAAATCTCTTTCTAAATCTGAWACGGAGCGTGCAGCCGGCGCAGGGTTCCCTGAAGACAGGGAGCAGGAAAAGCTGTCTGCGCAGCAAAGGGAGAAATCGTCGTTCTGAGCACGGATGTGTTTCTGGATACGTTTGACCTGGTGAATAGACCCAGTATGGAATATATTAACTGGTGGTGCGATCAGACCAGAACTACTGGGAAATGGAAGATTTTGACCCCTGATGAAGAGTGACTTGGAAATCTTTTTTTCGCTTATTGTTTTCAGAAATTTTATTTTTTTTCAGTAAAAATTGAATTATACTCACATCAGAGGTAAACTCTGTTTCGTTGTATGCGATTGACTGTGGAGTGTTCACGATCTGGCTAAACCCAAGTGTTGCCAAAAATGTACATGATAAACCAGATTCTTGGAATAGCAGAAAGGGTTGGCTCTTCAGAGAGCCTCCACCTACGTTATTCCTCCGGGTAAAAAGTGTGGAGGTCCAAGAATTGCTAGATTAAAAGAAACAAGCTTGTATAGAAGTGCAACATCCTCAAGTTTCCTTGCTTGGCATCCACTGAATAAACAAAAAATAAGCTTTTTCCTGCAGGAAATTCCAATATTTCATAATTTTGTTTCATTGTAACTCGGATGAAAAGTTTCAATATCTGAAAGTATTATAGACATCATTGTGCCTTATTTTGGCGTGTAAGAGGGGAAAAGTTTCAATATTGCAGARGATTATTGACATCATAATGTGTTGTTTTGGCTTCTAAGAGGGGAAATATTCTAGGATTTGTTTTGATCTGTGGCTTTTTAATCTGGCTCAAGGTTTTCTGAACTAAATTAGAAGCAGAAAACATACTGACAATGCTTAAGTTGAAATTCAAGTAGAATACAATAGAAATAGAGGAGTGCAACTTCTAGATTTCTGCAGAAATGTTAACCAGCGTAGTTGGTTTGGTATTTTGTGTTTGGAGGGAAAAAAATAAAATAAAAAAGACTTGGCCAATACATTTAACAAGGAAACCAGAAAAAGTACCGAATAGATTTGTGACGCATTTCTTGCTGGTTTTGAAAAGGTAATTTTTATTTGTCCTGATGTTTTTCAGACGCTTACGTAGTGTAAGCACMGCCGTGTCTTTGTAAGCCACCCTGTGCCTGTGTGCGTGGTCTTTGGAAATACTGTAATTCTCAGCAATTTGTGAAGCAGAAAATCTGTGACACCTCTGGCGTGTGATTCTCGGAAAGCAAGCCTGTTTAGCGATAGCAAGAGAAACTAATTGGCAGTATCCCTCTGAAATGGATATGGCTTCACAGCTCTTGGATTAGCTCTTGGATCCGTCTGTAAAATGGATATAATAAGACTCATCTACCTCATCAGTGTTTTGAAGCTGTAAATCTTCAAAGAAATGTCCAAAAATTTAAAAAACGACACAGATGACATGCAGTAGACTTGGATAAAAATACGAGCTGCTCTTCAGACATACTGTGTTGAAAAACTCTGCTAAATCTGTACATCTTTTACCCAGCCTTAAGCAATTTAGTACTTGATTTAACTTAYTAACTGATTATGAATTAGTATTAACTAGTCTAATAATTTTATAGTTAATTTAACACTGCAGGTGTTGAGTCCCCCCAGCCCCTCTGGTCTAGAGCAGAATCCTGTGTGCTTACACATTTGAAGACCATGAAGACCTGGATCAGTTTAGGCACTAAGTGGCAGTGCCACCATCAGCTGTATCTGAAGGGCGCATGTGTGGCAGAGATCACTTTGGTAGGTGTAGAGGCACGGAACTTTTTTTTTTTTTTTCCCCTGGTATCTCCCATCCTACAGAGAAAAACAGCACCAGGGCTGCAGATCCCAAAGACAGCAAACTACCGAATACTTCCCTCGTAGCTTTGAAGACTTTAAAATACATTAGCTCATGAGGATTATCATCGTGTGATTGAATATCTGCCTCAAGGCAACATAAAAACACAGGATGTTTTTAGTATTGCTACAGATCTGTAAATTTCAATATAGCATATTCATAAATACCTAGTGGTAGGACGGGAGAAAATTGTTGCTAAGAATGAGAATAAAGTGAGTGTCTACCTGTTATTTGCATCCTGTATTTCAAACTAAATGGTCAGGCTGATGTTACAGAGCTTTGCCGACATCAGCTACTGTTCTCCTAGATTGCTTTTTCAGTGTTGGTGCTAGTCTTCAGATACTAACCAATTTTTGGCTGTGCAGTTAAAMCCCCCCGTATTTTGCAGATATCTTTAAAAGGTTACAACTATGGGCCTAGTTTTCAAATCTGTTAAGGCCAGAATTTGAACCATTTCTTCCTACAGARTATAACCTGTTCTTTGAGGAGCTTCAAACTTTTCCTGCTGATAACCTTGCYGTTTCAGCCTTTTGCCCAAAGCGTGGCAGTGGTGGCAAGGCTGTTCCCAGGTCCAACAGGCCCATGGGCACGTACCYTGCTGGAAGGACTAGGTTGGAAAGGCAGGGAATAAACTGAGCACTAGTACTGGGCTTCGAACGGCAGAAGCGATTTAGTGGCCCCGCTGGCTGTCCCCGTCTCCGGCTGCGTTAGCCGTTCCCTCGCTGGAGCCACAGGCCAGGCTCATCTCTGGGCAGTTACGAGCCTGATTATTTCAAAACGTGCAAATCCTGTCTGAATGTGTTAGCGACACGGACTGAAACTCTGTCTGTGGCTGGGGAGTTGTAAAAACTATCCATTTTACAGCGATGGGTACAGTATTGCTGTAGTTGCACTGAAGGCTATTGTAAATGTAAATCAAACGTGTCTTTTCCTTTTTATATTCTCTGTGGAACTAAATGTCCACGATGCAGTGTCGATGTAGCAACCTGTTTTATGACGGGGAGAAATTGGAAGCTCTGGCTGCTATAAATGCTTAATGTCAGGTAAGAAATCAAGTATGCAGATTTGGCTCACCTCTAGAGAAAAATGGATCATTTGGCATTTTTCTATTAATGGACAATTTTATATTAGGAGGAGGAAAGACTTGCAGTAAAGGAGGYGCATTAGTGACGAGGTCAGGCAGCATTCTGGGAGGACGGTTTCTGGCCAGAACATACACTTGAAGAGGAAAACAAATCCGAGATATAGCCGTGGAGTTGGAAAGCTGCTCCCTGAAAGCTTTTCCTTTCCTGTAGCTGTTGTTTGTTTGGATTTTGATGCTGTYGCCCACTTCCTCCTCCTGATCTTGTGGCCATCTCTGTAGCTTTGTTGCGTCTTCAAACCTGCTTTCCCCATGCATCCTCAGAGAGGGCCAGGATGGTCTTCAGAGCCTTAGGTGAGGTCTGATCGGGTGCTTGGGCYTCAGAGCTTCATGCTTGAGCACGCGCTGAAGGCCTCTTCAGAGCGCCCGGGGCAAATCTCTCTATGCCTTTCTCAAATCAAGCTACTGTCCACGATGCTTCCTATGACCATATTGAATCCYAGCTGGAAGTAGCTTCTTGGCTTCAGGAGATGCTCTGGCTTCTCCTGCTTTTCACTTAGCTAAGTTGCTTGCGTARGCAGACTTAAGGTTTAAGAGCTTTGTATCTTCGAGCAGGAGAGCAGTTGTGCGGTTGTTTGTTCGGTCCTCGGTAAATCATTCCATAAAATTTTATTTTCCTGAATTGGAAATGATCTTGGGTTTCTCCTCAAATGAGGTTCACAAATTCTCATAATGAAACTCTCAGTTCTCTTTACAGTTGAGAATGCCTYAGAAAATAAATCAGTTAAAGGTTACTGAAGTGTACAGTTTTGTTTCTTATAACTGAATCCAGGAGTGTCACCAGGCTCTAATGAGATGATTTGTCTCTACCAGATTGGGGTTTTTCCTTGTAATTTATATTAATGAACATATTACTTAAAAATGCTTCCCATAGGAAACATCTTCATTAAAGTAGTTAACGTCATAGAAGAAAAATAAAAWCTGATGTTCAGGCTATATTGTATTTTGTATTTTTTTCCCAGTCATTAGAAGTGTGCTCTTTGACCACCCTTGACAATTCCCAGCCTTAAATTTTAGAGTTAAATGGATTTAAAACAATTCTCATCTATGTAATAGTGCTGTCATATGAGCATTAATTAAAAATGRATTTAATTACTATGTGGAATGTTAGTTAATATGTGTAATGAAACATTCTGGACTTTATTTACTGGGGTCCAAATATACCTGGAACCGTGTACTCTGCTTACATTCCCTTCACGTTATTTATGTTTTAGGAACCGGAATCTACAAAATTATGTACCATGATGACATTTAAGTTGAACACAGGTATGTGTTTTTGCAGAAAGAGGTGCCAAATGTTTTAAGTATTTTTTTGACGTAAATTTTTTTCTCTTGAATGAGAGCTACTGGTTAATTTTTTATCTTTTTATTCTTACTTTTTGAAAGAGTGACATGACATTTGCTTTTCAGATACCTCACTGCTTGGGAATGAGATATGAGCAATTGCTTGTTGATTAACCGAAGCCCTTCACGCCCTGGGATGTGTATTTGATAGAAATTTGGAAGGATCTGTCAGATTGTGATTTGTATCTTACTTGTATAGTGATAGGATGGTCTCCGTTTTTTTATTATTATTTTTTTTTAATTTGGAGTTTTTCTGAAAACCACAGCTCCTAGAGTCAGCTGATTACGTGAGACACTCAGGAAAGTTGGGCAGGTGGATCTAAAGCACCCTGTAAGACTGGGAAATTCGCGGTGCTTCCCCCGAAGAAACAGGAGCTAGGTGCCTCCAGGTGCCCCTGCCAGGGGCTTTGGCACTCCAAGGCAGCAATTCCCTGCTTTAACTGAGAAAATGCCATTTCTTCTCTGTCTCTTAACCTGCTGCTGTTTTTACTTTCTGTTGTTGCTGAAGGTCCTTAGGTTTGGTTTAAAAAAAAAAAAAATCTTTAAATGAAGCCAGTCTTTCCTGTTTTAAGTTTTTCTAGGATTCCAAGGGGTATAGGTGTTTTTAGGGTTTCTGTCTTTTATGGGTTATTGCAATAATAGAGCACCTACTACTGTGATAAAGAAATAAGCCAATGCATTACTGCTATTAAATAAAGAAAACGAGATGGTAAATACTTGTCAGATACGCAGATAACCATCATGCTTGTGTCAGGCGAGAAGCCGAGATTTCCGACTCTTTCGTAGTTGCCGTCACGCTGTGCCAGTGTCACCCCTTTCACTGYGCAAGGCTGGATGTCCAGCACAGCCGTCCCGTTTTGTGGTGTGTCCCCTGCCTCAGCAGCTGCTGTCCTGCCGACTTCTGGACCTTTGGGCTTAAAGGCCGCTCTCATTCTCTTCCCTCCTGCGCAATTTGTGCTGCTCGCTCTGGAGCGAGGAGTTGCTTGGCCACTTCTTTGCCTTGCCAAAAGCTTTGAGACTACAGGGGAAGAAGAAAGGACGGATTACAAAGGGAAATCTGGTGGGTGACAATAGGGAAGGTGAAAAWTTTCCAGCAAAAATCTTGAAGTATTATAGTCTCTCTTTCTTCCCTCGCACACCTGCATGAGCAGTTACACGTTTGGAAAGGAGAAGAATAATACGCCTGTGTATGGACTGAAATAGAGAAAAAGCCTTAAATTTGGTGTACCTGATTAAAAAAGAAAAAACTCAAATTTTCATGTCCGTTGAAAAATTGTGTGTCAGGAAAAACGTTGTCAAGGTCTCTATTTCACCTAATTCTTTCCCTTTTGTTTGGTTTTCTTCTTACAGGCCAATTTAATAAAGCAGTTCAGTAGCCCTGCAATTTTAAAATCGTGATTGACTTGATCTTGTTCTTCATTTATTTAATGGATTTTCCTCTCTAATACTGCTTTTCTCTCCCAGTCCTTGACATATTTTTAAGAGTTCTTATTCACCCTCAACTCTTTATTAATGTTAGCACACTTGAGCGGTGGAAGATTGCCAGCGATGCAAAGGAACAGCAGGCTAAATGTCACTTGTCTGGAGAAAAGGCTCYGTACAGTTTGCTGTGGCTTTTCTTTATCAAAGCACTTATAACAGGCGGAGGATATTGGTGAACATTTTTTTGCTCGAAAGTGAGTCTTGGACTGTCAGCTTTTTGGGGAGAGGATCTTTGAACTGTAAAACTTTTGACACTTAGGGGATATGTGCCTGTGTATGTACGCATGCGTTTCATACAGAAGCAATAATCAAAAGAAAAATTTTTTAAGTGAGGCATTCAAACGCTCAGAAGTTAGCGAGTGCTGRATGTACCGTGACTGTTTTTCATTCTTCTCCCTCTGGTATCGAACCCGTGCCCTGAACGAGGCGGGAGCCTTCAGGAGGAACAGCACGGGCTTCCGGGTTGCTTCGCGCTGAATGCGTGCAGCGGAGGTGAACCCAGGTTGCACCAGACACTGTAAATCCAGCATTTCCAGCACCTCGACTGTGCGACTTGGCTGCCCGAGTGCTCTTCTGATGTACCTTTTCCAAGCTTCTCCAAAATACTATGCACAAAAGAGTTATCTTGCCTATTGCTGAATRTATTTAGGAGTAGGATCAAGCTGTATGCAAACTTCTGTTCAGCGTCGTGATTCTTAGGATTTCCGATGTTTAAACGGTTGAGGGAAATCGTGTGCATTATGCAGGTGACTCCAGTCTTCTCCGCAGCAGTTGAATGGGGGATCGTTATTCTTCGGCACCAGCTCTTTAAACAAGTGTCCCAACTCATCTCTATGTCAAAGCGTTGAAGACATAATTGCCAAGTACCTACTGAAGCTTTATAGCACTTTTAGCATATCTCCGGATCTAAAATATCCCAAAAGCTGAATGCTTGTCTCAGGCGTGCATTTCCTGAGTGGTTAAAGGAGCTCTCCTGGAAATAGTGCTAAAGCAGTAGTATTTTTTTTTATAAAAGAGAGCGCAACAAGTGCTGCTAACTGTTCAGCACGCTCCGTACGTGTTCTTCATTTGCAGACCTGCAAATGTGTTGCCATGAAGASCTTTACTTTATAGGCCGAGTCTGCTCATTCATCCTTGGCTTTGCTGAAATTGCTTCCAGGGGTTTCAGAGCGTCGATGAAGTTCATCTGCGCGTGTCTGCTAAGCTCACAGATGTGCACTGCCGTGCCTTTCACCTGTGGTACATGGGGGAAGCGCGAGGGTTTAGCAGAAGTTGCCAGATGTGCGTCAGTTGGSTGTTAAGAATGCATTAAATTATGTTTCACTTAAGTTTTCCCTGGATGAAACTTAGCATTATTTCAAGATACGCATTTTTCACATAGTTTTCAGAAATTGTAGCTCGTAGTTTTTATATGCTTGCTATTGGCCTCATTCAGGGAAAGGAAAAACACTTGAACAGAACCAGTCTTGTATTTACACTGCGTTTTCCCTAGTACTTTCAGTCTCTACACTTCTACTCTGCCTAAAGCACACTCATATTCTGACCAGAAGTTTACAAGAAATTTTCCCGTTGTGTTTTTTGTCTTCTGCTGCATGCTGTTTAATATCAATTAGGGTTTATTAAAGAAACATGGGTTCTTAAGCTGCAATTAGTGAAACATATTGTGAGAGCTTGTTTTTGTTGACATCTGAAAAACAGCGCCAGTTACCACAGCTCTTTGTTTCTAGGAAAATTGTAGGAATTTTCATAAGAGTTTACTGCCAGTCAGATTTTTTTTTTTTTTTTTTTTTTAAGAAGGAGGGAAAAAAATATGCCCTTAAAATGATCATTGTAGTAACAGTCCCTTTACAAGACAAGTCGCTTGGGATCATTCAGACTAACAGTTTCTGTGCTGAGGATCTGCTCTGTATCCAACCTGTCCTACACAGTTGCTTATTTGATGCCAGATCTTGCTTTTTCTTCTGGTTTTTCTTCCCTTTTCAAAAGATTTTTGTGCTTTTGAAACGCTCTTTCAGCAGTGACCTGAATTCAGGGGTTGTCTCATTTCTTCATTAGCGCCTCTAGACCGCCTGGCTGTAGTTCTGCTTTTGCTGTTTTGTTCTCGCGTGGATGGAGGGATGGGCGTCTCTGGAGCTCAGCACCGGGGACCGTTTCCCTGTCCTGCCTTACTCCGACTTTCTCCTTTACAGAGCTGGTGCGTTGGCWGCTTATTTGCTTCAGCTCTGCGACACGATGAGCCGGGTGACGAGGGCTTACGAGTGAGCTGCCCCATGGATACCGTGGTGTCTGCCCCTGGGTGCCTGTAGAAGAAGGTCCAGCTAGCAAACCAGAACTGCGGAATTCAAAGGATCAGAGAAGGGATACTGTACGTTGAGTTGGAGTGGTTTTTTTGGAGCCCGTATCCATCCGGGACTGAAAGGTGAGATATTTTTATGCGTTTGTTGAATTTTTGATTTACCTGTTAATTGAGCTTCTGGAGATATTCAAGACACTTCTTTAAATCGATGACTTTTGTTGTGTATGTTCCTCAGGTTATCAGAAAAATCGCACACGTTAATTTGCTTTTGTTTGGTCAATTTATTTAGAATTTGGTTTTAAGGCAGTTCCTGTAAYGGAGTGTCCTTTAAATAGCACTTTCCCAGGAGACTGACTCTTAACTGACAGGTTAGTGAAAACACCAGAAGTGTGGAGATGGAAGAAAATGCTTCAAAACAAAAAGCAGAGTGAAGTGACAGAACAAGAGTATAACAGGATCCTGGGTAGGAGGCTGAAATCAGACAAAGACAGAAGAGACACAATGAATAAGAATTAATTATTAGAAGAACGAGCTTGGAAGTGGCATCAGTTACCCTGTTACTTGTTCGTTTTAAATGAAAATTGTATATAACTCAAAAAATACTGACATGGGGCTAGGCAAGATTTTTTTTAAGCTGTGTTTTGCAGGGGATGTCCAAGCAGGTGAGGATATCATTCCCTTCTGGTCTTTTGCTGTTGGTCCGAAGCCAATAGAAAATATGATTTACATGGCTTAAATCCTGYGGTATAAAATTAGAGCTGGTAACTAGCAGTGAAGATGGACCTGGTAAAAGCTGTATTCAAAGATACGGAAATAGCAGTGTAGTATGGATTGTCTTAAAAACCACGTTCCCCTTGTGGTGCTTGAACCGGGGAGATCTGTGCTGGTGGAAGGCACAGCGCGCGCAAGGGCAAGGGAAAAGGTGCCGGAGGAAACGAYGCGTTAGGAGCGGCGCCGGTCAGAAATCGTGATCCAGCTCTGCATTTATTGGTCAAACAGCCTTCTTCCCTGACTGTCAAAAGTTAGGTGTTTTTTGTTGGAGGAATAAGTAATCTTTTAAGTGTGACATTTAGATATTTGCTCATAGGGTGGGTTGTCTGAAAGGGTGCTGACGTTGCTGTGTGGGGAATGCACGTTAGTAACTGTTGTACAGGATTTACCGTCGGTGCTCTTGATACTCTGGGAAGTACATCCTGAGCTTTCTTTGTGTGTTATCTAAAATTTGATGCAATTAATTCTGGTGAATGAGGTTACTGTATTCACACTTATTTCCCATATCAGTCAATGTGATTAATTAACTTTCACGCTATTGGTTCTCTCCGGGATTTATAAATATAGCTGAGATTGACAATTTATTCTTATCTGCGATTGACAAAACAGATTAAAAAATAATAAGAGTAATCTTTTAGCGTACTCTCTCCTAGTTGACATTTCTTCTGCTGAGATTTGCCTGATGAACCTGTAAGGCCTAGCTGTACATATAAGAAAAATACTGTGTGTGTTTTACGGTTGTACTTTCTCTTTCAGTTGCGAAGGGCAGTATAATAATGTATTAGTGGTGAACTGCTACTGTTCTGTGGCGGGAGAAGAGCAGCAACACCTTTTCAGTGCCCTGAATTAAGGAGGGCTTATATYTAAAATTTAACCAGTTGATTGTGTTATCTGATAGGATAACGTGGCAGGTATTATTTAGGCAATTGTTTTTCCCCTAAAAATGTAGTCTACTAGAGAAGTGTAGCTAGAAAGTTTTATGCTACTTTTAATGGCACATTTTTAACAGCATTAAGTTAACAAATACTCAGTTTGCAGCACCTGATGACACAGGAAACAGAAAATCCGAACTGCAGAGCTGATCTTTGTTAAACTGTGTGAAGGCTAGCCATATTAAACTATATCAAGACTATATTTGTTGGGCAAAGTGGCTGAATTACAGACATGAAAAAATTCTGAGAAGTTACCAAGGTTTTCGTTTTAATTGTCACAGTAAGGTTACATCACTAAAATGCAAAAAATGAGAAATTTGGAAGCTGTGACTCATTTGTTTGCGGTTTATGTTGTAGCATCAACCAAACTCCAGTTAAGTGTCAGCGGAAATGATTATAAAACAAACAACCCCAGAGGAAAAAAAAAAAGAGCTAATGAGTGAAATGAAAGTATAAAYCTTAAAGCAAAATACTTGGAAGAGGGGAGGCTTAAAAAAATACTTATTTTTTTCAAAATGAAATATTGACCAACCCTAAAAAATGAACCGTCCCAAAGGCTTTGTCAAGTTACGCTATAATCTTTCACAAGGAAAAGGCTGTTCTCTTAGGCTTTTGCTCCCTGTATTTGTAGACTGGAGTTGGTTTTCCCAATTGTTAGCTCGGATATATTGGTTAACAGGACTCTTAAGATTAAATAAATAAAAATTGCACTCTATGGGCAAGTATTTTCTCTGCTGCTGCTCGTTCATTAGTAAATGGGTAGCGATCTCCTGCCTCCACCTGTAGCTCAATAGTAGCTCATCTGCTCAGACGGTCAAAGCCCAGAAGCCAAGGAGGAAGTGACYGCATCTTCAGAAGCGTTATTTAGGAGCTGGGACTCAGTTTTCAGGAATTTTTATTTATAAGCAGCATCTCCAAAGCCAWCACTGGCCTGACCCGTTTGATGAAGAGTTTGGCAGTCTCCTGGTTTTATCATCTGAGGTTACCTTCTCAGTCTTGTTCCAGCTAAAAAAAAAAAGATAAAAGAACCCACCCTGGCTTGTTAGCCCAGCTTACTACTTGGCTATCCAGGGGTGTTTCTGTGAGTTTTAAGCCATTTCAGCTAGCTGTGTTGTCAGGCTGCTTTGAGTTGAATTTTTCTGTATTTAAAGCATAGCTTGTTTTCATCCCTTGCTTAAGAATGGAGTGAAAAATACCTTGTGTTGTAAGTGGAATTTGCTTTCTTTATCTTTTTTGAGGTTTTTGGAGGCAGATATGAGGCCTAGGCTACAGGTTTTTCTGGCCATAGAAATGAAGAGGGGCTGGTGAGTCCTGTGCTCAGCGCGCGCGCAGGGCTGCTCAGGGGTGTCCTGTGCTCAAGCAGGTTTTGAGACACCTTTGGGGCGTTGTCGTGGGATCAGGTGTCAGTGGTGCCAGCGGGATGCGAAGACGTCAGCCCGTGCAGGTGACGAGTTGCTGGGTCTCTCGGGGYGCCGCTCGCTCTCCGGTGCGGTTACGTGATGGGGGGGGAAATGGCCCTGGCCTGTCGGAAAGGAGAAAGTCCCTTTTCAGGAACCTCCTTGAAAGAATTCCTGCCGTTATTTTGATCGGTAATYGCTTGAAATTGTTGCTGTTGAAGTGGAGTGAAAATATAAAGCTTATCTGTGTAAAGGATTGCGCTTAGTAGCGAAAGCAAAGGAGTTTTTTGAGTGATGGTCTTCCTAGCACTTTTCCTGGTGTTTCTATTTTGACATGATTAATACCTACGTTTATTTCTTCCTTGCCACATTACCAWGCAGACAGATGGTTTAAGATGTCACGGCAAGTCCAGATCCATATGAAGTCTCTTTGAACTTTCTCTTTTCCTTCTCCTGAGCATTTTTTTATAGAATGCATGGAAGAAATTTTTGAACTTTTTTTTGTCTTTCAGGCATTTTGTGATGATGGTTTTTGCACCAGTCATAAGAATATCTGTAGGTTGCAAGATYGGTGTTCCAGAAAGGTCTGTCAAGTGAAATTATTGTTGGTATTACTGTTACTTATTAGCACACCAGTGTAAGTAAAAATGATACTTCAAAAATTGAGAGCTGTAGCATGCTACTAGAGTAATTCTTTTTGTGTAATTTAACTGGCAACATATGGTGATACAGCTAATAAAAAAAAAAAAAACTTGGGGTGAAAAGCAATTATACCTAAAAGGAAGAGGGTTATTATACTAAACACATTTATTGTGAGCTCTCTCTTGATGCAGAAATGTCCTGTTACTTTGTTTTGTTCTTAGGACTTCTTTATCCCTAGGTTTCATCTGGAAGTATTTAAAAAGAAAAAAATTGTTACGGCCCTTTTACAAGTTTGAGCAATGTTGTTCCATCCGTAGTGTGGTAGGTATAAAACTAGAGAAGGCATCCCAAAGCGTGGATGATTACCAAGTAGTACTAGCTTTGCTGGCATACAGATCACATCCTTCCCCCCGCCCAAACCTGGCAATCACTCTAGATTTACGTACAGATTTCCTGGAAACTTCTTATTTCTTAGCGATGACACCTATGCTGACATTTGGAAGCCAAACTTGAATCAATAAATGTAATGAGTAGTGAGATAAATTCTGCCAGCACTCCAGAAGCTTTTGGCAGCACTAAACTTTCAAATCTCATATAAATATCTCAACTAAATCTACTTGGTGGACCCCATTTATGGCTTCCCCAGACAACACGGGAATACAACGAAAACGCGTTACGGAAAAAATCGGAGCACTGGTGAAGGAGCATGCGAGCAGTGTGACCCAAAGTCCCGGCATCAGCAAAATGCTGCCAGCTTTCCTGTGTTTCTCGTGTGCTTCATTTAGAAAGAAAACATTTGTTTAGTGAACATACTTTTGGGGAGGGGAGCACTTTTTCAGTCTTTTTCTCTTCAGTCTACAGAGAATAAGCTGCTGCATCTTTTCTCTAAGGAAACTTGGTGCATCGGCAGAGAAGAGTCAGGTATCATCAGGAAAAATAACATTATAAGGACTTTCAGATATTTCATTATATTCTCTTTTAGACAGTCGAAAACTGCTATCCAGTCTGAAGCTGACAGATTTTGGCTAAATCACAGTAACTCAGTCGTACTGTTTCTTGTTTTTACTTTTGTTTCCAAGTCCACAGGTTTTCTGGAGTTGTTTCTGTTGTTTCTGTTTGAGTTGACAAAAAGGGCGTGTGTGTGAAGCTGAGTTGGTTTGACAACATGCTCCTTTTACATATGTAAAATAATCATCATCAGCAGGGAACATTCAAAAACTTRCTTTTATTTACGCAGTTGGGGTGCTTAAATAATGGATTTAGCACGTCAGACTGCGTGGAAAGAGATTGGATGCTGATAGCTCCCTCGTTTTAGTCTCCTGTGATGCTATCTAAGTTATCAAGGACGATTGTTGCTTTTGTCACTTTGTAATGAGACTCAGGCTTTAGGACGAATGTTTAGGAAGGGTGATTTTTTTTTTTCACTGTCTTTCTTGCCAGCAGAAGAGATGTTGCACTTAGCATAAGAAGATTGTTGTGGTACCCGAGGTGCCAAGTGGGTATTAACTGACAGTAATTGCGCCCACTGTGACCTGGCCTTACCATGGATAGACTTTCTGGTTTCCCTTTCAATGATGCTTCTCATTGCCAGGACCTAAAACATGAAATGCGAAGCTGAGGCCATCTCAAGAGATTAGGTAATTAAAAAGTCAGCTTTGATGGGGATATGCAGAGACATGAGAAAACACCACGSTAGGAAGCTATAGTCTCTGGTCAGGAACCTGCTTGGTCCGAGTATATTTTTTCCACCCAGAACTAATTAGAGATTTGGTGTTAATTAGCTGTCTTTTCCTGTTGATGTGATCRTGTGCACCTGCATGCTTTTTCTCTCTCGGTATGTCCCTGTGTGTGTGCACATAAGCATTTTAATTATTTTCATTTGTGCTGTATACTTAAATAGAGTATAAACATCTAGGAATCTTTTTGTATATATGTGGTCCAACTAATTCTGGAGATACACAGCTCAGAGACTGAAAATAGCTGAAACTTAATGCCTTCTGTCAAGCAGGGCGTTAAGGCCATGATAGTCATCAGCTCACTGCAAGGAAATCAGTATAGCATAAGAGCTCTAAGCAATACTGTATGCATTTCTTCCCTGTGAATACCATATATAACCAGAAAGATAAYATGAAAATATAATAATAATAAAACCCTCATGGTTATTCTTGTTTGTTTATCTGCTGTTCCTTGTGGAAGGAGGAGGCAACATGACTGCCTTTTCTTCTTTTTCTCTTTCCTTTCCTTTTTTTTTTTTTTTCTTGAAAAATCCATTTTTAAACTTTTTGTGTGTGAATATTTGAAGTTGCCTAAACAGCTCAGAGTTAAAGTTTCTTCTTGGTCCCCAAGAAACCTTGTAAGGCCGGTGGCTGCACTTTTATGTCTGTCTGTGATACAATAGGTTATTCTTTCTGGTCCTTTTTTCTAATTCAAAGTAAGCAGGCTTTAAAAGTTTTTTTAAAAATTCAAAATTTGAAATCTGTGAAATAACTATTACRTCTAAACTCTCAACTGAATGTGGTMTCCCTTTGGCRTAACCGAAGCATTCTCCTGGGACATCGCTTAGCAAACGTCTCAGGAAAACAGTAACCTTGTTTTCTTCCATGATTTGAGGAGCAAAGATGATTGTGATTTTTTTTTGTACAAAAAACTTGCCTCAGAAAAGACTTTCAGTAACTAAAAATCATTATTTTTTGCTACTGCAGARCATAATAACGTTGCTTTGCCAGACCTTCTAACAGTATTCCTGTCTGCTCTATACTGCAGTTAGAACTGTTGACCTTGTGTATATCTTCTTGCTTAAAAGGGTCTTGGTTTGTTGGATAGCAAATGTAATCATGATTGAAAAAAAAATGGTTAGGAAAGGGAGGTTACGAGTCTACGGTCAGCTCTCAAGACGAAAGAGTTCACCAGGCAAGTACCACCAGGGCCTTTGGTGTTCATCACGCTCGCAGATGACCTGGGACATAGGATTACTGGGGAGATAGGAAAATTTGTTGATGCTACAAAGTTGTTTAGGGGACAGTAAACATGTGAGCTGGCTCGAAAATTTGCAGAAGACCTTGTGAGAGTGACTGTCGTTAAAATATCAGATGACATTCAGCGTAAATAAATGTCAAAAGATGCACCTGGGGAAAAATAATTGTAACATCATCTCTGAGCAGACCGTTACTGTTTGGGAACAGAAATTTGAAGTTATGACAGATATTTCCATGAAGATGTCTAGTCAATGTTTATCRGCAGTCAAAACATCAGCGTAAATGTTAGGAATTATTCAGAAGGGAATAGAGATGGGACGGAGAACAGCACTGTGCCACTTTATAGAGCCATGCTTCATCCTCACATTGGATGCTGTGTGCAGTGCTTGTCCTGCCGTCTTGAAACATGTCTAGCAGAATTAGAAACAGCTCGAAGAACGGCGATGAAGAACGGCGATGAAGAAGATTGAAAGTGCACAAGAACTCCCTTTGGAGGAATGTCAAAGCAGGGGAGGACTCTGCAGACTGGAAAAGGCAAATGAGGAGAAGATTTGCGCGGTGGTCTAATAAAAATCTATCAATAAGAAAAAAGAAATAATTTTAAAAGGGTAGGTAGGGGTCAGTTGCTTACTGCTTCTTTTGGGGTAAGCGCTAGGTGACCTCAGATGAAGTTCGCAGGCGATGGGTCAGGAACAAGCAGGAGAAGTGGTTCATCGCACTGCTGGCAGTGGAACTGTGGGATGCTTCCAGGAGATACTGCAGGTGCTTATGCAGGCTAAAGGAAAGACCAGCTCGTTTTTAGAGAAGAAATCCATCGTGGGTTTCTAAGACACTTAACTGCACACAGCGTGAGGACTGCCTGAAAATAGAATTGGTCTGGAAATGGTTGAACATTGGAGAAACTTTTTTTTTTTTTTTTTCCTCTATTTTTTTTTTTTTTTTTTTCCTCTATTTTCTTATTCTTCTCACTTGGCTTCTGCTTTGGACATGCTCAGAGATAAGGCATGGCCTAGACCTTCGGGTTAGTCTAATATGCCCTTTTTTAATGTCTGGGTGTTACACTAGGTATSGTGATAGGATCTGTCTGAACAGGAACAGGGCCATTAGCAATCTCAGCAGGAAGGGCATTTTCATGGCATATTCTTTTTGTAAAGTTCTTCAAAAGAAACAAGCTGGATATTGGGATGGGTGGGCCTGTAGGGTTCTGCTGCGTGACTGATAAATAGGATGAGCTAACCGGGGGGTTCAGGCTCTGCGGATGAAGACCTAAGTGACAGATAATTATCTCTCCTGCCTATCTGGCTGGCRTTTTCAAGAAAGGCTTTGACTGGCGTGGGTCTGCCTCTGCACTTATTCGCCACAGCCGCACCTCTAGCAGGAGTGCTAGCGTTCCGGTGTTTATCCCAAACGTCAGGCTGGCGTTTGCGATGTGACATGCACCTGAAGGTAAGCTGAAGTGGGCTTACTTAGGCAGACAGATTCTTCTGAACAACACGGGAGTCGCTTTCATTTAGGAAATGTCATTCGTCTTGTTTAGACATGTGAAATCGTGATTATGCTCTGTTGTTTGACCTTGCAAGAAACAGCATTGCTTACTGTGAAGGTTAAGCGTCGATATTGCTGGGTGAGTTAATCTTGTTGATGGCTTTATACAGTCCTTCCGATGCGATTTGGGAACTTTCTGGACATGTGAAACAATGAATCCATCACTGTTGTTAGTATCTGGTGGTCTCGAATCATGTTTTGAATGTAGTTGATTCAAAGTATTTTGCGGTGAAGTGGGGGAAGCATTTATCTTCTGCCAGGCTCTGGGTCTGTGGACTGAGCACTCTGCTCCTTAAGAGACCCGATGTCTTACCGGGGGCTGTTCGACTATATACATTCCCCATAAACTCTGCAAAAAGCTGGTTTTCTTGGCAAAGGTGCTGGAGAATGCACGTTCCTTATGGCAGAGGTTTTAGAYGTTGTTGCCTGCTGTATTTTCCGCTTGTAGATGAGCTAATGTATCTTGTCTTTCTAGGCATTTTAAGAGAGAAACTTAACATAGAAATCAAAAATTTCCCAGGGGAAAACATTGAGAGAAGGTATTATGCTGCAAATTGCTTTAACCTAAAGTAGGTTATTTTTCAACTCCTTTCACGAAGGCAGAAATTGCTTTTCCGTATGACCAGGCTGGAGCTGCGAATCTGRTGTGTTTTCCTGGGACTCCTGTCGAGGAAGGTGTTTTCCTTTGAGCTCTAGTAATCTAGGAAATGCTGTTGTGTGTATACCAATACAGGCTCTGAATGCTGTCTTTGTCTCTGTTGATATACTATTGGGCTGTTAAAAACTGATTTTTCTTCGGGAATGATTGCATCGCCAAACATTGTGTTAGTACTTTCCAAAGACAAGTTATCCATTAAAAAAAAAAAAAAAATCTAAGCACTCGCACCTGTCTGCGTGTGGCTCGGTTTCAGAGCAGCAATGCTCTCACAAGCAACTTGGGAAGGTTGTTACTGTGAAAAACATTTAAGGCTTTTTCTAAGACTGCTTGTCTGACTGGATAAGGACTGTATGCGTAATGGGTCTTCCTCTGTGTACAATAAGTTTCTCTTCCCAGAAAACTTCTAACTTTGAGAATATCAACCTAAAGCTCTTTATCTCTTGTCTTCGGGGAGAGAAGAGAGGGAAAAGGGGCTGAGTCTACTGCACGTGGCCTTTATTTTCTGATAAACAGCTTGTAACCAGGTCTAGCGTCTAGCCTAGGGTTTAAAACTTGTTTAAAAAGCAAACAAAAGACCCCCACAATTCCAACAGTTTTAGAAGAGTGCTCCTGTAGAATCCTAAGAGTAGGGACACTGAGATTTCAAGCATCTTCCAATAGGTGGATTTTTTTGTCCTTCTGTTGCTCTTTTTGGTCTTGAATTTTTGGTTAGTTGCAAACTTTATGAACCTAACCAGGCRCAGTACACAGACGCTGGATTTTTCTAATGAAGGTCAGAAATGTGCTGGGTTAGGTGCGKAGGAGGAGATGTTCCCCAGCTGCTTGAGCCTTGGGGTTGACTCAGGAGTTTGCAAACCATCTGTGCACTCTAGGAGGAAGTTTGGGGAAAAGAGGCAATGCATGAAGGGGCAAGAACAGAACAGTCCCAAACTGTCTGTATTTCGAACATACAAGAGCAAAAAATGGATTGATTTCCTGCGGGCCAGACACAATGCTCGTTTGTGCCCGCTGATAACTTCTACCCACTTGTCAGACATAAGCTGAATGCGGGTGTGAAAGTCTGACAAATGGGTAGAAGTCATCGATTCAGCTGTTTCAAAAAATATCAAGGATCTTGTTCTTCAATTGCCTGTGCATAACTGATCAGAAACACAAAAATGATGCTCTGCTTATTTCTCAGCCCATGCCCCCTAAACGTGGGAGATAGTTGAAGTAAGATTAGATGCACCCAGCTTCCCTATCAGCTACCAATACCTGTTCTAGTGAGCAGTATTCTCAGTMTGCTCCGTGCCTCTGTTCCCTCTGTAAAATGGGAAGAATACTTACTTGTTTTGTAGGATTGTGTAGAGGTCATGAAAATGTGCAATATATGCTTTTCTTGTAATGATAGAGTTGAATAAGAAAATTGTAATTTAATCAATATGTGACATTCCAGGAGTGCACAAAAGATGCAAGATGATATATTCCTCATTTTATGTATCTGGTGCTATT
Organism: Rhea americana; assembly: GCF_003343005.1. NCBI lineage: Eukaryota > Metazoa > Chordata > Aves > Rheiformes > Rheidae > Rhea > Rhea americana. The sequence continues at coordinate 566,865 of NW_028185961.1, read as the reverse complement.
ATATTGCATTTCAATTTGTGAAAACCTGTGTATACTTTATATTAGGTGAGATTTATGTCTTGTTTATCTTTGTCTTGCTTTTTAGAGGTCTTTTATCCAAAACAAGTTGGCATGTGATGATCTGTCAGGCTGCATAGTTCAGTACTAATGTTGTTGGCAAGCAGGCAGTACAAAAAGTGCTTTCTATTATGTATATTGTCAGTGCAGGAGAAGACACAATTGTGCTAATGTCAGCATTTCCCAGTATCGTGCAGAAGTTGAAATAAAGCACGGTTAAGAGTGCTATATAAACAGTTAAGACTGGCCTCTCGGAAATCTGTTGTGGCTTGTTGTCTTTGCAGCGACCCCAGAGCTGTTGCTCTGTCATGGTATCTGTGTGGTTGTGTATTACTTMTTAAAATGCAAAGGCAAAAAGATGCAGGTAAAGAGAGTTTCCTATGCAATGTTTGCTTTATAGTTTGCAGTTCAAAAGGGATTTTGTAATAATTTACTGTTTCTGGCTTTTGTTGTTTGTTTTTTTTTCCTCCTGTCTGGAACCTGTCTTCGAGGAAAGTATGTACTGTCATGTTGTGTAAAGCTTTTCTAAGTGCAAACCTGCAGTGCTTTCCTCCCACTAGTTGCTGCTCCCCGGAGAGGTAGGTGCAAAGACTGTATTTTGTTGGAAGAAATGATCTTCTATATGTACGACCAAATTACCCTAAAAGCACGTACTGAAAACAGGAACCTGCAGGAATGCCACTTTTTTTTTTTTTTTTTTTTTTTTTTTGAGGAGGATGTTGTGGTAGGAATAGGGAAAAACATTTCTGGGGCAACGTGTCGATGTTGTTGAGACTAGTCATTAATTGCTACGCATGGACCAATCTGCATGCATTTGTCATCTTTGCAGAGAAGGCGAATAAAATTTTTTTGAAATTTCTTTTTGTTTTTGTATTTGAATGAAAACAAAACTTTGCAGTGATTTTCCTGAAAAGAAGCTGTAGAAGGTGGATTGGGCAGGCACCTACGCGCCCGCCGTGCCCTGCAGTGCTAAGGCTACGGCGCTGTCCGCAGGTGACACAGAGCCAGTGCCGCTGCTGAAGAAAGGCAGGGAAGAAGGTGTGACCGGCGTCAGACCCTTGCCGAAGGTGACGCTGCAGCTCTCATCTCCAGGTCAAACAGGACTCCCTTCCTGAAGTTGCACTGCATCGCACTGCGCRGCGAACGTGGCACTGTTAGAAAGACCAATGTTGGATTGTCCCGGCCAAATTTCTTTAACCCGTGAGTTTTAGGAAGATCTGGGTCATGTCAYGTGCTATTTTCATGGGGTTGCTCTGTCAGTCAAATCCAGTCGTTAGTTCTTTTCTTGGTGATTTCTTCTTGTATTAGCCTCAATTTCCTCCTCCTAGCGCCTGAGTTAATACTTCACTTGCTTGCTTCTAGTTCAGCTTTGCTGATTGCCAAGGTCATGATTTTTATCAGAAATCCAGATGTAATGGGAATTTGATAGCAATTTTCATCACTTTTTTTTTTTCCTAAGGTGATTTTTTTGATTTCTTTATTGCTGTCATCAAGACAATGTACATTCCTATATCCACTTTGGACAAAGTAAATGACATCTTTATAATCATCGAAAGCAGTAATGGGCACATTAATTTTTCAGTGAACAGTTGGAAGGGTTGAAGGGACAGTGTGTAACTGTGCCAAATTTCTTTTGGTATCCAACCACTTGCGTTTGCTTTTTATTATGTTGACTTTGATTTTATGATACAAATGTAGACGTAAGTCAATTAAATTCATGGAAAAGCCTGATTTATAAAATAGTAAACCAGAGCTTGCACATTACTGAGAGGGGAGACAGATTTGATTCAATTTTTTCAGACTAGCCTTGGATCACAAAAAATGACTTTAAATGACTTGCCTGTAATCTCGGGAGTCTCTGATCCTGCGCAGCGTGACTGCCGGGACAAAATGTTTCAAGCCTCCTCAGTGATGACAGGCAGCTACAGAATGTTAACTCATAGGTACGTTTGGGAAGGGAGATTTAGTTGTTTGGCATAAAGAAATGCTCCTTCGCTGCTCCTGGAGGAGATGYGGTTAAAGAGATGCCTTGAATAAGGTACTGATGCTGAAATGACGACGTCGTATTCACAAGCCAAACTGGCAATGGGGCAGTATTGCCAGACAGGCAAATGTGGGTTATCTAAAATATATATGGCAAATATGTTGCTGCCCTGTGGGCTGGGCGTTGCTGTGCCGGTCCCGATGCGGATGGAGCCTGATGCGCCTGCTGGAGACCAGCCCCAAGTCTGCCGCGATGGGCTGGGGCCGTGCTGGGCCGGTGCTGGAGAAGGGCCCCAGCATGCCCGTTTTACTTCTAGCAACACGATCCCATGGTCTGTGACACTAAAGCTGTAGCTAATGGATATGCCGGGTTGGTTAGCACGTAGCCAAACACTCTTTCTGTTGTACTTTGATACCTCGAGCAACTTTGTTGGCTTTCCTTCCTAAGATGGGAGGTTTAGTTTTTTGAAGGAGTTTTTTATGTTCTGTTCATAGTGTGTTATCTTGTGATTTTTTTGACTCAAAATTACAGTGATGAAACAGTGTCCATTTTTTAGAGGAAGAAGTCTGTTTCTCCTTATTCCTTACTTAGTTTTGGAAACTGAAATGTGTTTTAAAAGAGATGAACGGGGCATGATTCCTATTCACAATATTGTTTTGAAAAATAATGTCTTAAATATATTCTGGAAGTGTCTTGATGTGCTTTGTTTTTCTGGGTATTTTTGTTTGGTGGTTGGTTGTGTAGGCAGGGCTCAGAATGAACACCATGTAGTCCCTCAAAACTTGGTTTGCTCTTGAAATTTCTTGCTTGCAGTGGATATGATGAACCGAATTGCTGGTGAACTAGAGCCCCAAATGATGAATTCYTTACTAACCCCGGAGACACCAATGCAAGCAAGTTAACTAAAGGCTCTCAAATTCTGTTTTGCAGTTTGTCTTGCCTCCTTTTCATATCTTCATCCAGCAGCAACTTAACTCTTTGCCCTGATTATTAGCTTGGAAACGTCCCCGGTACCTTGTCTTGACAACAGAGCGTTCTCCTCTCCTCTTGGCCAACACTGGCAGTGCCACATGACAGACGCTGAACTGTGCTTCATCCGGCARTAAATGGTGGAGGGAATAGCCTGTGTGGGGGAATCTCCCTGTTGAATTAAAGCAGTATCCAGAAAAGGTGTGAAATACTCTCATAAAAGCTTTGAATTCATGGTGTAATTTTCTATGGTCTACTGCAGATACCATCTATAAAGTATTTTCTGCTTTTTTCTTTGGTCGAATTAAAATCAGGATCTTTAGCTTTGGAACAATAGAGAAGCTGCTTTCTTTTGGGAGGAAAAAAGAGGTTCTGGCAAAACTTGGAAAAAGCATTGCCGCAAGTCCTGGAGTCAAACGTGTGCTTTGACTACTGGAAATGAGCTTACTGACTAGAAGCAATAGGATTCAGTTATGTCAGTGCTTCCTATCATGACCTTTGAAATATTATTCCTTATTTACTAGGTTAAGAAATAATTTCATTTATTATTTTAACAACTGTGAAAACAGTCCCGAATGTCTTTGGGTATGGGGTTCTCATTAGTTTTCGTTAGTCCTCGGTAGTTGTTTGGGCAGGGGCATCCATGTTGCAGAATACATCTCTCCTGCCTTTTCCTCCTGTTTATTCTATTGCAAATTAGCTCAGTGACATTGAGATGTGTTAACTGCTATCTGCTATCACTGTGACTTCGGGGTAGAATCGTAGCTGGGAGATGGTTTTCTTTTTCCTGTAGTCATTCTAATAATAAACAGCCGCATGGACAAGCAGCTCTGCGCTTCTGCTAGGCAGGGTGGGAGGGGAACAGATTTCAAGCCCATGGACATTGGAACCCCTGAACCTTCAAATGCAGTAAAATAATATTGCAGAAATGCACGCTGCCATCTAAAAGGATGTGTTGATTTATCAGGTTTATTTTTCAGTTGTAAAGAATTTTCTTTGATAATGCAGAGGCAGTRACAGAGGGGTTATAAGCCTCCCAGTGTGGAAGGATTGTTTTTTCTCTACCTCTTTCCTAGCAGTGGGAAATCTCTTTGGCTTCCATGAGTAATGACCTGGAATGGATGGCTGTAATTCCCTCTTTTAAAAATGTGCTGGTAACTTAAAGTCCTAGTTATGCTTATTGAAGCATGTGGAATTACAGGAAAGGCCKCTCTAAAGCTCTGAGCTGCGTGTATAAGTTTCTAACTGCTTGCAGAGATTAAATTATTTAATGCGCAAAGTTTATGTTCTTCTCTTAAGTCTAAAGCTGTAAAAGAGTTTTGCAGGGTTTAATCTTTGATTCTTTTTTTCCCCCCACAACTTTACAGAGCTTTAAGTGCTTGAATCAAATTAGCAATTAAATACATGAAGTAATGTATTGAAGCGAGACCATTCAGTTTATTAGTTGAAAGAACTTTTAGTGTACTTCTTTGTAGAAGTATGTATGAAAACAAATGGAGCTGAAAACCCTCAAAAGCTTTCATAAAGCTGTGGTATTTTTTTCCTTTCTAAGCATAAGTCAGGATAATTTTTCTTGACAAAACTCTCCCTTTTGGCCCTCCGTTCTGTAACCTGCTTTTTACCCCGTTCCTGTGCCTATTACAGAWCAGTATCCCAAACTGCAGCCAGTAACTCCTGTTCAGCAGAGTTTCCTACATGTGTCAGTGAGGCCATAGTTTGGTTGTTTAAACCAGTAATGGTGCTGTATGATAATCAAAAATTCAGCAAGGCTACTGAATACCACAAGCTTGAACTTCCATGGAGACATTTCTGGAGAGTAACTTTGCAATAGAGAACTGCACTTCAGAAAATGAAGGGCTTTTGCATAATATACTCTTGGAATCTAAACCGGGTAAGATACACCTTAGAAGCTTAAACTTCCAGTTTAGGAACAGGCATTCTCAAACTTTTTGTTTGATTGAGATTTCTGTGCCTAACATAGTGGGGGAATCCCTAACACATGGAAAGTGTAGTGTAAAAAGGTTCTACAAAATTTCTCTCTTCCTCAAGTGATAGATTTGACTAAATTTCTTAAACTTAGGACAGAGGCATGTCTATCTTCATTATATTTTCTGTCTATCTATCTGTATTTACAACCAGTTGCAGAAGTCAGAAGTTACTATTTTGTTAGCAGCTAGATCAGCTTAGAAATTCTACTGGAGAAGACCACTGATGGGATCTGTAAACCAGCATAAAATCCCATTTGTTGATTGAATTCCTCTTGAAAGCTAAATGGTCGATCAGCTATTCATAGCTACAGGCCATCCTGTCTCCTCGCTAATCTCAGTGAATTTTTAAACCRCATTGACACAGTGGGGTTAAGGAGACAAATTTCAGTCTTGCTTTTAATGAGGTGGTACACTCCAGYCTGGGTTCCCTATAAGCGCAAAATATATAAAAGAAAGTCTCTTGTTTTCCTTTTCTGCAGCACCTCTACCTCTCCTAGCACAGGGTGGATGGTTTTATCTCCCTATTGCGCTTCCATTTGTAGTCAGTTTGTGGACCCGTGCCTTATTTACTATATGCTGTTTGAATATTGCTTGAGAAATTAAATTATTTACTTTCTTATGGACTTTTCTGTGTTGTTTATCTCTTTGTTATCTTACGTTTCACAGAGACTGACTTTTTTTTTTTTAACATCCTTGTAAATAGCAAATATAACATTGACAGTTTATAGAGGGGGACGTTAAGTTGCAGCAAAGTTGAGTTTAAAAGATTACAGTAGTTCTGCAGACTCWATGTGAAGCTCCTAGGATGTAGTGGTTAAGAGTAACCAATGCTTTATGATAGTTATAGTCTTACTGCGCTTCTCTCAGTGGCTTTGTTTTGAGAGCAATGAACCCTCAGCACTTCTGTAAATCGTGACCAGATGTACCAGGTCTTGGGAAAGCACAAGGTGGGACCTGCCCACGTGCCTTGCTGATCCCCGCTGACCTGACTTCCCAACTTGACCCAGGACCGGACTTGTCTGACAACYGCTGTGGCTGACCTTAGTTTCCATGATGGATTCCTCTTGGATCTTCTTATGTCACTTTTGGGGGGGTTGCTGCCCCGTGCCTGCCAGGCTGGTGCCTTCTGCTCCTAGCTCTAACTCTTCTTTGCTTCTCATCCAGCACGAGACTCCTGGCTCCAGTCGTGTCCACCTCTTCCCTTTAAAGGTATAACCTTTTGTTTCCTGCACCCATTTCAGATGACTTCCTTCACTGTGTGGTGGGGTTGCCAGTGAAGGAGCTGTCTGAGCCCACAGGAAAGATGTCTTTGTTTTCATTTCTACTTGGGGTCTGCTGTGAAATTTCAGAAGTCCTGGAAAAACCCGTACGGAAATGTATCCATACGGCCCTAATCCTTGGGGATTTTAGCCGAGTTTTATGATGTCATTTCTAAGCACCGGTGAATGGAGATTTTTACGAAGATGTGCAACGTGCAAAACCAGATTTTCATGAGGTGGGAAACATGTCCTCGACAGGAAATGCTGTTTTCAATGCCTGTGCTTTGAAGAGTGGGAATAGAAGAACCTCTCAATGAAAAAGTGTTTCTTGCCATTCTGAATTTAGAATATGGTACCAGATTTGAAACAACCACYACAAAAGTTTTACAAATCTCTTTTTAGCATTGAGGAACCAAGACTGCTTTTTCTGCATAGAAGAATGGTAGAGGGGCACCAAAATTATGCTTCTACAAAATACTTTGTCTTTTGTCTATGAAATGGGTCAATCTCAAGTCCGACCACTGTTCCAGTTGCCTGAACATCTAATAAACTGGACATTCAGGTCACAATGACAGCTGCTGGGGGCTGCCTGGTTTTGAAGGTTTGATGCCTAGCTGCCTATTGATTAATTCTAATACATGCTCAGTTAAGAGCATTTAAAATCCTCTCTGGGAAAGGAGGACAATTCTGCTTAAATACCCAATGCACAGCAGGAACTGAAGGCCGATAAAAGGAGCTTTACTTTTTCCTTTCTGATATTTTCTGTTGTCTTCTCTATTTCTTGGTAACACAGAACCACTTTTTTTTTCTATAGCAAGCATAAAAATCATTTTTGCAGTTTGTGAAGCTTTTCTTTCCTTTTAAATGATGAAACCACGTAGCGCAGCCCCTCAAACACCTTGCTGAATAGTGATGACCTCCATTAAAATAGTTACGGAGCTGTTCTTCCAAGTGCATGAGCCTGTTGTGTAGCCTACGTACTTGTGTTAAACAGCGCTATAATTAACTTCAGTTTTATTGGCCATGCTCTGTGGCTTTGGAAAGATTTATTGCTGGAGGTGGTTATGCAAAGCTCCGGATTGACAGCAGATGTCTCTAACTGAGCTCCCGCAAATCCCACAACAGGCTTGAGTTGGACTTTCAGAGTGGAGGTTTAAGCAGAGTGGGAAATGGGGTAGGATGGAGGATGGAGACGGGGTTGTTGCAGGTTTTCTAAGGCAGTAGGGGATTTGGAGATCTCAGAAATATGGAAAGGAGTTAGAGCATTTCTGTCTTTTTCCTGAGAGAGGGAGTGCATTTAAGAGTGATCCTTCAAGGCTCAGTACGCTGTTAAAGACTCTCTTTATCTCCAGACTTAACAGATGGTTTTTCCTTGTTGATCAGAAGAACCTGCCAGCTAGGTTTCACCAGGGGTAAAAAAAAAAAAAAAAAAAAGGCTCAACAAATTGTTTTTTTTTTCCTTATGCCCACAACTTAAGACTCTTTGACTAGTATTGCTTTTTCTCCACTTAGTAGAACAACATTAAATGATAAAAAGAAATTGAATCAATGTCCCCAGCAATGTGCATATACAGTTGTTTCCTGACTTAAGGAGCTGTAATGACAGTGGGGAACAAGTAGAATACAGAATCCTGGGGGAATTAGGAAAGTGTTAAAAACACGTTAAGATGTATAATAATGAACTTTTCATGAGGAAGGAATTACCAAACCTTTCTATAGACTTAGCTCATTGTGTTTTAGTAGCAGAAACTTAATGGAGATAAGGATACAGGTAGTAAAAGCAAGCCTGAGAGAGAGAGAGAGAAACCACCAGGCCATCCTGTACTATATAAAGTAGTTTTATCATAGCATGTTAAAGTTTACTTTAAGTGAGTAAAACAAACAGTGCAGTACAACTGTGGCACAGGTAACTTCGTTTATTACAATAAGATGGCATACTGAAAGGTACGGTAAATGAGAAAGAAAGTAAATGTAAAAGAAAATGGAAGATGTTTCTTTTTATGACTTAAGGTTTATTTTCAGGGAAGACTTTTCTGGAAAGTCCGAAGTATATCAGAGATTGCCTCTTACATAACTCACCTAAGTTCAGAGAATACATTTTAGAGATGGTTTAAAGGCATTTGCAAATTGATACTTAGTCATGAACTCTGGTCCAGCAGAACTTCTATCAGTAGTATGAAGCCATTTTAATATGTAATCTTTATCTGTGTAAGGCAAAATATGTGCATTTGATGGCGATGTATTTACCTTATTCTATGTGAGGTAACATATATATATATATATACACACATATACATATACATGTATACATATATATATGTATATATATACACATATATATGTGCAATCAAGTTGGATTGTTCATCTTTCCAAGTCGAAAAGTATGATTTCACATGTTTCTTCTCACCTCCCATGTTCTTCCTGTTGTTCTGTTTCTTATTACCTTCACTAGAGTTAAGCCATGTAGAGGCATATCTGTGTGGTTTTTTATATGTATTTATGTATGGTTGCAGGCACACACACACACATCTATATGGCTTACAATTSTTACTGGAGTTTGGCCAAATAGCTACTTAAATCATTGTCTCTTATGGTATTTATTTGCTTCGAAAACATAATTTTTTTTGCAGTAGCATGTAAAGGCCTATAAAAACTTCCTAAATAAGAGATCTTCCAACAGCAGACAGACTGTGTATAAACATTTTCTGAATGACAGATTGATTCCTAGGAATATCATAAGCATGGCGGACCCAAAACCCAGCAGGTGTCAGTAAGATCTGAGATCACATCAAGTGCATTGATTGGAGTGAAAGTGTTTGAAAAGATTACGGAGGGGATTTTTGCGTTGGTTGGCCTGTTTTTATGACTTCTGTGAGCTGTATTTTGGAACAAGCAGTTTAGTTTCTAACTGGGAATGCCTGTTTTCACTTGGGACACTGTGTGATACAGGTCAGGTAACTTGAGGGAGGTGGCAGGTGAACCTCAAGTGGGCTTTCCACTGGCTGCCTGGAGCCCTGCGTGCCGTCCCCGTGCTTTAACGAGGTGGCAGGCTTCCCGTTAATGCTTGTTACTGTCTCTTTACAGCTCCTTCCTCTCCCTTTGCTTTCCTTTATACCGCTTCCTGTGTGCGTCTTGGACTGAATTGTTCTCAGTGTGCTGTTCAGTGCAGAAATTGTTTATTTGTATGAATCCAAATGATGATCTGTTCCAGAGACCACAAAAAGAAAATACATATTTTTTTGTTCTTCTGAGTAAAGGATTGAAAAGAAAATATCTTCATGTTTATTTTCATTATTATCTTGAAATTGCTGTGCTAATTGTCATGAAGTTGTTACCTAGCAGTAGTTGTCGCCTCTGTTCCCTGAGAGCTTTTTCTTTAAGACTGAGATTTAAGTCCCAGTAAAAAATACTTGGGACGCATTTCTGGTTGTGTGAATTTCTCCGTAAAGGGTAGTTACGTGCAGTGAGGAAAGAGGTGGGATTGCTCTCAGAGAAGCTGAAACTCCTGAATGGAGCGGTTGTTCAGTTTTGTTCGCCTTTGGGGAACATTGTGCTCCGGTGTTGCCTGAGAACAATACRGGTGTTCTTGCCCTCTGCTTGCACTGTTAAGCTGGCCTGTAAAACTTTGACATCTACTGCCACTTCCTAAAGAGCTGATATTGGTGCCACAAGAGGAGACAAAAACATTGCAATGTGAAAAGCAATATGAATAAAAGAATGAAGTGCTCCTCCACTATAAACACCTGATGTCCAGTATTATTGGCTACTGAATAGATTTAACTCAGAGCCAGTAAATCCTTGAATTACGGTTTTTGGTTGTAGCTAATRTTTTGCTCCTATTTTACATGAAACTCAAGTGCTTATATATTAAAAGGAGAGATGAGAGTGTTCAGAAGAGGTCCAGAGAAATAATGGAAGTAGCAAGGAGAGAAGAGATTTGAAAAAAAGCTTCATCTACCCCAGCATTTCCACCTCTTCCGCCTCTGCCAAATGTGCATTTTGGGTTTATTTTTTTGTTTTGTTTTGTTTTTTTAATAGATTGTCTTTCGATTTTATAGTAGGTTGGTGCAAGGTCACCCCTGTATGTTGTCCACTTACAGAAATAGCAAATAGTGATGTTTGTGAGCAGTTACTCTGTGATACGGCTGCTGTTGTAACGGTTGTAAGGCTGATGCAAAACAAATTCAGGAGCTTTAGAGCTTTCAGAGAATGTTGGTCCTCTAAAGTTGGGTTTGATTGAATGAACTAGAAATACAACTCTTCGTGCCACAATATCATAGCTATCGATAGCTTCTCCTCAGACTGTCCCCAGATAGTCATCTAGTCTTGGTGAAATATTTTATTGCGACATAAAGGAAATTTTACCTTTCYCTCCTATACCCGAAGAAGACAAAGTCTTGCTAGGATAAACARCTCCAAGTATTGTTGTATTGATTCTGCTGGCCTTTACTACACCCACCGCTGTCCGCTAGCCTTTTCCAATTTTCGGGGACAGATGGCTAATTCTGCTGCGATCCTTTCACCGAAATGGCAGTTTCACAGCTCCCTCTTGGGACTGGCTTGAGTGTGATCAGATTTTCAATCTGCAAACATGTATTGATTTGCCTTCTAAAAACTTCCTTGGAAATCCCACTTGGGTAAAGAATTACTCTAAACTCTACCAACCTCTCTGGCAGATTCTTCAAAAGAATAATTGTCTGTTAAATAGAACTGCAATGGTACATTCTTGGTAGAATATGAAATTAAATTACCTTAGCTGTACTGTTGTTATTACAATAGATTTAGAATGATGCATAAAAATAGATAATCAACTATATATAATGTGTGTGTGTGTATACACATATATAATTATAAATAAAATCATGTGGATCCTCCTGGGTTGTTTTGTAGGATTTAATAATTGAAAGGTTGATGATATTTTAGGACTTTAATTCCAGTAGCAGTTAATACAGTTACAGCTCATGTTGGAAAGCCACTTTGGAGCCAAAGAAATGTGAATCTGTCAAAAGGTGGCATAAATTTCTAAATATTGAATTTTACCTACAAGATTGTATATACTCCTTCCAGAATGTGGTGAAATTGGCCATGAGAGCTTTGTAAGGCATCGTGTAAGTAAAATGGTCCCTTCCTCCCTTTTGACAGAACACAATATAGTTCGTTTTACTCCACTTTTTCTATTCCATTTATACACTAGAATACCTTAGATCTTGAACAGTTGATATAGATCCCATTAAATAAGCATGCATAATGTTAGTTTAAGAATAGAGTTGGATGCCTTAAGCATCCCGTTCATTGGAAGACCTCTGTGTTGCAGGATGCTAGGCAGCATCCGTGCCCACAGAGTGTTGGCCCATGAGCTTGATGTAATTTTTGTGCGATGCTGTCAGATGCTCAATATCTCTTTCCATCAATCTCATACTGCAATGTCTTGTGCTCTTAGCTTGTCTGGGCAACAAGGTGGCTTGGTTTGCTTTCTTACTCTACTACRTGGAGTCTTCTCTGAGATTGGTCCAACATGTTTGCTAGTTGTTTAACCATTCAACCCCAGCTTTGAAAGTAGGTATTGAAAGCTGGAATTGTTGTTATTTTGTCATTTAACTTTTTTTTTTATGCTGGATTTGAAGCTAAAGTTTGTGAACAAGCCCTTCAAGGATGGGGTTTCAACTTTATGGACTATTTCATAATTTTACTGTAGATATTCAGTGAGGTGTCCTGGGCTGGGGTTGGTTAGCAGGGATTATCTACTCTCCCTAAAGGATAAAAAGCTCCTCAAAGAGGCGAGTTCTGGTTTTGCCAAACACAGCAAGCTCCCTACAAGCAGGGAGAAGGTTTTGCGATGTGACCTGCTGGAGGGAGATAAGAGCAGTCAGGCTTGGGGTTTTTGTTTTCCTTGGTTTTGAGTTTTTTTCGTTTTAGGAGAAAATGCCAGGTTTGTCACTGAGTCTGGGCAGGGAAGGTCTGTCAGCCATCCTGAACGTTCAAGTATAAAATTCTGCTTTCTGTTCAGTGTAAGAGATAGGGATTATGCTGGAAAGCATCAATCATGGCATGCCAATATATTAATGAGGGAGCAAGGGCAGCTATTTTGTGCCATTGCGAGGCTGCTTCAGTATCATGTCGACCCACCGGCATGCGCTGACCTGGGATGGCTGCAGCCTGCAGAGAAAGTAAATTGCTTGTGTAATGCCGGTTTCCATCCTGTTTTTTTTTTTTTTTTTCCTTCCTCCACTCTTGACTATTATTTCAGCAGCCAAAGAAGTCTTTGAATGAAATGAGGAGAATGGAGTTAAGATTCAGTGATACACGGTAACACGAGAGAGTGACCATGAGAGGAGGTGAGTTTGGTCACTGTGCCTCAGGTTTTGAACCTAAGGCAAGACAGACGTGAAATCAGTAGCCGTCCTGCTTTGCCAGGAGCCCGAGGGCCAGCAAGCGCAGAGAAGGAGCCCCGACCCGGCCTGGCGAGCAGCAGGAGAYGGGCGCGTCAGACGCCCCGCGGGAACACGCTTTACGTCCGTGACGGGACGTGGGCGCAAGCACTGCCTTTGAGTCCCCTTCGCCATCCTGTAAGTATGGTTGAGAGATTTGTGGTTTGCCATCGGTCCCCATATAATGCAAAGCACCAAATCTGCATCTGTGTTACCCTTGAAGTTATTAACAGCTGCAGTTWGTTTTAAGTAGCATGGGATCGTTGTCTTGTTCTAAATCAAACAACTCTGGCACAGCGGTGGCCTTGAAGCCATTTGTTTTTTTGTTTTATTTTCTGCGTAAAGTTTTCTCTCTTATTTCCTTTAAATGGCAATATTGTAAGCAGAGACCCTGGTGTGCTGACAGCATCGTTGCCGTTCGTGCTCGTCATAAAAAAAAGTTCTGTAGGTAATGAAGGAAGTACTCTCAAAACAAAAGCATTTTAAAAGCGAGAAATATGAGTAGTTGAGAACAATCTAAATCTCAAACACACATACATGCGTGTAACACTCCTGTTGTGTGTTTAGACTGTAAAGGTGGGTCTGGATGGGGCTTCAGGGCGTATTTGGGAAGGACACGCTTTACACTCCCAAGTGAGCTAAGAAGGGTCAATACAGCTGTGAACCAGAGCTATTGGGCTCTGCGGAGTGGGGAGTCATCTCACCGTGATCGTGGATCCGTGCCGAGCGGTCGAGCGCTTTTCAGTGGGCTCACAGAATAATTTGAGCAATTATATATTCGGTATGTTCCCTTTACTGATACGGCCACAAAATGAGACTTAACCACTCTCAGTTTATTTTTATAAGCACATCTGAAAAGCATGCAAATGTTGATAATATTTTAAATGTTTGAAGTGTTTTTGAATTTTTGGTGGAGGAAGAAGGAGGAAAATGCCAAGACTTCGAGAGATTTATAACTTCTCAGTGGTCAGTTTGATAAATACCTTTAGTTTTTGCAGAAGTATTTCTCTTTGCTCCCTTTGCTGCGAAAGAATTCAAAGTTGGTTGCCAAGTTAAACGTGAGGCTTCTGTATTGGTTTAAAAATAAATAAATACCAACTGGAAACAGAGGAAGTTTAAAAGGGAGAGGACACAACAAATRTGATAATGCTGGTCTTTGCCAGTAGATTTTTCATTGTTTCCTTGAGTCGAACTACGGCATTTTTCAAATCTTTTACTACTTTCCACCTGTTTCAGTGTTTAGACCTTCTTTTCTTCTAGGATAGAGTGAATGTGCAGTACAGCATTTCACAATAATACAGATTGGGGATCTCAGTTCCCTGTTTTCTTTTGATGTCTAAATACTTTTGCTTTTTGAGTTTAATTTGATCTTTTTTTTAAAATGATACTGTCAGTTCAGTATTATTTAAAACAGGCTAGATGGATAACTAACAAATTCTGATGATGCCATACTTTAAGGAAGATTTGAGAAGTTTCAGTATCGCTGGTGTAGTGTGTTTATCTACTATTAAATCTAGGTTGTTTCTAAACTTAGGAGGTTTCGTTTTTCACTTTTGTTTGGCTAAGAAGATTGTTCTGAACAGGAGGTCCCCTAGCTGTGTTAACCTTATTTAAAGACTGCTCATATATAGCAATTCAATCGTTCCACATTTGCATTTCTTAGAGATCAAACACTAGCTGATCCTTTATTTTTGCACATTTGTTACTGATTGTGCATTCGGCCTTGTACTATGCTGCAGAGGTTTTCCTTAGTGATGTACCTGAGCTGCGTGCTCTGCTGGTATATTTTTTCTACACTTGACAGGTGTGACCACAAACTTTATTTATCAGTCCGTGCACTTTGGTAGTTCGATTTTATGTGCATTGCTGACTAAGCTGTATACTTTGAGCTGTATACATGTTTCAGGGATTTACCACAAACTGTCCTAATAATAGTATGCTTTAAGGATTTAGTATTTTACTGCATTGGATATTCGTGTATAATTCAGTATACCTTTTGATAGTTTATAAATTCAAACTTGTGCTCCCCCCAAATAGAGGTATACAGATTTCATTAACCCACAGCTGTAGCTGACCCCGTGGTACAGAAGTGGTGTTTGAGTGAAATAAATGCAACTCTCACACAATAAGTAGGAGTAAACCACGATGTTACACAACTGCCAACAGACGTGTTGTCTTACACTTCAGTTGCCGAAAATGAGATGAAATCCCACGCGGATATAGAAAACCTTTAGAGATTCTTGAAACTACAAATGTTGCTGTGTGAGTAGCGGAGAGGTGTGATAGGTAACGTACCCCCCACTGGTGTGCTCTTCTATGCCAGTTATCTTGCTGCAGAGACTAAAACTAAAAATGAGACCAAAAGGTGCCCAGTAGCTTTCCCTGAATCTTTTTTCTTCTTTTTTTTCTTTTCAATTATTCCTCAAAATGAATGACATCTCTGGCTGCACAACTCTGTCTCTTTAATTTCCTCATTTTGGGAAGTTAAGACATTGTTTTTGATTCTAACCTTAGTTCTTCCCGGTGCAAAAGGCAGCGCTGCACTGTCGTCGTTACTGTTCCTAAGGGTCTGAGAATAGCGAATGAAAAGGGAAGTCGAATCTTAAGCACTGTTTCTGCTGAGTTTTTAGTACAATATTGTGCTAATGGTTGGAGATCACACAAGTTAAAAGTAATAGTTTATTTAGGATCAAGTTGCTGTGATAAGATGCGTTGTTTTGTGCTTGGTGCAAATACTTGGCCAGCGTTTGTTTATTGTGTGGGATATATTGAATTGATGAAGTGTTTAATTATTCATTTCCCTGCTTTTAATTGTATTGTAACGGTGTGATAATAAGCACAGGGTTATCACTTTGCTTCAGAGACCCAGCTAGAGGTGCTAAGTTACTGACTTAGATCTGTTTTAGTCTTAGATAACAATAATGTGCTATGATCTGTTCATACCTGCAAGCAAAATTTAATTTCATTGCAGCTGACCGAGTCACGAGCCTTTCCTGCAAAGGAAAATTGGCCAGTCACTTGGCATAGTCAAGTCCTGCRCATTCTTATATCCCTTTTTGCAAATATTTCAGGCATTTTAAAAATAATATTTGGACGCTTCTTTTCTGCTTTTCTTCCTATGCAAGCATTTTCTTTACTTATCAACATTTTGAGTGGACTCCGCAGAAAGCGATTTTAAGATAGACCTTCACAACACAGAGTTCATTTTCTTTACAGCTTCTAGTATTAGCGCTGTAGTCATGAGAAACTCAGGATAAGAGTCAGAATAATTCAGGCCAGAAGGGACCTCAGGAGATGTCTAGTCCAACCTCTTCCTCAAAGCAGGACCAACTCTGGGGACAGACCAGGCTGCTCGGGGCTTGATCCAGTCGGGTCCTGAAAACCTCCAAGGCCGGAGACTGCGCAACCTCACAGGGCAATCTGCTCCTCTGCTTGTCCATCCTCCTGGGGAGAAAGGTCGACAGATTGCTGTCGGGCCTTTCCTCCAGCCTGCATGAATCTGTCCTTTTTCCATGACATGAAAAATAAAAGCCTGCATCTGGCGATAGGGAGTCCTACGCCTCAGACCTTGAAGAAGTGGCGTTCTCTTTTTCGAAATGTTCTTTGTAAACTAGGATTGAATCTTTTGTATCCTGGAGTGTTTTTGTTAAGAAAATCTCCATTTGCACTGAGGGCATACAAATGGTTTTGGAGCTGAATAATGTGTTGAGTTTATTTCAAAGTCAGCCTTTAGACCTGCTCAGTGTCTGCAATGTTAGAACAGTATTTCAAGACGTGGATTACTCGGTAGAGAATAAGGGAGGAGGTGAAACCCACCTGGACGTGTCTTTAATGATATGCATGTCATCACTAGGTATGTGCATTCAGAGGAGCTGGAGAATGAATGGCTGTGAAATCTCGGGGTGTGTGAGATTATACTTYAATATTAAACTTTTTGATATTTTTGCCACTTTGCATTTAGGTAGAATGATCTGGGTAGCTTGGAAACAACTCAGTGTCATAAAATGCTTTTTAGCAAACAGTTAAGTGATACTGAAAACAAAAGCTTGGGCCTCTCATCCTTTCAGAATAGAAGCACAGTCTTAATTAGATAGTGGCAACTACCTCTGAGTGACTTAGAGGTGCAAACTTCAACTCCAGGAGTCTCCCTACACCTGGGATCCTAAATGATACTGAGTGATACTGGGACAGCTGGGATCCCTAATGATACTGCAGAAAACCTGGAGGACTTGCTAGGCTGGAAGTGAAAGGGGTTGAAGAGAAAAGGCTTCAAAATAATAGAGAAAGAAGCATATAAAAGTAATCCTTAAAAAGGTGAGGATTGTATACCTGCAGCCCTTCAGCACATGTTTTGAAGAACTTGAATAATTGAACAGTCCTGCACTATCTTGAATCATTTCAGTTCAGTTTCTCCTTCTGCCCAACTGCACAGCAGATTTTCTTTTGAAATGACTGAGCGTGGCTTTACTTGCCTCGTYGGACTGCTTTCGTTACTATGCGTAATGACAAATTATTGACAGAATTCCCATAAGATGTGAGGAGATTGTCCTAAGCCTGATGTTCTGGGTAGGTCTCACAACAGTGAAGCCTGTGAACATCCCTTCTTTGTGTCTACCACACATCTCACGTAAAGGCAGACCGAGGTCTGTAGAGCAGTCTGTTCAGCGCTGGGATGAGCACTGAGACGGACGCAGTGATGCTCAGATCTGCTCCCTGCAGTTAATTAAATATCAGCAGAGGCACGCGCTGAAGGTCACCTTGCTCTTCCTTCGAAGAATGAGCTGCAGCCTCAAGTTTTAAAAGCCAGGAAAAAAGTCTCCTGTGTTCAGTAAGGACTCAGAGAATCTGTAATGAGGAAGGAAAGAGAAGTCTTTTGTATTATAGCTAAAGTGTCTGATAGGCCTTACCAGGCATTTGGTCAAATAGTTCTTTATTTAGCTGCCTCTTCGAGAAGTCTAGATTAATTGATCTGAATAGTCTAATTCTGCTCTCTCCATTACTGTAGATCATCCTGTCACCAACAAATGGGCTGCTGAATTCAATTCTGCTCACTTAATGTCTTTCATAATTGTAACTGTGCATCATTCGAGCCTGAATGCTGCTGCTTGTTTTTAAAATCAGCTGCAAGCCTGGAAAGGAACAGTTTCTTTATGGTAAACAAAATGATAAACTAACTAGGTCATCAACACTTTAACCTCGATATGCCTGTAGTGACATAGTCCGGGACTTATTCTATGAAATATCACAGCCATCCATTTAAAATTGTTCTAAATAAAGTTTTATGGTACGTATAAAGGTTGTGGGCACATGACTGCTGACCCGTGTTCAGCCAGTATTTCTAGAAGGTTTACTAAAACGTATTACTGTGGCATGCAGAAAATACCGTTCCTTCTCTAAAGGTGTTTGGTGGAAGAGCTCTGGAGACGTACAGTTGACTAACAGTTCATTTGGTAAGAAGATTACTGCCAAAAATTTACTAGTGTTCTGTGAAATTTCATTATGAGCCATTGTTATCATTTGGATAACCAACATGCATTTGTGAAACGTCATCCTTGATCTTCGCAAGCAGACTGCCCAAGTGTCTATATCCGATTAGTCTTACAGCTGTCAGCAGTTGTCTGCAGTCCTGTGAGGTCTTGCTTCAGGATCTGTCGGTGCCTTTCTTCGAATTCAGAATGCCGAGTAACATGGTACCTGCTTGTCTCGGAAACAGCTAGCGGTGTTTACATCATGCTCTCGTAGGGGCCTCGCTGCCCTTCTGCTGGGTCACTGTTCTGGAGTCCRAGTGGCCAAAGCTGCTTGGGTGGGTTTGTCCGTAAGATTGTGTACTTTCGGCCAAATTTAAAAGAATCAGCTAAATGTGATTTAAGAAAGAATTTCTTTTTGTGCGTATTAGAGGAGATCTTATTTGTTTAGATCTTTATATTGTGAGAATTTGCAAGGGGAACGGAGGATAGTAAAGGACTGTATTATTGTTTTAAAATGTGCGCATGCTAATCACTACTCTCTAGTTAATATTTATTATACCATATGTACACAGAGCATTTGTGCAGRGTTGTTTTCCCCTGCAGGTGACTGATWGATTTAATGKAAGAAAGWTTTGGKTTTTTTGTTTTTGTTTTGTTTTTTTCTCAAAATGCCTTTTTGGAGAGCCTAACAAAATGGGCTGTGCACAGTATTTGGCACTYTGAGAGACATTAGGCTTAAAATCTACCTTTCTAGTTGGAAAGAAAATTTACTTTCCAAYGGGCTTTTTGTGACTTTTTCATGTTAGGCAAATGAAAACTGAAAGGGAGGCAAATCAAGGGTGATCATGTTAGGTATTTGACAAGAGCATGAGTTGCGTTGTTAGGGTGGAAATGGGAAATGAGATTGCAAATCAAACTTTTAATTTGCTCACCGGCTTTTTGCTGGGTTCAGTGTTTTAGGTGCACCACGATGTGGTGCCCGGGCAGACGTGCGTGCCTCCATCCGTGTTTAAGCRGTAGTTAAAGCAAAGCACGTGATATTTTCCTAACCTCGCTGATGCTCAGTATAACCTTGCTGCTGCTCGTCAGCAGCCAAAGCGTTGCTATTCCTTGCTTTGGGAAATGGAGCGCATCGCCCCATCCTGGTAAAGCAGAACACAGGCTCAAGTGGGTGCTTATGATCTTTGGGAGAAGTTCRTTTAAAACCTCTGTAATATTTAGTRGATGCCCAACTTTCTATGCAAAAAATAGTAATGGTAAAACAGCAATTGATGTGAAATGTATAAGAAATACAGTTACTGAAGTAAATATCCTGTCAGGACTTGATCTCAGAGCAGGCACGGTATTTTATCGGGGCTATTTAAATAAYCTACAAAGAAAATCTTCTGTTCCCTGTGGAAATGCATTTCTGTCCCTCYAGTTTATGGACTTAATAGATTTTTCTAGTAATATCACATCCCTATGGAATCAGAAACTTRCTCCAAAATCATATGCAATAGAAAACAACTGCATAACAGTCATTTGGGCCAGACAAGTTGCATTTTCTTTCGGGACCTTGCAACATTGTGCTTCATGTAACACTGAGGAGRAACAGGCTGACTGTACTCATTTGCTGGATCAGGATGGCTGAACTAATCTCATCTAAAATAACAAGTGCTCCAAAGTTTCTCCRCGACTTGAAAATGCTTTTTAATTTCCATGCACGGCTTTCAAATCATGATCCTTGCTTGTGTATTTTGACAGAGGCTCAATTGGATAGAAACAGGGAGCGYGTGGGTGTCTGCTGACTGTTCTCCTGGCCAGAAGAAAACTCAACCGCCCTTTGGGGTTATTTTTCCTATTTCAGTTTTGGAGTTAAGGTCAGGCATTATTTTTTTAAATCATTTGCATATAGTAAAAAAAGGCAGCTCATATTCAGTAGGGCGAAATGTCAGAAGAAAGAGGGTTCTGCAGCGCCACAGCGAGGTGAAGAAAGCGGAGAGTTTCCTGTGTCGAGTTTGGGGGCCGCTTGCCCTGGTTCTAGCGTCTGTGGTCATTTTGATGCAAAAAGCTCCTTTTTTTTYCTGCCAGTTGCTTGGCCTCACTGCCCTCTTTGCAATGCGTGCGTTGTTTCCTTCCCTTCTCAGTTGCTGACTGGCCCTCCTCCGTACTGATAGAGCGACACCAGGGCCTGAGGAGACAGCTACCAAAGGGAGGYTTTTCTGGAGGTCCTGGGTGACTTAGGGGAAGAAACTTGCCTTTGCTAGCCAGCATGGTCAGTGCAAATGTTTAAAAACACCTTGCTCTGTAGYGTGGAGTATGTTAGATGGGTTAACATGGTGGATTCTGTGTTAAAATCTTGAAAGCTGTCAGCTGAACATCGCATTTTTTCTCCCTCCTCTTGGTATCATGAAAATTTCTTAATCTAAAAGTTCTTTTAAACCAGGGAGCCATAGGAGCACAATTAAATCTTCACTGGAWTAGTTGGAACAAGCAATCAGTCAAAACAAAAACTGAAGACTTGTCTACATTCAGACCATAGGCCCTCAGGGGACTGGGCTTGACAAGAGTTGGTGAGGTATGTTGGTGGGCTGTAGCTTTATTTTTGAATATGTTTTTAACATTGTATTTGAGTAAAGTTTCTTTTAGGTATGTTGAGTTAAGTTATTTGAAGAAAAAACGGCATTTGATGAAAATTACTTTTTAAACATGGCGTATACTAGTGAAATGCAGTTTTTCAATATGCATGTTATCTAGTTGTTGATGATGATGATGATTTTAATGTTTTTTAAATGACTCTGCAGTGTCTGATTTTAAGGCATAAAACAAAAGAGAAGCTCAGAGTCAATAGTTAAATTTACCTTTTCTGCTACCACAGTAATTTATGTTCTTAACTGATGACATTTTAATTTTGTGAATATTAGTCATGGTCCCYTGGACAATATAGTTTGAAATGAAGTCTAACAGAAGATAACTGAGCACAAATGCAGTTATGTAGGAACTGCAGGTCAATAAAAGATGCATTTTTTCCCTTTTACCATTACTCTGAAAAAATCATAAGGAAACTGCYGTGATAAATGTGGATTATATTGTAAATATTGACAGGGTTGTCCATATCCGCTATATCCATTTTCTGTGTCTAGATTTCATCACATTTAAATAAAATTTCCCACTATTCCAGGAAACACTTGGACATGCAAATATTGGGAATGGATTAGGAATTTTCTTTCAGCTGTCAGGATACATTGTTATAATAAATAATAGCTCTTTTTGTTTTTGGAGAAAAATACCAACTTTTCTTACTACTCTCTACTATTTCTCTGAAATGCTGTATGTTTTACATTGCTGTTCTTATCTTCTAGAAAATCTAGGGTTTTTTTTGTTTGTTTTTTGAGACTGTTATTTACAAATACAAATAACMTGTGGAAATAATTCTGATTTTTTCCATGATTATAGGAAAAAAAGATGTGTTTAATTTCAACACCTAAGGCAGGTTAATAGACTAATATAACATAGAACAAAAGAAAATAAAATCTTATTAGGCTATTGCTGTTGTTGAGTATGTAGGAGATGCCTGGAACTGCAATTATTTGATATATGGYTTTGTTCCCTTGACTTTCAGTCGTTTAAGTGAACTTTTAGAAGCTACTGAAGGATGCAGCATCTCCGATGGTAACGGGTGATCTTTTGTGCGTTGGGTCATCTGGGCAGGCTGACCTCCGCAGCCGGAGGTGGCYGGACTCAGCCCGGGCAGCGGGCTCGTCCTCAGTGCCCAGCCATGGCGACTGCAGTGAGAGGAGAGGCGTCGAGCGGAAGAGCCTTGTTACGGCTGAAGGGCTAAGCAAAGGGTAGGTYGTGGGCCCCGAGCGGTCCCAACTTCCAGGTCGTCTTTCTCTGCTGGTCCTGAAAATTGCTTTTGTGTGTGTGATCAGAAAAGTGCGCTTTCCAGGAGTCTCGTATTGCTTTAGACGTAATACAGGAGTTTTACGCTTATTTTCTGTCTGGTTTATACTCATACTGATACGTATTGGCATTTAATGTTAGAGTCTTTCTCTCTGTGTGATGGGACTTCATTTGCCCCTGGCAGACGTAAGCACTGGGACTTGAGCAGCCAGGTACATCCCCGGGACTGTCCCAGTTGCYTTCATGGTTAATCAGGGCTAGACTTGATAACCTTCCAGGGGACGTATGACRCTTCCCTTGCCATTCCTTTCGTGGTACAGAGCAGCTGTTACTTTGTTGCTCTSACGGTCACCTGTATGGTAGTTTATTGAAAAGATTGCGTGCCAGTAGATACTGCTGTGTTTGTTTCAAAGACTGGTATTATTTCTATAAAATATTTTTGACTGTGTAAAGTGAGGGAATGTATTAAAATAAATGAAACTGCAATCTAGGATGCAGGAACTGTGTGTAAGGAGAGCCYTTATGGAAGTGGAGGTCTGTATTGAAATTCCAGTCTGTGGTACCCAAGTGAATAAAGCTGCAAACCTTGTGACATTTCAGTAAATGAATTATTTAACTATTGATTGATTTTTTTATAATCCCTTTTGCATTTTATTTGATTTTTTTTCTTCTTYRGTCAATGTAAAAGTCATTTTAAAGAGTGATTCTTCATTCTTCTTCAGTGTCAAATGAACAGAGGCACTGCCCTCCAAAGAAGACAGAGGAACATAAACACTAAGAAAAAACAACAGATGACATTGGAATATGAATGACGCTTAGACAATTTCRTTGTTGTATTCCACTGCAATCTTCTGGGTGTCGTCCCCCCTCCCAGGACAGTGAATAAGAATTCTTTTTTTTTCAAGCAAACTGGGAAAGTGAGCATGTTTTACAGGAATTGCAGGGGACCACATGAGAAACTGCAGTTAGGTGTAAGGAAAATTAACCAAGTGACATGTGTGTGGGGGGGCGGTTAGCAGAAATAAGAGAGAATTGCACTTAAGTTGTGAACCAGGAGCAGTGAAACTTTCTTTTTTCTTCCTTTTTTTTTTCCTCCAGTGTATTGAATTTCTACCTCAGCCAGAATTCCTTTATGTACGATGATATGCTTCAAGGTTTTAGTAATGGAAAGATAATTGGAAGGGAAGAACTATTTCAAGATGAAAATAATTCTTCTATACTGGTGTGCAAATGTTGGGTCAGCACTTTGATAGTGACTGAGGGGTTAAGTTTTGCTGAACAGATGAATTGATGYGTTTGCATGAATCCTATAGTTACTGTAAGTTTTGCTACTTAATATAGATTTATTCATAAAAAACAGTGAGTGCTGATAGGCAGGTCTGTGCCAATATTGACGAAGTTTAAGTGGAGATCTTTCAATTTATTTTTTGATTTTCTTTTATGTTTGTGGCAACACTTCACTCAACTGTAAACAGAAAACCTTTCATTTTGGAAGTAGTTTCTGACTTAGATTAGCTGTCTGTGCAGGGAATTTGTAAGTTAAAATACAGAGATTACACTTTCTTTTTTCAAAATATTCCTTACATATTGCTCTTTATGATCATTTGAATTGACAGACTGTAGGGACCAATACAAATATAAAAAAGATGAGAACAATTATTCATTAGCTTGCATTATTTCCTCCTCTTTCATTCCTTGCCAGAGGGAAGGAAGATCTCAAACTGGAGCAGGGCACCTCTAAAGTGATTATTAAAGAGTAGTGTCCATTTACTAGCTTCATGTTTTTTTTTTCCTCAGAATCTTTTTCTTGTCTATATTCCTTTCAGCCTTTCACAAGTGTACTGTTGTACTGATGTCTTTCAGCATCCTTATTAATTGAAAAAATACACGTATATTCATGGGGTAAATAGTAAGTTAAAGCTTCTGTTTCCTTACCATAAGAACTCCGATATTTATTGGTAGCTTTTAATGTAAAAGGTGAAGTGTGTGTGACAAGAGAAACCTGGCTGTGTCAAATCTAAGCACCATAGAGAAGTAACTATTAGAGAGATGCAGCGATATATAACTATTTTAATTATGGTTTATTTTTAAATTTATTTCTGAAAAGAATTTTATGGAGCAGATGTAGAACTTGGAGGAAGTATGTTGAAAATGACTTTTGTGATTGTAGTAGGCTAACTTCTGAGAAGGAGCTTGTCCAAAGGAATAATAATAATAAAAAAAAAAAATCCGTCGCTCTACAGTTTTTTTTCCCTAAAATTAATTACTGACTCTTTTTCTCATTTTGCTAGGGTTCACTTTTTATTATGAATTAATGATATGAATTTGGGTTAATAAGTGTGAGGGTAAATACATAGTGTCAGTTTGATTCTTGTATTAATGCAGTATTTTAAAAGGATCTAGACAACCTAGTTAAGAACATATTGCAGTGAAATTAAGCATACAGCTTTTAATCACTTGAAATGGTTTACTAATACACAAAACATTATCCATTATACTGCTGTTTTTTTGCAACGCTAGCTGGATACCAGGAATGGCAGCGTTAACGTRAACTGGAATTTCTGAGTGAGACACGTTTCCGTGCTGTGAATTGTTGCATCAAAAGTCAAATGTTTTGGTCATAAAATTAGCTTTCCAGGTTAAGATTTAAGAAATTGTCATCTGACAGAGGAAGSGGATTTTAATAGCTTTAGGTAGGATAGGCAAAGCAACAGAAGTAAGTATATTGAAGAAAAATGTACAGTAAGACAGGAGCGTTTTAAGGTGCTTCATTTAAGAATTACTGTTATTCTTGTTCTTAATTTCTTCTCTTGGGAAAGACCTTTGCAAATTTAAGTAGGAAAGAGAAAGGTATCGAATTGGAGAAGATATTTCTAATTTCTCTGTCAATGGTGAGCTTTTTGCAGGACCACCCAACCCTATAGGTGTATAATGAACTTAAAATATATTGTATTACCTTTGAATGTGGAAATATAAAACTGTAAAATACTGTCCTTAGTCACAAATCTACAGTATGAAAATACCCATTTTCTACATTTCAAGGTAGCACTTCAGTAAAATATCCTAGTGTAATGATTAAGGAAGAAGTTTTGTATAGCTGCACTCGAAAACAAACTCGGTATCTTTGCTGGAGCTGCTGGCGTTTTCTTGGGCGCTAAGTAGGTTGTGATAACTTARATCTTTTTCCCACCTTTTGCTGTGTGTGATTTAGTGTTGTGGGTCAGTTTAATTCTGGCATAATTTCTGCGCTTGCATCTGCTGAGAAGYCGAACAGGGTAAAAGTATGATTCATTAGTGCTCTCAAGTATGAGAATCAGAAGCTGCCCAGAATTTAAATCTGAGCACTCTAAATATTATACATAATTAATCTCGTGCGAGTGCCAGAAACTAAGAAGTTTGCATGTGTTAATTATACATAAACCATCTTTCCTTTTGCACAGTGCGTGCCAGGCGAGCCGGATGTTGCTGGCAGCCTGAACAATCGCGGGACATAAAGACCAGAAAATTTTATAGGAAATGGGGCATTTTGGCGCTAAGAGAAGAGAGATTTTCTTTGACATTATTTTTCGTGGCTATATAAATAATGGATGTTTTCCGGAGTCCCGAAATGACAGCCTMTGTACTAAGCAGTTGTCCTCTCCGCAGCTCCAAAAGCATGCCTGGGAYCAGCTGACTTTGTGCACCTCTGCTTTATCCTGGTATTTTGCTTTATTCTTAGTAACTGCTGAACTGGGCATTTCTGCATCGTTTTGTTTCACATTAGTAGGGCTGAGTGGTGCCTGTTCATGCAACTTTTGTACTTCTCTGGATTTGCCAGCTGCCATGAAACCTCCGTGTGAGAGGAGATAACCCTGTGCTGCCGGAAGAGCACAGAGCTGAGGGGGTCCGCTGGCAGCGCAAAACTTAATGCTATTGCTCTGAGGATAGGGGGGAAAAAATGGTTATTTTCTTAATACCTTAGGGCAGGAAAATTCAATTTTGGCTGTACTGCTGAGCAGCATTCTGCCTGCCCTGAAGAAATCCACTTGTTCTGAAAGAAAAACGAGCAGAGCTTGCAGAGATTATTTAATTAGTTTTTTTTTTTAAAAAAAAATAGGAAATATTTGAGTAGATGACTGTTGCTTACATGTTTATTTTCACGTGTGTTGTATTTTGCTCAACAGATTAGTAGAACATATAGTCTACTTTTAATTTATCACAGTGACCAAGTGAGAAATCACATAGTCTCAATTACTTTTTAGAACATAGAATTTATACTTAAGAAATGTGGTTTAATTTTTCCTTGCTTTTCATGCTGTGGAAGTTTGCAGGGAGGCCATAAATATCAAATGGAGTTGCCAACAAATGAAACCTGGGCATGTTGATTTGATGCTGAGATTATGGATTTTACTGCCTATCTRTAACATTGGGTATTTCACATGCACAGTTATTTTTGACCGGTCAATCAGTCATGTTAAGGGTCTTTGCCTTTTATATTGTATGCATGTATTAAAAATATGATATAAAGATGCAAGTATGTATAATATTTAGAAAATTATGTCTGATGCTGTTCTCAGACAAAATGTAGGAAAATACAGAGTCTTGGTCTTGTAGAGAAAATCATTTTTAATGTGGAGCAAGAATTCCTGTGCCTAAAGCTGATTCTCCGGTAGGGTCCCAGGTTGATAACTACATTGCCAAAATACAGAGCAGTAAAGCTGCCCAAGAAACTCGCTGAAGAGACCTATAACGACCCAGAAACATCTGGCAGAAAAACTCATTCCARAATGCTGCATCTGCCTGCTGTGCTTGCCAAGTTATGCCATACGAAGGCTGGAAATTGGCTGTAAGTGTTGGGGATCTTAAACTTTTTTTTAATTATTTTTTTGAGAAACTTCACCTTTTCATTAAAAAATGATATAAAACATCTGTCTGAAGTAGGAATGTTGAGGCTTTATGTTAAGTTTGTCAAAAGCTTAGGAGGAGGATTAGGACAAAATCGCTCTGTGCGTGCCCCTTTCTTACCTTCTTTTTCCTGAATTGCCCTTTAGTAGCGGTGGTTAAAGACAAGCCCCTAAGGAAGACTTAACTTGCKTGTGGTCCACTGCAGCCGTTCTTACACGCAGGAAATGGTGTGGGAACCCAAGGGCTGCTGGGGTGGAGTTAGCTCCTTGCTTCGCTTTTCGGAATTAAACCTAAGCTGCGAGCTCAGGGTAGAAATAYCTGATCGAAATGGCTATCTCCCAGCCAGCCTTTCTTCACACAGTAATTTTTGCTACTCTTTTTACTGTTAATGCAGACAGGCTCTTTTAATGAAACACYTTTTCTCTAGCTTTTTGTCCCAATTTTTTCCTTTTC
Source organism: Rhea americana (assembly GCF_003343005.1). Lineage (NCBI taxonomy): Eukaryota > Metazoa > Chordata > Aves > Rheiformes > Rheidae > Rhea > Rhea americana. The sequence goes on along the minus strand of NW_028185961.1, from coordinate 539,493 downwards.
TCACGCAGTGCCACATTAGTAAATTTCTCAGTCCGGAGTTAAGAATAAAGATTCTGAATTTTAAAGTCTATATTTGTAAACTTAAAAGTAACAGCAGAGTATGTCTGTTTTGTGGTACTTAATTCTTTCATTTAATACTATAAAGTCTTGAGAAATTACATATTAATAAATCACCGGCTTTGTGGAGTTAGAAATATTTTCTAGTGGAATGTAAATCTATATTTTCTATTCATATACATGGATAGCTGTATATTTGCTTTCTGTAGTCATTTTTCACCTGCCCTTTACAGACAGTCACGAATCCCCATGCCTTTTCGGGCAGCAGTTGGAAGWGGTTATTTCAATATTGTGCCACTCAGAGTGGTGTAATTGTTGTGGAAGCTCTAACTGATTATTAAAAAAGAAATAAGATGTCGCTTAACCCTTTCTGGCAAGAAAAAAGGAAAGGAGGCCACTGGACAATACACCCTGCAAGACCTTGCAGCACGTTTCCCCCCAAACAGCATTCTGGCTGGTGGCCCAGAGCTGTTGCCAGATATTTCATTTCTTTCTTAGTGTTCCAGTGCAATATTACAGACTCTGAAAATCCTAAAGGAGAGAGAAGCATCAATTCACAACTGTTTTCTAGACTCCATAAGAGCATGTAATAGTGGTGTTTCCTACTCTTTGCTGTTGTTCTAAGCATAGACTGTTTGCTCTTGTAATAGAGCCTTCCCCTAAACAGAAGTAAAACTTCTTTAGAAGCAAGCCAAAGAAAAACAGCCCCTGCCCCGCCAAGCTTTGTGTACTTTGGATTTGCCCATGTTATGTTTTGTGGAGGCTCCAGGAATAGGTCTAGGGACATAATCCTGCTTTTCTTTGGAAACGACACGTGGGTTTAGAGCTGCAGCTGACTCATTTGGCTCCCTTGAGTATTCAGGGTAGTATTAAATGCCTTTCTTTACTGTATACCGATAGTATTTTCTGCCGCTGAAGTCTTGTCGGGACATACATGAAAGRAGGCTGTTGGTGCTTTGGCCACCTCTGCCTGCGCTGCCTCTTAAATTTGCTTGCAATAACTGGAAGTCAGGAGCTAAGTCAATACTTATTTCCTCTTCTCCTTGAACTGTATCCTGATGAAGTGCATTACACTAAATCATCCAATAAAGCAAGAAAATATCTCTAATAACCCACCCCACCAAAGCAAACAATCCCGCCCCCAAAAAACAGAAGAAAAAGTGGAGCTTTTTCTCTTTACTGCAAAAAACTGTGCTAGTGTTGCTACCTTGATAGAAATAGGATGGGCGCAAGATACTTTTGCACTGGGATCTTAACTGTGCTTTGTGTCTCTGCCAAAATGCTGTCTAGACACAGGTGGGCTTTCTAATGAGCAAGATTTTGGCATGGAAGGTACGTATAGGCATAAGCATAAAGCATCCTTACCAGCGTTGGTATGCAGCACAGGACCTTTACAAGAGTCGGCACAGCAAATGAGCAGGGAAGGAATTTCAAATTGCTAAAGCTAATTCAAGAAAAAAAAGTCAGCGGTGTAGAGAAGAAAAAGAAAGGATCGAAAATGGGCAGAGGGACAGGAGAGTGGAGATGCTGCAAGAGGGAAGTCCTGAAATTAATTTCTGAAAATGAAATTTTCAGAATTTGTCATAGGACAATTGTCATAGGACAATTTTTGTGTATGAAAGGACTAGACATGTTTCTATTTCCATCTTTATTTCGTGCTGCAGTGGGTTTCCTTTCTGCTTTGCTCTTTGATCACAATTAGTGCTCCGAGGAGTCATCTGCAGTCTTTACATTGCTAAATTAATTGCGCCGGATTCTGCATTTGCTTTTGTATGTGTGGACCAGAACAAAGTGTTCTGAGCCATTCTGGGGTCGTCGTGCAAACGAATACCGTTGTGCTGCTATTAACAGGGTTGTGCCTAGTGAGATGGTAGTTCCCTGAAGGGAACTTGGATTTATGCCTCGTAGAAAATGGACCTCCAGCTCTTTGCAATCTTTGCTTTCTATGTGCTTTTATGTCTTCTTGGGGCCAGTAGCTAACTGTGCACATTCCATCTAGCAAGTATGCGCTCTCTTTTTTCTTCTAAATTTTAAATTCTCAGTCAGGAAGCAAACTGCAGGCCAAATTCAGCTCCACAGAGCTGACACAATTTCCATGTAAATGTAAGTGCTTTCTCTGAATTTACAGCGGTAACTCTGCTCTGCGTTTCTGTTATCTTGTTATCTGGACTGCACTGAGTAAGGCAGAAAGCTCTTGGGGCAAGCACCCCATATTTTATGTATAATAAAAAGTTCTGCGTTTACTGGTCTGTCAAAGAGCAGTTGAGAGATTCCTTCCTTTTTTTTCTTCTTTTCTCTCTCTCTCTCTCTCTCTCTCTCTCTCTCTCTTTTTATTTTTTTTTTTTTTCTTTTTCCCCTGTGAGTGAAGGTGATGCACAGGGAGCTGAGCGGGATGCTTTCCCTTTTGTCTGAGGCTTGACAGCTCTGTTTGGAGAATACTCAAGTCTGATGGTTTGACCGTGAATGTGTAACTTTGGTAGGTGTCAGGAATAACATCATATCTTTGAAAAGGAGTGAGAGTATAAACAGATTGCTTCTCTGAGAGGGCAGGCCACTGTCAAATGGGAGAATTGGGTGCAAATCCAATTTTGTAGTTGATTTTTTTCATACTTGGGAAAGACCTTTAGGAGGCTTGTTTTGCTGGTCACTCACAATTGGGCTTTCACTTACGACAGATCAGTGAGCTCTAGTACCTGAGTGAGATTCATCATTTATAATCTACAAGATGCTGCTGTAAAGAAATGCCTTCTAAGTTTGAATGACAGAAACGCAGTAGCRTAGCAAGTATAAAATATATATACGTATGGATAAAGCTCCAGCACTTCTTCCCTCAGTCAGCCTCAACACACTTAAAACACGGGTTGTGTCSGCATGTGGAAAGAGATGGACCTTACTGGTTTCTTGAGGACTAATGCTCTCGGCGCTTGCACCGGCGCCCTTGCAGCTGTGCTCGTTTGCATCTGATTTTACGCGGACGGAGAAGGCAGAGTGGCAGGCTTTGCTGCCTGGGGCGACAGCTTCCAAAAYGCTTGTGTCTGAATCATATATGGGTTCAACAGTAAGTAACTCAATTTGTTCCTAAGCTTCCTGCAGTGAGGCTGTGCCAAAGGTACTGCTTTAAATTACCTGTGCTTCCTTATTTTTCTCCTGCCAGCAAGAGCTTCCCTTTGCTGAATTCAGTTCATGTTTGCCCTGCCCACACATCCTGTGTTTAGAGAGTAACGCTGTCTTCTCTTGGCCTTGGTTTTGCTAGATGAAACCCGTCCTGTGTTGTCTTGTCCTGTTAAATAGGTTGTGAGTATTCCTCTCTCCTTAATTTGAAGTACATACGTGGGACAGGTATCATACTTGAGATGAGACCACCTATGTTACTCTGYAGAATTGCAGTAGTCCTCTAGCTCCACCTGAAACCAGGCCGAAAAAGGAAAAGAAAATCAAAACCCCCCCCCCCCAAACCCGTTTTGCAAAACGAAGAAGAAAAGCTCATGGTTAAAAAGCATTAAAGCATTTCAAAACTGCTCACATCTACAAGCACTTTGTGAAATTGAGGCATCAGGTTGCAAAATCACTTAGGCAGTCAGCATATCTCACTATGTCTGTAAAGTAACGTATAAATTTATGGCACTTGAGATTTGATTTAATATTTTCAATGAATAGAAATGTAGAGCACGTGTTTTATTTAACTGTAATCTGCAAGGCAGGTAGAAACAGCTGAAGCCATTCTGCTCTGGTTGCTACTTTACCAGTCATAGAGTTTGATAGATCTTGCCCTTCGGTGGTGAATTCAGGTGAATTTTTCTGTGAGCTATTTTGCTTAGCCAAAAATGCCTGCTAACGTTAGGCGTTAGGCCAGCGTGGTCATGCAGAAATGTTTGCCCCTTCTTGCTGCCCCTGGGCCAATCCCTTTGCTCTCCGGGGAGAAATAATTGATTTAAGGAATTCTGAATGAGAGTATTTTGTCTGTGATGCAAATGGCTCTTTCTGATCTGATGTTTAACATTGCTGCAAAATATGTTGGCTTGATCCTCTACTAGCCTGACTCAGAAAGTTGGTAAATTTTTCATTCTTGGTAAACTTTTTGTTCTGGCCGTTTTTGTCTGTCTCTCGCCTGTCATTAGCYAAGAACAGAGCCCTCCCAGAGCACTAGGGAGATGTTTCTAGGCTAGCTAGTCCCATGTCTGTGAAAGGCAAATTGAAAAATAACTGAAGAGCAGAAGTCAGAATATTCAGTACACTATAATAATCTCTATATCTTTTTTAATCATGTGTCAAAAGAAGACAAGCTTTCATAAACTGCTGTTCTCATAAAATTCTCAGCTTTACTCTGGCGCAAAGAGCATTTGAATCTGCTTTGGGAATACGTGCATCTGAYGCTGTGGATGCTCCTGCAGCTCATGGTTTTTGGTGCAGGGACTTGCTCATCCCTGCAGGCAGTGGAGAGGGCTCAGGAGCTCAGCTGGGCTCACCTYGTGCACGTCCTGCAGGGGAAATCAGCTTAACACTTGGCTCTCGTCAGGGATGCTTTGTATCCAATGCACCCTCTTACAGTATATTTAGTGGTATGTATGTTTGATGTGTAAACGTATTTCTGAAACAAATCCTGTTTCACTCAGAAGAGGACAAGGATCGCTTGTGTGATGYGGCCGCTCTTAAACGCAGTGACATTGTTCTGGGTGCTTGTTGCACCATTTGGTGCAACCTCTGAAAATGCGATGTTTGCTGATGCAAATGCCTGTCCTTTCTTCAGTACCTGTGTTATAGATCCCATGTTGCACCCGAAAACATKTTGTGAATTAGGTATTTTTTGAGGTGGAAGAGTTGAGCTCTTAAAAGTGTTAACCGTGTGAAGGTTACTTAATATATGATGTGTAACTGTAAAGGTAATACCTTGTTTTTCCATGGGGTATGTATGTCACTCAGTACATGAATACGGCTTGGACGCCAAATTCAGATTGCTTTGTGTGTAGGACAGTTGGCCATTTTATCTAGAAATTGGAAAATGTGTCATGCAGGAAGCAGTGCTAATAGGCCAGGAAAGTGAGACTGTCAGCGCGCCTGAATCCTGCCCTGAAATAYTGGAATATACTAGACTGAAAAACTATGATGAAAACAATCCCAGATAAAGATTTCTTTCTATTTGTTTAAATTCTGTAGTAGTCTGCAAAGATTCAAAGAAAAATAGGCAGTCTTTCAAGAATTTTTATGCTGCAATTTCAGATCTGTGGTGTCTGACTTKAAAGTAGTGCTGAAACCTGGCTACTCAAGCAGTTCTTCTTTCCCGGGCATTATGTATGTTCTGAAGAAATAATGTTTTTTTTTGTACATTAGGACTAATGGGTTARTACTAAAAGTGTAATCACAAGGCTGGAATGGATCTTTAGACGTAATCTAAAATAATCTGCCTGCCTGCAGCTGGATCTTCTATAGGATCTGAGTCTGCTTCTGCAGATCTTCTCRTGGCAAACGTGTTGACCCACAGCTTTTCTCAGCGCTGACTCTCTGCTGTCTATAGAGGCGTACCAAACCCCTTTTTGCTGAAGGATGCATGTCCTGACTTTTGTGGTGAAACATTTGGTCTGAGACATGGAGTTAAACAAAATCTACTTCAGGTAAGGCAATTTTGATAATAGCATGAATGTTCAGGTGCCTTGACATTTTAAAATGACGCTTTAAAAGATATCTGAGAAAGAGAGAAGCTTTGTATGTGGTGGAAACTACTGATGTTGAGCGTGGCTAAAGTGGCATTTTGTTGGCAAAAGAAGTGGAAAGAAAATCCTGATCGGATTCAATGCACGAGAATGGGTGAACAGTGTAGGAGGATGATGCTGGTGGGAGTGGTGCCAGTTTCCCTGCTGCGGTTATCCCAATGGGTGACATTTCTCTTAACTCTCCCACTCCCCTCTCCTCCCTAGGACCTACAGGTAAAATTCCTGACATTTCTTGTGGGATCAACTCAGCACCCCATATTTGGATCCTGGCATTAGCTCCTTTTTCTCATTTGTGTCTCCTTAACATCCCAGTTACAGCTACGCCTTTTTCTCTCTTCTTCTCCCTTTGTATTAGTATAAATCCAGACCACCAAACAGCTGCTAGAACATCATCTCTATTTTATAATTGAATATTCCCAGCCGCTTACGTCTTCCTCTCCTGACTTCTCGGCTCACTTAGGATCCAATGTCACTTCTGAAAAATTTTCTAAATTTTCTAGTACTTGAGTCTGAATTACATTCTCTGTCTTTGCCTGACTGATAAAGCATTTGTTCAAACAAAAATGATGGCAGCATCTGCTTTTGTTGTTGCTATCCCCTTTGCTTCAAAAAGCTGTTACATTTGTCACCCTGCTGATGATGAAAATTTTAAGCACAAGGTGCTCTGACCTCTGTCAGAGTGCCCAAATCACTTTCTTTCAGCTGTTATTTCAGTATCATTTACTAACTTGGTATTTCCRTAAATTTCCTACTTTTGGTGCCCCACTGGCATTGCTGACAAACAGAGGAATAAAATTAGTCCACAGATGCCACAACCTATGCAACGGCAAAGATGTTTTGTCACGAGTGCTTTCCTGCTGACCTCACCTATTCAAAACAGCAGCTAATTTTCAACAATGGAAAACACAGTGCATTGCATGCCAAGAGGCTTTCAATTATTTGCTGAGGCGATACGGCTGCACTAAAGGACGTTTTGTGTAYTCAGCATTTTGTACTTACTTATTTAGTTGCAGTACCAGGTAAAAAGGAGCGTTACGGTCATCGTCGGAGTTTTAGCCTTGAGTTCACCCGTGCTGCATTTGCATTTCATCAGGAGCCACTTCAGCTGGGGGCAGAGGAGCGTTGCAGCCGCAGAGGAGAGCAGCTCTGAAGCCGGATGGCTTGAAATGGTCAGGAACAGCCTGGTGCTCGTCATCTCCTTCCTGAAAAGAAGAGATGGATAACAAGTTCAGCCCTGGAAAGGTGTTTCCTTTGGTCTCTCCTGTTGCGCTGGAAAGGGCTGAGGGAGAACACCTTGACTGTGGTGGGGAAGGTCCTAGGAGGCCACTTAAAATGTTTTGGAAATGCTGGGGTGAAGGGGGATCCTGGCCTTGTCTGCTTGTCCTGGAAGGTCCTACAGATAACATAGYGTGGTATTGCTGGGGACAGGATGATCACACCTTTAAAGAAGAATGACCCCATTCAGCTTCTATTCACAATGACACCAAAAAAAAAGAAAAAATCCCCACCTACACAAAGAATGGACAGGAGAAGGCAGTTCTTTGCAGCTGGATTGTGGAATACCAGAGCAAATTATTATTTCAGCTCCCACAGCATTGTCTCTTTTGACTTTCAAAGGCACAGGGAAATTAATAGCAATTCCTCTCTCAGAGCATCTCCAGATCAACAAAACAGAAAATAGAAACTTATATACTGGAATGTACTCTGCAACCTAGATACTGACTGTGACAAGTTTTTCCTGAAATAACTGAAAACTCCAGACTTAAGTCTCCGGAAAAACGTGTAAAGGACTTTGAAACTGATTGACGGTATGTTGCTATCTTCATGCTGTTATCAATCAACGTTATGTTTTAAAACTTTTTATCTAATTTAGCATATTAAAAGGAAGCATGTTATTTCTGTTTATTGTGAAGAATTAGAAGGAAATTAAAAGTTGTCTTGGAAGATTTTTGCCCTTTCCAATTGCTCCTGTTTCTGTAAAAAGCAAAAAAATATAAGGATAAGTTGCCAAAATGAAATACAGGCATGTATTTATCTCAGGCATGACTATTAGAGTCTGTTTACTTAGCAGTGTTAGATATGTGTGGACTTCTGGCTGTTTAATCATTTGGCTTATGCTTGCCTTTTGTGAAGACAAAATTGCTCAGTTTAAGTCCAGTATAAATAACAAAAGAGTGTGAAATCTCAGTCATTTTTAAAATGCCTGGTGCACTGGTTAGAATAAGATCCTGCTATTAGCTTCAGAATAATTGCACAGACGATAAAACGTTGAAGAAGTGTACTGCTACACAGTATTCAGTGCATTCATAAATCTTTATTTAGGAGACCTCACGGCAATGTGAATACTTTGATTACTTTGCAACGGAAAGTGGAGCTTAAGGAGAAGAGCATAATGGCATTAACCRGAGGACTTGTTATTGAGCATCTAAAAGAAAATCCTGGCAGCTGAGGCTGTGGGATGATCACTTAGAAGGGCTTCAGCAGCTAACATGTTCCACTACTGGCGAATAGGGCAAATAGTGTGCAGTACAAAGGGAAATGCTTTCCCTTGCTGATTTAGGTCGTAGTTTTCCAGTACAAAAGCATACTTTATTRATAGTGTAGCACAGAAATACAGCAAGCCTGCGTTCTTCTGAACATGCATCTCCYGCGAGTCCTACATGACATTAGCTTCTTTTTCTTTTTTTTGGTGCGTGTGCGCCTTATTTATTAGATGATAAAAGGGTTAGCCTTAGACTGTTCCAGACAAGAAGCAGCAGATGGTTTCGCCAGGAGGTGGGTGCCCTGGCAAGTGCATTACCAGGATCTGAAGGAGAGGGACTTAGTTTGTTCTTGAGGTCAAACAGCTACTTTATTTGCAGGCCTGAAGAGAGCAGATTTAGGCTCTCATCAAGTTACATAGGTAAAGAGCCACATACCCCATCCAGAAGCCAGTTTGGGGTGCAGTTCATTAGGGAATCCTGGAAGGCTTTCCTAATCTTGCTGAGCAAAGCCTGAGGCCAGAATTGGGAGGAAACACATGATTCAATAGCTCAGAAAAACTAAGGGAAAAGGAGTTACTGAAAATCATACCAGAAGTCTGTGGTGGACTTAAAGAAAAAAAAAAAAAATCCTGTTGTCTTTATCCTTGTTCCGCGATTTCTTCATTATTTGCTTAGCTAGGTAACTATGTACATGGAAAAATGGAAGTAGGTCAGGCAACAAGGCTTTCTCAACCTTTTGGCTAACCAGAGCTCCTCCTTGATACACCCCAGGTCTTCTCTCTTTGGCTTGTTTGCCTTGAGTGATCTTCTTCCTTGCAACTAGTTTGGTTTTAACCCAGGTGGTAGCAATGCGAACAGCTGGGAATTACATAAGCCAGGAACTGTTTATGGGGAATAAGAGTGAAGTTTCTGGGGAGCTGCAGTATTCACTTCTGTAGCCGCGATTACTGTTCATTATCTACTCACCCTGCTGGAGGAAATGATTTGTTACGAACTGTTTGAACCCAGTTGTGATGCACAGTTTGAGAAATACCAAGCTGGGACTTCAACTTGATGAATTGATGAATGCATGCATCATAAGTAAACAACAGTGGGACATCGATTTTTTTTTTAGTAGGAGAAAAAAAAACAAATCCCGAAAAGCTGATTTGGGCCCTAAATTGTTGGATAAGAAGTCCCCCAAAGCAGCAGGAGTTTCATAGCAAAGCTATGAACCCTGACATTGCTAGAGCAAGCATGACAAGAGGAAGCATAAGGGCATGCTTCTGAATGTTTGGGTACAAGTGAGCATGTATAACTTCCCAGGGAAGCAGACTGCAAGTTCAGGGTACTTTTTTTTTCCTAGTTTTGGGGGAGTTGTGGTAAAGAAGAAAAAAAACAACAGAAAAAGTGRATATTCCAGCATTTCCTGGAGAGTTATTTGACCAGACACAAAAAGCAGACATGCTATTTATATGCATCAACTTATAGCTATCTTTTTAAATGCTTTATAGATATGCCCCAAACATTATCTGGACCTTCAGAAATCCTTGAATGTTCATGCCTATGGATTTGCTTTCAGGACAGTATCTATTATCGTGGTAACCTCTTCCTTTTATCATGACTTAGAAAAAGCCTTACACTGAAAACTTAGGAAGATTTGCATCTAACTATTATAATTAAAAAKTCAGGTACTAAATTCAGTCTGCATCATACCGAAAATTAATTCCAGAGAGTCATCTCTAATGATAGGGGAATACTTCTTGCATGATTAGATAGCTTCAGGCACAGAGGAAAAACCCTTTAATTAGCTTAGAAAAGATAAGTTGCTGTGTCTGAGTCATTGCAAGGTGCTTTGACTGAGTATGGCACTCAGTCAAGGTACTACTGACTTTGACTGCTGGTGCTGCTAATGCTGAAAAAAGTCTGTTGTGGAAAATTTKCAGGGAGTGACTTTCCATTAAAAAAATGCATTAATTGTTTTATTTCCTGATATTAATATTTAAGTGCTTTAATATACCTCTGAACATCAAAATTGTCTCTTTTAGCAGTCATGGCTAAACAGTCTTCTCTTTATGTGTTCTCAAAATGGAAGTCYTAGTTATTGGTATTATTTGTTTGCTAACAGTGAAACATACTGATTTCGGAGGTGATGTTGGTCATTCAGAGAAGTCTCTCTTCTCATGTTTTTATTCCACTATATAATTACCATTGATGTTATTTGCTTTATACTAAGGTCTCTGTAGGACATTATCAATAGCATTTGTCAGTCCTCACAAACTCTTAAAATTTGGACCCTCTGTTTTAAGAATTCAGATAAATAGTTGCCTTTTAAGGGTTATTTTTCTTTTTAAAGCGATGCAAAGGCAAGCTAGGAATGCCCATCAATTATAGCTTTCAGTCAAGTTTTATATATGCTACTTAAAACATAAATGAGTTTGAAATGCTTCATTCAGAAATCATTCCCACTTAAAGGAATACATATCCTTTATAGGGGCTAGGCATGAAAGGTTCTGAAGGAAAGAAGAGTGTCTTCGGAAAGGCTGGATTAGTTGCTTGGCCTTGCATTACAATACGTTTTGTAAAATTAGGATGTATAACAGTGATTTTTAAGAATACCTTCAGTCAACCTCATCACAGACTTGATTGTAACATTTCTGAGGTAGTCTGGTAACACAGACATGCTGCTAGTCCTTTTTTAGGTGAGTATACGTAGCAATAGCTGTGCTTATTCTTTTATGAYGGTTAGGTACATCATAGTTTTCTTTTTGATCATATTCTGTGTGACCAGAGAGAAAGAGAGAGAGAAATAGAGGCCACTAAGAYGAGCAAAGACAAAAGATAATAGTGTCCAGATTTAAGAAACCTCTGGATCTAGTACTTAAAGGGAGTTAATGGAAAATAAGGGAACTTTTAAGATATTTCTTTCCTGGAATACACTGTCAAGACATCCGCTTTCCTGCCCAGGGCAGAGCCTGTGAGATCCAAGGGGGGGCCGTGGCCGTGTGACCTGCAGACGTGCCCTGGAGAGAGGGGCAGGAGGCAGGGTTCGCTGCCCCGAGGGCCGGGCCGGGCCGTYGGGGAGAGGGCCTCTGCAGCGCTCCTCTTGTGCCCCTCTCCCCATCGTGGCACAGATTCTCAGCCTTGCCAGATGGCAGCACTAAATGTCACCCTCCATGCCACCAGGCCAACCAAATGTTGCCACAGTGAACTCCACAGATTGCATGGAAACATAATGCTAGGAAAAGAAAGGAAGAGGAAAAGAAAGCGATCCTTTCGCCACTGACTGTATTGTAGACCCGTTAGTGCAGCAYTGAGGTGCAAGAGTGGTTGAAAGATCAGAAAGAAACTTAGGATTTCCGGCAAAAGAATCTGGCCTGGTGCAGGATAAGGTTGCTGTAAACAGCTGTGCTGTGCTCTTTTTGCAAACCCTGAATCTCCCATATGTGTGTATTCTTTAGTGTTGCCAAGTGTTTTTGCTGGGTACCAGCATCAGCAGTGACAACGGTGGGAGCTGTCTATGTTTACAGTGCCAGCTCCTGGCCTKGTGCTGGGCTGTGTCTAATGTAGATCCGGTGCGTATTTGTCTAATGCTGTGCTGGCTGGTACAGCTTGAGGATCCCTTTTCCAGGTGACTCTGACCTACCAGGAGCAGAGAATTAATTCTAGCCTGAGCAAGGCAAGCAGGAGCAGGAGAAAAATTCTCTAGGTGATTTTAGTATACTCTGGGAAGTATCTTGGCTTGCAACCATTGCAGTCTCGGGACACTGGAAATTATACATTAAGCCACCATATTATCAGGGAGACACGTTTCACTTAATTTGAAGGAGGTGCTAGTTCTCAAGGGCACAGGGCAGCAAGCGAAAGCATCAGTCTCCTGGMATCATCTCTGGACCATCAGGGTTTTGGCAGATCCGATGTTTAAGGTTATTGTGTAATCACTGTTCTGAAGTGAAGTTACTTAAAGAGTCTTCTGTATTTCATACTTAGTGCACTGAGGAAAAAAGGGTGAAAGAAAAAGAAAGGCAGTTGTCGGATGGCAGACAAGCTTCTCTCTGTTCAAACTCAGTTTTGTTTGGAAGAGTCATTAGTAACTATTTCAAATAATTCTGCTCGTTTAGCTTTAAGTAAGTTTATGKTGTTCATCCATTTCCATGCTGTGTAAGATACCTAATTGCTCAATGTTTTGGCCACTTGCTTGCATTGCTGTAAGAAATGAATTTTATTTGCTGCCGCATGAGCTGTCATTTCACATGTGGATAGATGGATTCGTGGAGTTTTGAGAGAGACTTGTTCAATCGCTGTCCCAGCTCTGCCGAGATTTGTTTCTTCTGTTCAAGTAGTAGATTACCTTTGCTGATGGAGAGGAAGCCGTATTAGCTCCTTTGTGCTTAAAGAATGTAAAAGATGATTTAGTTTCTGATTTTTCTGATCTAATGTGCAGTTAAATTTTTTTTTTACCCAGAAGAGCCTTATCCTTTCTCATAAATCCATTTTTGACGCTATCACGAGTAACATTTTTTAAAAAAATCTGTGAACACGGTGATGGGGGAAATACATATATTAGTCTGTTTGTAGCTGTAGTCATCTTTCATTATTTATATTTGTGTGATATAATGCTTTTAGCATCACAGCTGTCTATAAGTAGACACTTTAATAGCAGAAAAAGAAAAAAAAAGACAATTAAAAATGATCTGTTTGTAAAAGCAACATTGATCTGGGGAGAGAAGTGTTAATTCCTATATTGTTTTATCAATACAGCTCTTTAATGTCCTTATGTCTACATAGTATACGTAATTACAACAAATGTGTGTTCTTTAAAACATGGTTGAGGTGCTGTATTTTTAATCCCATCGGGAAAAAAATTTACAATATTGATAGTCTTGGATTCATTTGATGATTAATTTACTCTTAAGTATTAATACATAGAATACGTCCGAGGACTCAGTTAGCATTAAATTGATTAATGGTGGCAATAACTAAAAAGGAGGAAAAAAAGGAATATCCCTAGGTTCCTCATTGTACTACCTGTWATTTAGGTTCTCAAAATTTGTAGTAGAAAATGTTAATTTTAGTTTGTAGTGAAAATTAACTGCATTTCTGAAAACGATGTGAATCTGTTTTGAGTTTTGTTTGCCCCAGTTTATTAAGAAATTTCATGCTTTTAAATTAAAACCGATTTTCACTTTATACTTTTCAGCAAACCACACATTGAAATGGTGGCATTTTTTCTGGAGTCAGTGCAGAATTTATTTAGTCTGTGTTACTGCAGTACTGGTTTTGTCCCTGTGAAAGAAACATTTCTTAACTTGTTTAGAGGACAAGCCATTTAAATAGCATTCCTTTTTTGTTGAATCTGATTTTGTATATTCAGTAGAACTGAATATTTTTTACTTTTTATTTGTTTTAGAAAACATCAGTACTCTTTTTTTGAGTTTATCAAAACATAGTCCTATCTGTTGCAAGCAAATTAGAGTTGAAGGTCRGAGTGTCAGTTCTGCTGGAGTTGTTACGACACATTTTAAGAACTGAATCTCACCAGCGTCTAGACTCGCAATAGGCAAAATGTAGTGAGAGGAGGTAAGTCAAGATGCGATAGAGGAAATACAACTATTGCCAAACAGTAAGCATTCATTTTAGATTCACTTCAGCATGTTTTTTGTTGTTTCTCTATTTAAATCAGAGTAGATTAAGAACTAAAACATGTAAGATAGTGAGGCAGAGAATGCATCATTTCAAAGGGAGTGGTATCAGGGCAGGAGGTTTATTTCCCTTGCTTGTGAAGGCCATATCCAGGCAAYGCAAAGCTGTATTAAGTGTTGAAGAGTAGAGGGGAGGGCTGCACTATATTGTKCAAACTCCAGACTTTCTCAGGTATTTCAGTATGTCTAGCAGTCTGTGTGGAACCAAACCTTTCCCATACTATCATAAATGTTTGCTTTGATCATCTGACTCTCTGATATTAAAAACAAACAAACAAAACCACCCTGAAGAACAATTACTCATCTGTAACGTGGAGAAAGGATGTGTTGTCTTTATTAGTGCGTGAAATTGGATACTGGAGCATAAGCGTGTTTTCTGTTGCTTTGGTTTTGTGATTCAATTGCTACAGCTTATGCATAGTAGTGTATTTAACAAGTATAAAAATTAAGGTCAGTAGATGAGCAGGTAGATGGCTGGAAGATATTAGCTCATGCATCTGTTACACAACAAGGGTTAAAAATAGAAATGCATAAGCTAAAGTRTTGATTTTTCTGAAGTGCAGCAAGAAAGAGAAACCATGCAGGAGATCTGTGACACTCAGTCATCCGGARACAGGTTTTTTCTCTTCACCCAGCAGGAACTGAGGACTAAGGAAGCCAGAAAATAGAGGTCAGGTGTGTGATAAGCCATGATAATTTTAGTTTTACGTGGTGAGACTTGCAGAAAACAGAAGTGGACGTACAGGATTGCCTGCTGTCCCAATGTCAGACTTGTTCTATAAGAAGCAATAAATCCCCTCTTTGGTGGTTAAGGTCCCTAGTCCAGACTTAGAGGTCAGGGTGGCAGCAGATGTGGATGGGATGTGACTGATGGGACTAGGATGCTTGTGCATTGACTAAATTATAGTGTAAGGTCTTCTTTACAGCTTAGTATGTAATTACTGTTGTTATTTGTCAGCAGCCTACTGTACGTTGAGCACTGCATGGAGAAAATGTACTTAATTTAGGATAACTGCTCTGTATTTCTTTTCCTTTGGTATTCTGCTTTCTCTGTTTCACTTCTCAAGGCCCATGGCTTAACTGCCCTGCTCCTTTTTGTCTGCAAAAACTACTCTTTCCTCTTCCCTCTGTTAAGAAAATTTGTGACTGTGAACAGCTTGAAAACCTGAGTTGTATTAATAATTAATAGAAATATTTCTAAGGAACTTTGACTAATCAAGATAGTTGTAGTCAGGTGTACTACTGATAGCTAGATAGGTGAGCCTTTAATAATTTTTGGAACAAGGATAGCAATTCAAAATGAATCATTCTGTATTACAGTGTGTTTCAGTACAGTTTCTTTTCTTCCATAGTCTATTTTTTTCTCAATAAAAGTCTGCATAGTGAATATATTGTGTGCCCCAGTTTGCAAATTATCAGCCTGCTTATGTCCTGGGGTGACGGTAGACTTATTTTAATTCCATTGCAATCTAATAAATCACAAATGATTAAACTGAAAAGCAATACATAATGTTAGGTACCATAGGGGCAGATACACTATTATTTTACTATACAACATGAGGTGCATTTTAAAGTTTCTTTAATTCAGAAGGAAACTTAGTATATGCAAATGTCTTAGTGCACATGCTTAATGTAGTGAAATGCTATGGAGGTTAGCCAGCAGGAGACAGAACTGGCAGTATCTGAGCTTAAAATATTTAAAAGTACATTCCCTAGGAGAGCTTTTGGTTGTTTAAAGGGAAAATATGGACCATTTGCATAATGAAAGAGAACAGAGGGTGGTTCTTTAAGTGAACATTTTGAACGTATGTGAACATTTTGACAGTGTGTTCGTKTCCTGTCACATTGCAGTGGATTTTTTTTTCCTTGTGTACACATATTATAATATATGCTTTGGTATGTCCATTCTCCTTCCACAGTGCATGGTATAGAAGACACAGCATACTTAATGCTGTTTTATTTAATCTCAGCCACTTTTTTGAAACTGCTGCCTGGGCTTTTTCTGAACAGTGTTGTTGCTGCTTTTTGGTKTAGGGGCATAGTGTGTAGTGGCATTGTGTAGTCTCACTACCATCTTGGCTGCATCAGTGCCATTGCTTCTGTTCCTGGCTTCATCTGTGTGTACTGAGATGAGCGCTGATGCCCAGAACAGAGTACTTCCCACCCAAGATGACTCTTCGTATCTGAGATGTTCTGCTTTCCCAATCCTATTTCCCTGGCTCCACATCCAGGGTCTCCTGCTGCTCAGGGTCTCCTGCTGCACTGCTGGCTAGTCTAGGGTAACAGCATGTTGCAGACAGTCACTTTTCTCCCATTTCTTCATCACAGGGCAGCTCTTGCATTGGGATGAATGAGTGTTGACACTGCTGTCCATTCATCAGCATGTAGKCAGTTTACCTCAAAGGTCTGTGAGTATGAGAGACCTTGCAATTGGGATTAGCCTTTGGCATCCTTTTCTCATCCTAATTGCTTTTTAAACTTGTATTAATATCATGACCTGGAGGAAGAGTAAACTGAAACTGAGACATTGTAAGCTGGTGCTTGCAGTTCTAAATACTACATTTTTTTCTTCTCTGAAAGGTCACAACCTAGAGACTTGTCTGTACTGCCATTATGGATGTAATTTGAACATTTTGTTTCAAAACAGAAAACAAAGCAACAATTTCTGAAGTATTTTTGTGAATATAATCTATTTTTATAATCCGTATTTATATAAGAAATTTGAAAGCATTAAAAAAGTTTGACTATATAATCTTCATAGATTATCTATATAGATCTCTATACCCTTGCCTTTATAGATCAGCAATTTTATCTCAATATTTCTTATAAAGAGGGTGAGTGCATTGTATTTCATCTGTACAGGCTTAAAGTCCCATGGACCTCAAATGAAAAACACTTCTTCCTGGCTTCGTGCAGCCTTGGGTAGCACATTGGGCAGATGTGTGAGGGCAGCATGAAATAGGCATTCTCTCTGCTGCTCTTGTGAGAATGAGATACAGTGGTTTGGGGGAAAATTAGCCTCTGTTTACCTTCTCCTGTCTTTGCTTCAGAAGAGGAGCTGCAGATTAAGTGTGTCAGATGAGCAAGTGGTTATATCTTGAAGGCCAGGGACAGGTGGGAGAAGGAAAAATCTAGACGACCTACGTGATGCCAGGTACATCTCAGAGTATCTGCCCTTTCGGCAGGCTCAATAAGTTGCATAGATCATGTGTTTCCAAATATTACTTGGTTTCCTTGGCTCAGCTGCCCGCTGGTGGTTTTCACATGCGTGGTCTTCAGTTCTTAAGAATTTCTGAGGCTGGGCTTAGCTGTCTGCTTGCAGTCTTGAAAGCGAGGAGCGTCCAAAGGGAATTGGGAAAACATGGCAGCATTTGTTGAAACATAATGCACTTGTAGGACCAATATTAGAAATCACTCGCACTAATTTGTGCAGATTTTTAAAATGATTCTTTCCCTCCTTAATGCTTTGATCTCCAGTGAAATAATTCAGCCTGCCCTTGGTATTGTCATCATTATGCTTCTGGGTAGAATAAATCAAGTAGGTCTAATTTTACAACAGTACAGCCCTAATAGTGAGGACAGGTATCTACAAAGCCAAGGGCACTTCCCTGTTTCAGTTAAACTTCGTTAAAATCCTGACATTTCCTTCACAGTTCTTAAGGGCAATCTCTTCCACCCCCTAACACCCCTAGCAGGAAACAACAGGGCAAGCTGGCCTGAGTCTCTGCTGTTTCAACTCCTATATTGCTCCCCTTTATCGGAAAGATAGGATGAGCTGTGCAGGGAAGATCTGACTTCTTTCTTTGGAGCATGTGTTTAGGCACCTACATGAGAAATTGTAAAGTTTCCCGTAAGTCCTGAAGCTTGGGTGATCACCACTTGCTCCCATCTTATATTTTCATTATTAGCACATAGCGCATGGAGGTTGGCGTTAATGGATTGAGATTCTTTTTTGTACAACGCCCTAACTAGCAGCTTGTAGCACTGTGCTTAGAAAATTACTAGCAAGAAAGTTGGCCAGATATACAGGCTGGGTTGTCAATTATTTGTTTTGTTCTGTTTTGTTTTTCCCCTAGAGTTATGGGCAGGTTATAAACCTAAGTAACTAAGTGTGATTAGAGATAACACCTGTAGAGAAACATACTTAATTTATCTGTGATTAAATGCAAGTGTTTGAAAGAAAAAAAAGTAGCAATTCAGAGTTGCAACAATCTAAGGAAAAAGTGCAAAACCAGCCCTCTGCCAAGGGTCAATTTATCCCATAAAGTAGCGTGCCACTCATTTGCAGTCAAAACTTGTACTTTCATATATTTGTTAAGTCAGAGTGCTAATATAGTGAGCTACTACTATCAGAGCATAACAGAAATGCAGCTCTATTGTTTTTGAATGCAAGGCAAAATAGAAGAAATCCAAGATKAAGCAAATGTTACCACTACTGTTAAACTAGTGGGGATGCATGGGAGGTGGTGAAAGCTGTTGGTTTTAAAAACCTCTGGTATRGCACTTACCTGTCAGTGGTGGTAGATTTTGCTGTGTTTTTTCTTTAGTAGATAGATATATGTTGAGGCAGATTTTTTTTTATTTGGTTTTTCGGGCTAAGCTGTTTCAGACAGCTCTTTGGAAGCTGGCCAGAAGATAGCTGGGAGAGAGAGTTTTTGCTAAGCAATAATTCATAAGCTGAAAATCTGGAGGGCAAAATTTAAGTTTTTTTTACATACAGGCTGATTGCCTGTTTATAATTTTACTTCTTAAAGGAGAAATACAGTGGGCATCTCTGTCGTGTCCGGGGAGGGGGGGGCATGTTGCTAAGCGCTGCGAGGGGCGGCGCCACCAACCAGCTGTGGCCGGTTAGGACCGGAATGAACCRGAATTTACCAGAAGGAAGGGGGAGGGACTGGAGGGCGGGTGTCCTTGGCGGCAGCCAGTCAGAGCGCGTCTTACCGGGGAGCTGGACCAATGGGAAGCTTCCGCCTGCCACCTGTTTGTAAGCGCCCTGGAGACAGGTGCCATGTTGCTTGGTGGAGCCTGTGAGGAGGGCGCCTGGCTGGGAGGGGCAGGATGGCAGGCATAAGCATCCCTGGGTGAGGGAGCGGCAGGCAGTGCTTAGGATAAGTTCGGCCCTGTGCCTCCCTGCAGGCTGTAGGGAGAGCTCGAGGAGCTCTGAGAGACTGAGGCCACTGGGTGGCTGAAGAGAAGCSTAAGATGAGGGTAAGGGCAGGGCAGCGGAACCAGAGCCGCTCTGGAAGAAGCAGCTGAGGCCGCTGTTTTAGCTGGGCTCAAGCCCAGGTGACCTGCCCCATCAGGCCCTTGTGTAGTGTCTGTGCCTATGGGTTACAAGGGGCATAGTACAATTCAAAGACAGGAATTTAAATTCCGCRCTTGTACTGTGTCTGCATCGCGCTTGACAGGTGAGGATAGAATATCAGCTTAAATGTAGGAGCTTTATATTATCTGTGTGAATGCATATGCTTTCTGTGTACTGTAGGTGTGCATGTGCCATGCTGTTTATTCATTTGGCATACAGGTCCTGTTCATAAATTTGCATAAAAAGTGCTTATGTAAAAGCAAAAGAAACAAAACCTTTTTTTTAAGGCAGCTAATACTCAGTCTCTCTGTAAATGCAGACGTTACGTTTCAGGAGGGGAGACTCTAAGAATACTATGYTGCTCCTTCATTAGGAGCAGCAGAGCAGGAAAAAATAAATACGTAGAATGTGTAGGGGTGTGTGTGAGATTAAATAGACCTTCTCCAGTCCTAGAAATCCTCATATTACACACTTAAGTGCCCAGTTTCAAAACTGAGTTGGAGTAATCTATCTATTCATTCTGTGCGAACATGTCCTGTTGTTTAAGTCAAACCATTTTCATTAGTCTAATACTAAATACTRTTTCTTTCCTTGTATGGATGTATGAAATAATGGAAGAAACAGAATTATAGCATTGTTATATTGATGTATTTTTGAAATTGTATACAATCACAAGTAACCATCTCTCTATTCCCACAGTACTTCTTAGATTTATTGAGCCTGCTTACTGAAAATGTTAAAGGTACTTCATGCCATCATAAAAAAGGTATTTTAAGTCATTGTGTTAGAGCTGACTTAGCTAAGCTTGCTTTGTTAGTCTTGTGGTCAACTGATGTACGAAAATAAATTTATGGGAGTACCTTCCCATATGTAACAGCCTGAAGCATAGATCGTAGGATACAGTCAAAGGCATTAGTTACAAATCAAGCTGATTCTTCATCTGAAAAGCTTTGATTTATGAATTGCAGATTTACTTTTCCAAACTTGCTATAATTTAATTCAARTATGGGAGTCTCCAAAAAAAGAAAATGAAATGCATTCACATTCTGCACTCGAGGTGAAATTTTGATATAGTATTAATCAATAACAATGTCCCCTAGGAAGATGGGGACATGATTTGGAAGATACGTTTGGAGCAGCTGTCGTTCTGCTGGTTCGCAGAAGGACTACACAAAGGGGTAAGAAGAACTTGTTCTTTTCAAAAGAAAATGCGTGTTAAATTGTATCTATTTTTTTTTCCTCCTCTGGSGAACAAATACAGAAATAATGTGTTACGACTTTAGGTGGAGAACTATTAAGCAGATACAATTTAAATAACTAGTTTTATGTAATAATAAAGAAAGTTGGGATAATAGTTTATAAAAATAAGAGTCTCCAGAAAAGTAGCGAACGTGTTGTTTCTGCTCATATGCATGAACAAGAAAGAGTTCTACTACTCAGGTTAGATTTATTATTCTTCATTGATTGCCTCATTCTGTTGGAGGACATTTCTGGCAGTAAAGTAGTAGAGCTGTCACATCTATCACAATGCGTCAGGGATCCGTCAGGACTGCGTCTCTTTTTGAACTTTGCTGTTTCAGAAAAATGTAGCTGAGCATTATAGGCAGAAGTTTGACATTTTCAAGATGAAAATCAATCTCCTTTTATGTGGTGTTTCTCAAACAAGACTTGTGCTGTGATTGCACAAGTAATAGTTTAAGATGTTTGCAGCATGAACAGAATAATTTAGGAAACAGTTTGACGAATATTCTAGCTGTAGTTTAAGTTGAAGAAACAATGATATAAGAAGTGCTCAGAGATAAAGCACATGACAGACCTTGATCTTCTGCTGTCACAAATATGAACGAGTTTATATTTCTTTTTAAAGTCAAAGAATAACAAGATCAAATTTAAACACCGCATGGCAAACTAGTATATCATACTTAGGGAAGAGGAGTGGATAATAACTATTAATAAACAAAATTTATTGCTAAAAGTGTGATAAACAGTGAAATTTCCGAAGCRTAGAGGAGGGGAGTCCAGTCCTCCAATCATCTTTATAKCCCTATGCTGGACTCTCTCCAGTAATTCCATATCTGGGAAGCCCAGAAATGGACAGAGTACTCCGGATGTGGGCTCACCAGGGCTGAGTAAAGGGGGAGGATCACCTCACTCTTCCTAATGCACTCAGGATRCCATTGGCTTTCTTTGCTACAAAGAAAAAAATATTTTCTATTACTATTCCTGTTCAGGAATATATTCCTCATAAAAACAATAACAACAAAATGATACTCCTCAAAAACTAAAACCAAAAATGTAAAAAAACTCCCACCAAAACCAACAAAAACAAACCTCCATCCCACATGCACAAAGCTCCCTAAGACTGCTTCAAATAAATRTCTGTTTCAGTTCTTAGCTTTCCTCTTCTAAAGAGAAACAGACAAGAAAATATTAGCCATTTTTATTCTAGAGTGTAACTGTGTGGGATGAAGAACCTTCTGTATTTAGGTATTTTATTGAAGGTTGTCAGCTCTCTTGATTTTGGTAGAATATTTCATTTGTTACAGTGTTCTAGTTAGATTCCTGGGGGCCAAACATCCAGTTTGGCAAGCCAGCGCGTGTGCGCACACGCGCGCGCGCACACACACACACACACACACACTCCTCAGTAGCAAGCAGTTTATTAGTAGATACTTACAAACAGACTGACCCGATGGTAATCTTGAGAAGGACCACCTCAATGCTTGTCCCGATCGTCTGCATGGTGAGAGAGAGAGCGAGTCAGCAGGCACAATCTTTTCGGGTATCCCCGAGGAGGCAACGTGGTCCTCTGTTGTGTAGCAGCCTCTCCCYCCTTCGAAAAACTCCGGCATTTATGATTACTTGCGGTAGGCGGGAGTCCCGGCACCTGGGGCCAGCAAGTGCRGGGAGTCTAGCCCAACTCCGCCCCTGTTGCGTAACCGGGCAATGAGGCTGCGCATGCGGGCAGACTTATTTCGGGGGCCACATTTGACTTTGGGGGTTGCTATTTCACTACTCTTCAGCTTCTGACMTCCATGTTGACTGCTTCTCATGGTGATTCTGTGGCTGGAAGCCACAGAATCTGTATGTGACCAACCGCTGTTCTTTCTCACAGATTTCCAAGACCTTGTCAGTTACTTATTTGTATCCYGCTTAACACAGCAGTGTTGTTCTAGGCACTRAAAAGTTACAACACTAGACTATTCTCACCAAGTATCAGGTAGTACAGATACAAAAGTTATAACACGGACCATTCCCATCAAGTATCACGTAGTAMGGATACGTGCAGAACACAAAATTAGAAGAATATTAGGATGGTCAAGAACTGTTATAAGAATGGCAGACAAAGTGATAGAAAGTAAAAATCAGAGGCCAAGTTCAGATTTRCTGTAATCAGTGATAGTTACAGGCATGAATTGAGAGAATCTTCTCCATTTATTATAGTTTTTAATAATAAAGTAAAATCTGTGTTAAATAGCATTGAATTGAAAATATCACAGAAAGTTAAGGGGTGCTGAAATTTACATAAATAACTTTGATATGAATACCTAAAACAGGCAACCAACATCAGGGAGAGACAGATATAAATGTGCTGTTCTAAATTTGCAACAGTCATTTTTTTCGTCTTCCCTAAGTGAGACAGTCATTCTCACAAAGTGCTTCATTTGTGTCAAATGTCAAAACTTTTTTATAAACTTGTTGCCGTATAGCTATACTAATTTTATGTGRAGCAATACACTTTTGCCTGCTTCCAGAGCTCACAAAGCTAGGGAGGTTTTATTTMAATGTTCTGAAGGATCAGTTCGAGATAATTGGACATGCTAAAAGATATCTTTATTGAAATGTGTTGTACTGAGGAAGGATAGAAAGTAATAGAAGTTTTATGTTTTGCTTGTGAGGTTTTT
>NW_028185961.1:510418-516248 GCF_003343005.1 Rhea americana | reverse complement strand
TGTTTAAAAGAGAAGCTTCCAGCCTCGTGATTTTTTCATTTTAGTCACTAGAATACACTAGCACTGATTTTCCACACAAATGATAATGTGTCAGCCACAGAATAGTGACTCCATTTTTGTTAATGAGTTTAGTAATGTGTGAAATGCGTAATGAGAGGAGGAATTTTTTTTTTTACCTTAACATTTATGAAAATTGTTTCATTTAGGACAACAGCAAAACTCCCTATGGCACTTCAGATAATCTTAGGTTTAAATAAGATGATGTCTAATTAGGAGTGATAATTTCCTGTCCCTATAGCTAATAATAAAAAGAAGTGCAGAAAAATAGATACTGTACATTTCTGGGCTGAACTCACTGAGAGCAAGAGGTACGTTCCAGAATAGACACCATTAACGTAGATTGCCTTCAACCCATTAAGCCTTGTTACTGAGATATTTTTAAACAAGTGTTTGATTCCAAAAGCTGTGTTTGGAAGCTGAAGTTAGTTTAAAACCTTAGTTTTAAAAGCATGTCTTYTGAGCCTTAATAAAATGAAATTTTGTCTTAATTTTGTGTTTCCAGTCATGCAGGAAATTAGAGGCCTGGCTTCTTCCTGCAGAACTTTGTTTTTTCAAGCTTCAGACTCAATTTGGCAGACTACATTGGACAAAAAATAACTTGTAGATGAATTATTCGTTTCTAAAGTACAACTGATACAAGCTTACCTATAAAATATTTATAAATATACTTCTGATTTGCTTATGTAATTATATGATAATTACTCTTGTCAAGGTACTTATTTGCTTAGAAAATTAATTTATGTTACTGAGCTCCACCAACTGCAGTGTTTCATTGTTAAGTRTAATTGAGAAGGACCTTTGTTCTTTATTGTAATCTTGTGAGTTACAATCTTGATCTTGTTTTCGGTTAGAAGGATCTTAAATATCATTTAACCCTTATGCTTGTATGAGAATGGTGGCAAGTCTGGATGAAGCTTAAGTCATTAAAATATTTGGTTTCTTTATGCGTGTCTAATCAATATGAAGTGATCTTTTCAAGGAAGATTTGGGTACTTGTTCGCATTAGAGATGTGTTTAGAGGTATCCAGGTTTGAGAGGAACTTCTGCTGCTCTGCAGGGGCCATGGCTGGTACAGCCAGGAGCCAGGTTGGGAGAAGGGGKCGCCCTCCAGCACACACGGATTGTCTTCAGAGAGAGGCATGAAGAACCTTTTTTATCAGGAGAGGCAATGGCTACCCGCTGCGCACATAAGCCCAGGTCAGCTGTTAGACCGAGGCATGTTTTGAGACAAAAGTACTGCCTGTTGAAATCGTATAGTTTGCCTGGGTGTTGAAGTCAGAACTAGTCTTCACGTATTGCAAGGCCAGCATCAGAATTATTGATATTCATACCTTTTGTGTGGTCTCTGATGCTTCAGCCTTCTTGGTACTGAGAGAGGTGGACTTGGGTGCTGTGGTTGCCTGGTTATGTAATGCACTTGAGATGCTATGTACTGCTAGGATGAGATACCAAGTCAACCAGACCTTTGAAGGGATCTGCTTGGGACTTTATAGCRAGTTCCTCAAGAATGCCTGAAAGGCTTTTAAAGACCAAATGAAGCCATGTTTTAGTAGAAAAAAGTCTGAAATACTTGACTTTTCTCATTAAAAAAGATTCAAAGTGATAGAACAGAAATACAAAGGGTTTCTAAATGCCTGTAATCCTACTGAGTGTGATCTTCMGGTCTGTCCTTTGTTTCAGCCAGTACAGTGACTTGCGGGAGATAGAGCTGAGGGGAACAGGTTGTTGGGAAGTTCTGTGCCGTTGCCTTCAAGGCCAGCCTGTCTGCCCTTTGCTCCCCTTGGCAACTTCCTGTTGTCTCTGAGCAACAGGTTCTCAGCTCCTTGGCCTGTAACTTGTCTCCCTCAGCACCACAGTTTTTCCCAAGATAAGATTAGTTCTGTGTTCTGTAGTGGCTTCCACCCAATATGAATGTTTTAAAGAAACATTATGCAACTATGAACAAGGAAGCAAGCAAAAGTGAAACAGTACCAGAAAAAACACAGTTACTGTCCATCACAGATGAAAACAGGAGTAAAGACTAGGCGACACAGGAAACATGCTTTCCAGATGCTGCATCCTTTAAGAGCAAGCAGTAGGGCTGACTAGAGAATTGATAATCAAGTGTACTTTTTCCCAATCTGTCTATTTAGCCAGGTCTGCTGTTCCACCTCGAACCCCAGTGTAAATGAGTTTACACCTAATCCTACAGAAATCTCTTGCAGTGCCTAATTCCGTTAAAGCCTTGTTCCGTGTTGATGCATGAAGAAATGCTCTGGCTTTTAAGAGCAGTAGCTGGTCACGCTTTCACGTTTTACTCACGTTTGCGTTCCACATCAGTCCAATGTGTCATTTGTATAGTTATTGCAAAACTAAAGGTCCCTGACTGCAGTCTACACCATGAAACCTCTGCTCAAATTACTACATCGTAATTATCAAGCTCAAAAGAGGCTGCTGTTAAGAATGTGTATTTAACATGCACATGAGTAAATGTGTAAACCTATTCCATATCTGCTATTCATTTTGACACCAAAACTAAAATAATGATGCTGAAAGTCAATTTCAGCTTTTGTTCGCATTAGTAAACTAAGAGTAATGGTTTGAACATCACTTTTCCTTTTGGAAAMGTTTAGGAGACTGTGCATTGTGGGATTTAATGCTTGCAGTATTTTGATTTTGTGATCAKACCTCTTGGTTTGAAGAAGAAATGTTAGTCTCAAACCAGGAAGCAGTAGTAGTTAAAGCAGGTAGAACCACTGTCAGTAACAAATACTTTTGCCTGTGTGCTGAATCTGTGGTTCTCAAACCCTTATCTTGGATAAGAAAGAGAAAAAAACATGGAGTGTGCTGTTATTTTCCCTATTTGGTTTCTRTGTTGCTTTGCTAGGGAAAGGGAGTTGAGATTTTTTACCGTTAGTTCARTGTTACTCATTTTGAATTTACTCAATTGAACACGAAATGTTAATGTTTCAGGAATGCCGCCCTCCTGGTCATTTCTTAAACTAGTAGAATGTAATTATTTTAACACTGCCAGCTAGCTTGATGCATACATGTATTCTTGCTGAATGGAGACAAGAATAGAACGGTTTCAGCAACAAGCTGGSTGAGTAATAGAAACATCCAACCAATGCAGTAGACTGAGAACAACTGTCATATTAATAATAATGCRGCTTTCCTCTGAGGGTTTATTGCCAGTAGGAACTAGGACATTGTTTAGTTGCAGATTTAAGAGCGTGTCAGAAATAGATCCAGAAAATTCTGGCAGAGGATGATGGTGAGGTTGGCAGAAGTCCGTGAGAGTTCTCAGGTGCTTCCTGGGAAGCAGCCTTGGAAATTGTGAGCAAGCTGACAGCTCCTCTCTACTTGTTTTGTGTTCAGTGGAGCAGAATTTGTATTCCTTCATGGAGTGTAAGCAGGGTGGCATCAGAGAGATTTGCTTATCAAGTTTCTTTCATGTGGAAGTAACCAGGGRTGGTCCTCAAATTGACTTATTGATTAGCACTTACCTTCGTGGTAAGCTTTCTAGTTTAGAGGACAGACCTACGGGTGAATCCATCAGTGTGCATTTGCTCTTCCCCAGTGCCTCAATCCTATTAGTTATACGCAAGATATAAACTAAAAATAACATTTATGCTATTTTTCTCTTCAAAATGATAACCTCTACCCCTCCCTTCCTAAGTATGCCTATAATCACTCTTTAGGACCAAATCCAAAACCTTTTTATCTTTGTTAAAATTACTTTGATTATTCTTACTCATTTAATTTCATTATTCATGTGTGTTCAACTTTGTTAATGAAACCAAATTTGTTTTCATGTTACTACTGAGCATACTGTGACAAACCGAAAAACATAGTATATGGTGTCAGTGTGATTATACCAGCTCTTTGGAAACAGAAGCATAAGCAACAGAGATATTCTTCTGTCAATGTATGTGCCTGTGTGCCTTGAGGAGTGCGAATAGAGGATGTTTTCACATCKTGTATTGGCATAGATTGGCTGGCAGAAATGTGTAGTGTAGACCAGTTGTTAGTTCTAGGGTGATGCTGCTTCCTCCTTGAAGTTCAGGTAGGAGAGTAGTACGCTGATTGTGTGGGCCAGCACTGCACCCTTGCAGCTCTGCCTTGGATTTTGCAGTCAGTTGCAGACAGGGTGGAATGATCTGYCCGACTGTTGCCAGCCACTATCTTTTAGTTTGATTGCCTTACTCAGAACAATGTTTTTGCGACAGTACTGCCATAATCCTCTTAGATCTGTGCTCATGGAATGGTTTTGGTTCCACRTGGCTGCTTAGGTTTCCAAGGAAAAATAGATCTGGGGAGGGAGTATTTTCTGTTTCCATCAGTTGTGTTTCAGGACAGAAAGGATTGATGCCTATTACCATCCARAAGCCTCACAGAGTTACTAGCCTGGTCTCAATGCGAATTTGAGTATGACAGCGGATTGGAGAAACAATGTGCGTTAGCAGCGACGACTAATGATGATGGTAACTTTGGTATTCAGAACTGAAAACATCTAATTTTTTCTGCAAAAAAGGTTTCATACATGTAACGAATAGTAAAATCCTAAAGGGTTTTTTCCAGTTCCTTTAAAGTAAGAAGACACCCAGCTTTTGGTGTCTTGTCAGCTTTATATGTCACTCATATCTTAATTTTGCTCAAGTTTTCCTTAAATTAGTGTTCAGTCTTGCCAGGGAAAGGCAGGTGGAACAAAGATTGGCTCACAACTGGATTTACACATTGGCAAACATTCAGTATGGTGTTCTGTAATGATTTGCCSTTAAAACATGCCCAGGAATGTTCTTTTAGTTTCTCACAACTCCATCTCTCTGTAAAATGACTTGCTCTCTCCTTTACACATCCCCAGTGGTATGAGCAGGGTCCCTAGCTTGCTTGGATTTTTTGGGGCCTTCCTTCGTATGCAGCATTGTTAGCGTGATTGTAGACTGGCTGCCCAGTGTAGTAGGTAAACTTCTTTGTCTCCTTTTATGCATCTAAGATCGAATGTTAAAAATAAATAGATATTTAGAATATATACATACATACATACATACATACATATATATATATATATATAAAACATCTGTTTTAAAAATGTATTAAAAAGTCTCACATTTGGCTGTGAGGGTGTAAAATGTTGTCACCCATGGCTATCCTTTGCTGAAATGAACTGCGTGCACACAGGCTGTTCTAATTCATCCTCTGGCATCTTAATTTCATCCTCATAGCTAGTGTAAAGCCCCATGGCAGTGGGCTCTTGGGAGGATTGGGGGCATGTGTGAGGGCTCTGCTGTGCACCACCTCTCCTGTAAAGAGAGAAGCTGTGATGAGGGCAATCACAAGTGGTTGGGATGACTGCGCTGTTCCACTACAAAATGGATTTCTGCTAGGAGTACATTGTCATAGTTCAAGAAGCATAAATTATAAGTAGTGGGCTAAATTTTAACGGATACTCAATCTGTACAACTCCCAAGTGAYTGCTAGTGAGCAAGCTACTGGAATTGTTCATTTTGTGAACAAGCATTTGCTGTAGTTACTGGTGTTATCAACTAATGTGCCTATCAAAGCTATGCTTTTAGAAGCATCATTTCATGAAGGCTCTAGTTACTCTATGCTGTATCGTGAGCAAGAAAGGATATAGGCTGTAATACTAAAACCACTTATTTATAAATTAGTGTTATGTATTTAAAATTAGATAATGTTTTCAGAGATACTGGTTGTCAGTACATTCAATGATAATATGGTGCTTGAGCTTTTTATGCCAGTAAGTCATGCTTTTTTTTTTTTTTTTTTT
>NW_028185961.1:471101-510393 GCF_003343005.1 Rhea americana | reverse complement strand
TCATATTTATGGCTAAACTGCATGTGAGTATGATTGTACTTTATGTAATTTTGCATTGGTCATGTTTTCTGTTTGCATTTATTTACTTGTGTTGTATCACAGACACAAAACTAAGTCAAAAACCAGCATAAATGTATCATTTTCCACCTAATTTGTTTACAAAGGAGTAAATGGAGCTTATAGAACAATTTACAGCAGTAATATCTTTGAATTTGCTGCTTCCTTTCAAACATAACTATTTGATATTTAAATATTTAATTTGTTGCTAGTAAAATATTTGCTGTATTTTTAGATCTGCAATGCAGATATTATRGTTATTCTGTCAACATTTTAAAATTAGTCCTTTACTGTAGATTGCAGATACACAGCATCATTAAACCGTGGTCTTTTTTTTAGGGGCATAGGGGCAGAGGGTAAGAGCTTTGTAAAAACACGTACAGAAAAGGGGCTGAGGAATATATTTTTCTCCTTATTTTTACAGTATCAATGTGTGAGTATATATCCATTTTGAATTTTGTCTTGCATGATAAACGTAGTAAAACAACATCAAAACTTGCAAATCTTAGAGATGTCATTTTAAAGATACTGTCTGAAAAAATAAGAGGTTGGTTTGGTAATTTAAAAATACAGTACTTATAAGTCTAGTTTCTGCTCAGGCATGCATTCTCTCTCCCTTCCCTTCTTTTTCCTTGTATTTCTTTTTATCACATGATGTTTTTCTCTGGGACTTTGTTAGGGCTCTTGGTTTGGTTATCTGACTTTTGATTTCTGAATTTTATTATTTCAGCATCAAGAAAGACTGTGGGTAGTATACAGCTGTACCATGTAAACAAATTATATATTTTATTAGTTGACTGCTTAGTCTTGCTTTATTTTTTTCAAAACTTATATCCTGTTACATTGTAATTCTAATGTTTTATTCTGAGCCTATAATTCTTTACCAATTGGATTCTTCTTCTCCACGTTTAATCTTTCTTATCTGATTGTCTCATTTCCTTGGATGACTTCTAAGTTGCTGCTATTTTTTCCCCTTGCAGAGAGCATAAACTGCAGCTCACTGATAGAAAAAATGTTCTAAATAAGAATGCAGGCTTAATTATAGAATTCATTTGGTATTTAGTATTGTTAACAAGATCATTATTTTATTAAATCATACACAGGTATTTAATGCATACATACAAAGCCATGTGTTAAGGTTTGTATACGTATGCCAGTAAAACAAAATCATTTCTACAAAAAATACATCTTTAAAACAGGAATGTTATATTCTGAATGAGAGAAAGTGATGTTCTAATTCTAGCTCTRTTCTGAACCTTAAGCCTACAGAAACATGTCCTTTCTCCTCCGATGAAGGAAGCTCTGCTCTACTATATAATGCAGTCATGACAACTCAGTGTCTCGATGTCAGATGAGTGAGGGTAGGTCTAGATGCGGCTGCTCTGTATCATACCAGGCATTGCCCAAATCTGAGAAACTCTTAGTTTACTGTTCAGGAAAATAAAAGGACAACCTGGTATCTCCAGAGCAGTGCACAGTGGCATGAACCAAGATGTGTGTTTTTCTGCTGATCTCTTCACTGGGAGAGATTGTTTGAAAGTTTCAGGATATCACAAATTACTCATTACAAGTAATCGGAGATGTTTTGTACATCTCCATCTCTACTAAAGCATTTAAAAATGTTTAGGCTAAAGCTGACTTCCAACTGTAAGCTAATTTCCCATAGGTTTCCTGAACCTACAAAAAATGTTTCTGATAAACTAGCTTTGTGATATGAATGAGCAGGATTTTCAGATTTTTAAATACTGATACAATGACTGGAAGCAAGATTAGGAAATTCCATGCACAAAGAAAATCTTTASAAAGTAGTGAACGGGAGAAGATGGGTGGTTATACTGAAAGCCTTCCAAACCTTTAAGTATCACTTTTGCTATTTCTTCAGTAACTAAAATAATTTGTGCTAAGCAATGACCATACAAGATGAGCATGCATATCCATATATACATACATATGTGTATATATATATATATATATATAAAAATACCTATCCATAACTTTGTTCAAAATACTTGTATTTTGATAATGCATGCTCAGTTATGGGGTGGCCTTTAAGGTCTGTATAATATTGTTCATAAGAGACAGTATTATTCGCAAAGCAATTTTGGGCATCATGAAATACAAGAAACACTAATCTGGGAGGCTGACCGGGGGGCTGCTTTGATGATTAGAAGGTCAAGATTATTTCAGGCCTTCTAAAAAAATACAGTACAGTAATCACTTCAAGAATTGAAATAATTCAGTGTCACTGATACATGACAGTGTTTATTAACATTATCATAGCGTAATCTGGTTGAGGTGAGACTCTGTCCCACTGGATTGTATGTAATTGCATTTCTTGGTACATTTGATTCTGTCCATTCTTTTCTATGTATGGTCTCGTAACAGTGCTAAAATTTTGCTCATGCAGGTGAGTGAGAATGAGTTATGATCTTCAAGGTAAGCCAGTGAGTTTTATCACTTAATCAGTTGAAAAGTATTTATTTCTGTGCTTATATTTCATTGTTATAAAAATGTAGTTGCAATTTGCTCAAGATTGAATAATTGTCATCCAAAGATACTTGAAAGCAATTTTCAAGTACTATTTGCTTTTGAAAGAGTGTTGGGAATAGCTTGCACTTTTTTCAGTGTACCCATATTCTAACACAGGCATTCACACTGTCATGTCTTATACTTTACTATGGTGTACTATAGATTCAACTTCATAAGAGATTTCAAAATTGCCCCTTCTTGCCTGATATTTACTCCCTTCTAGAAAAAAAATAAGCAGCCACTGAGAGTACCATGAATAAAAATGCACTAGATGACCACGGAACTTCTACTGTGTTTATTATGTGTCTTCTTTTTAAGGTGTAAAATATTGTGAATACAATGTCAGTCTTCACGAAATTGTAATGTAGAAGTCTTAAAATACTTTTTTTATTTGTTATTAGTTTCACGTACATATGAACACTGTCTTTTGTTTAAAAAAAATAAGAATAAGCCTGCAAGCCTCATGATTGTAAAAAGCATAAAAACTTTTTTAAAAAAATATGATCCCAAAAGGCTTCAGCAGAGGAAGGAAAATTAAAAGAATCCCAATCTGTTTTTAAGTATCTGAGGTTTTTCACATAAAAATCACGGGGGTTTTGTGATGTGATGTGTRAGATCTGAACATTTGTAGATAATAGTATTAGGGTAGTGGAGGAAGACTCGGAGACCTGGGGAATATGCAAAAGCAAGGGAGGAGGTAAAATCAGAATATATGATAAAAAATAATACTGGTTACAATCAGGAAAAAGTTAAAAATACAAACGGCTGATGCACAACCATCCGACTGTTTCGGATACCAGTGATCCTGAAACATGCAGAGACTTCTGAGCAGAGCTGGAAAGACTTCATGTAGTCATTTAAAGTGTAGCAGTCGTCAAAATCAGAAATGGAACAGAGAACTGCAGTTATTGGCACCATGTTTTGAATCACAAACTGCAGATTAGTTTTTTTGAAAAGGTGACAATATACAGAAATAGTTTGAAGTGATAAGCAAAATGTGTTTTTATAGGTTTATTTAAATTTTCTTTAAAACATTTTGGAGRGGGGAGGTAAATGGAAGCAATGTAATAGGTTTGTCAGATGGAACCTTGTAATTAAAAATTGTCTCCTTTAAGTTTGAAGTGTTATCAGATGTCATCACTGAGGGCTCAGATTTATGACCCAAGTTGTTTCTGGGAACAAGAACAAAAAAGTGTTCAAGCATGCCTCCTTATGCAAAAGAACAGTAAAAGTAGTGGTAGAGGCATACATTTTAATAAGTGTTAAGCAGGTTAGACAAAGCTTTTTGACACCAGTGTTAGAAGGAAATGGAAGATCTTGGGATTATTGTAGATGGTAGATAAAAAATGTCAGCTCAGTGTTGAGTGGCTATCAAAAATGTAAAGAATGTCAGGAATTATTTGGGAGGATGGAGAACAAAATCAGAGTGCATCTTTATGCCACTGTATCCATCTGCATTGTGCCTGTGTTTTGAATAATGGTTGAAATCCAGGTTTTTCTTCAGAGACAATAGGATTAGAAAAGGTTCAGAGAATGGCAGTGGGGATAATAAAAACCTCTGAGTGGCTGTTGTGTACAGAAYGAGTAAGATTTGGGCTCTTCGGTCTGGACAAGCGATGATGTGGTGGGCATTGTGCGTGGTGTGGAGGTCAGAAATTATAAGCAGCCCTTGGGTTGATTCTTGAACTGTGGTGTTGCTGGCTTGTCTTTATGTGGGTGTCGGGGAAAATGGAATGTGTTTATGGAGGAAGAAGATTATTAGAAGTTACATGCACAGAACCTGTCTCTGGCCTAAGAACTCCCTGAGCTGCAAACTCTTGASGCTGTTTAAGAGAAGTAGAATTTTCTAACAGAATAATGTTTCATTGAAAGAACTCTCCTCTGACTCTTCTCTGAGCTGGGGTCAGATTGTGGCTCACTTGAATAGTAGGAAAAATACTAACTGAAAAACGGACCTAGTCTTTCACTTACAGCTACACTAAGAGAAGGTTTACACATGAAACAAGTTGGTAAATAAGAAAAACCAGTAGATAAATAGCAGAATAGATAGAGGAACAGAAATGAGTGTAATACTGAAAAAAATAATTTGTAAAGACAGTCTAAAACTTGYAATCAAGACTATGGGACTTGTTTAAGCAGTAAATTTTGATTTTAGATCAGAGGGATAACCCCCCCCCCCCCAAAAAAAATAACAGTAGTATGTATACTGCTGAACTATACATGAATTTAATATTAGAGTTATTAGACCTATGAATTTCTTTGGCTTAGGCATTTATATGCCTTGGGAAATGTTTAACTCTTCTGATAAGCGTTCCAGCACCAGAAGTGCGCCAAATGGATCCTAATGTGATCCATTAGAAAAAGACTTTGCTACACAATTAGTCTCTGGGTTTAAGGAATCTCTACACTGCAAAGTACAAARTAAAAGTAGTGATCAGTAAAAATAAGTAAATAAATAAAAGAAAAAATAAGTTTAGAATCCTACTGATACTRTTTTTTAATCAAGCAATTTATTGTGACAGGTAGCATTAAAGTGGCATTTGCTGTGACAAGTAGTATCAAAGTAGCAAGCATCTGAAGGCACATGAACAGTTTTATACAGCACTCTTGGACAAGGCAGGTGGCTTTTAAAGGAGGTACTGTAATTTATTTTCAGATTTCCAGAAGGCTGTCTGGAGAGGTTATACTATGTGCAGGGCCTGATGTCAGGTAGACCGTAGAAGGACACCTGTAGGCTGGTGACTCCATTAGTACTTTTTCCAATCTAACTTGTCCTTACCTGTCATGTCACTTTGCTGCTTTGGGAACCGCCGCTCGAGCGACTCTGAGGACAGTCAGAGTTCTCTGTCAGGTGAACTTTGGAAGAGAATGTGCTGTCCTTTTCTTTGGAAGTGTTTTGAGTGATCGTACCAATACGAATAAAGAAATAGTCTGGTGGTTCTGGAAAGTTACCATAGCATCTGGCAGGGGTACTATTAGGTGTATAAAGCTACTGTGCTTTTGATGCTGCTAGATGGTGGTGGGATTTGTCTGTCACACACAGGTATGTTTCTCTGCTGGAGAATTGCTTTTRCYGCTTCMTTGCTTGACTCTCCCTGAGGTGTTAAGAACAGATAACCGCATTCAGAGACTCCYATGTGTTGATTGCATATCCACTGAAGCACTGATACATGTCATTGTGGTGGTCTGGACACYCAGTTCAAGGGTATAAATGCTTGAGCAGTTCCTGTATGATGAATGAAAGCCTGAGAAGAAAGAACATCTTTTTCCAGGAAAGCACTTTYGAGACCTCTTAAAGACAGCGCTTAATTTGGTGAAGCTCTTTTGAACTTTTAGATGCAAGGAGCCAGTGGCAGGCACCGGAATGAGATCAAATACAAGTGTCTTAGGGAAAGCAGTGCTTCTCCAGGCAAGAGAAACTTGTAAGGTTAAGGTTACAATAGCAGCAGCTGACGGCCTCTTACGTTGAGAAGCACTCTAGAGTGTATGATGAAAAGTGTTTGTGTGACGTAAATCAGCAGTCTGAGTCTGAATTGCTCACTTCAGAAATGGGCTGTCGCTATATACAGACTAACACTTCAGGAGGACTCCAGTGAATTAGGTAAAGGACAGTAGTTTCAACTATATTAAGATTTYGACCCACTGAGAAGATAGGAAATTCAGCATTAAAACGGCCACTTAATTCTTAAGTTAGAGCTCTGTTCTCTTATTTTGCACGCTGGAGTTAAGGTTAGAGGGACRACATTTTCAGCTAATGTAAATTCAAATAATTCCCTTGAAGCCAGGCTGATTTGCTGAGGATCAGCTGGTGTGTGAACCATACTCAGAGTTTCTTGGCAGTTGAGAGTCGTGTCATAACCTTATTTCTTACCATCAGGGTTTATATTAAATGTTCTCTTTCCCAGGGAATCCATTTGTGAAGATGCTAGTTTAAACTCTCAAATCCTCACAATGTGCTACTTCAGCATGTGGTGCAAAGAGAGCTGATTTTATGTGTCGGTGGTGTTAAGGTCTTGGTATTATTTAGTGGTGCCGTAGATGAGATTACTTGGTCACACATTAGGAAGATAAACTGCCAATTGTGTGTGAATAATAGGAGATTAATAGAAATGCTGACCAGAGCATATATTTTCTGAAATATGGATTAGTATGATTTTTTTCAGCTTTAAATACAGTTTTGATCCATTACTCTTCYAAACATTCTATGAATCTGATAGGTTAATACCTTTTAGAGTATCCTAGCAACTCAGATGGATTGCATGTTCTAAGCATTACGTTCATCTGATGGGAATATAACTTAAAATTGTTGGCAATATCAGACTTGAATATAGATGTATCTAATCCTGTTCATATTCTGTAAAACTTGGTGGGATCTGTAAAAGTAAAACGTGAGAAAAAAATAATTCAGTAGTTCTAAAGTTAGGAGCACTTAAAGTGAGCATGCGCTTTTAAGACTGCTCTTGTTTTTTTGCTTATTGTAACCCTTGATTAGTTCAGGAGTCTCATCTCAATAATCCTCGCTTAAACTTTATGCTGAATTTTACACATAMAATTGTGCTATGATACAACTGCAAAGTGCACAGTTTGGATATGTTGTCTTTGTATGTGTTAATGCTGGGTATGAGGGATTTCAAATGACTCTAAGATATAGTCCAAAAAGTACTGACTAGTTCCTGGACCCAAAGTTTTTCTGACTTCCTGTCCTTCTTTTCTTCTCACTTGTTTTTTTTTTTTTTTTTGTCTGACAACATAGTGACTTGGGCTCTCACCAAGGGTATATCAGACCAAGGTTTTGGCTACTTTCCGGCTGAGAAGTTACGAACCATTTCTCTCTGAAAGTACGTGTATGCTGTGCTGTCAGATGTCCTTATGCAATGTACTTTTGGCTCTGGATGTGTAAATACTGATTGAGCTGGCAAGGGGAGGAATGCTCTGTAAGCAGTTGGTCTCATGTTTGAATCGGTCTCCRGCCTGCCAGGAAACCAGTGTGATGGTCCCAACCAAAAAAGGCCCTTTCTGGCTTTCATTTCATCTTGGTCATGTCACTGTATGGAAACTATTGGCACTTAGACAGGAGAAAGAAATCTGCACTTGGATAATTATCTTCAGGTAAAATATGAAACTGTTCTGTTGTGTTTAGTTTGCTCCTCCACCTCTGCGCCTCCCCCACACAGTTAAGTGGTGTCTTTTAGGAGAAACTTGCTTGTGTGATCTTCGTTAATGACCTCTTAAACGATGAGCATTTTTCTGAATACTGAACAGCATGATGCTCATAAAAAGTTTATAGAACTGTTGATAGTCCAACAGGACTTTTGAAGGTTGTTTTTTGCAACGCTGACCACACTGCTAATATGATCTCTGGGAGAAAGGTCATTTAAGGATTAAGTTATTTTGTTTCCTAGTGCCTTCTTGATAAGTTGGTGGCAGGGATGAATAAAAGACTGGGATAGTTTTCTCCAGTGAACTTATTACCTTGATAAATAGCATGATTTTATGCTGGTATTTGTTGGAATCATCAGTTAGTGTTTTTCCCCAAATCATTTTACTAGTCTCAAAGAATTGTTTCAAGTCTGTGGCTCGGTAAATAGAAACTAGCACTTTACTCTTTCTCAGCAGTGTTATCTTCGGTAGGCCCTCGAGCTGAGGGAGCATAGAAGATGTTGACATGAAGAGGTTGTAAATAATGGAATCAGTGCTTGGTGTTCCCTTTCATTCAGAGCAGACACTAAACTGCAGCAGGACCTAGTAATATCCTCTCACGAGTGGGAGGATCCATTCATGCTAGCAGTGAATGAAAGTTTTGAGCAGTATTAGGACATTGTTATTTGTGCGACATCATTAATTTGTAGGAAGATCAGAATGTAGCATGAAGACTTATTTGTAAAGACATTTTAAAAGTTTTTCCAATAATATTTTAATTGCTAACCCCCTACATGTGTACTTTTACCACCCCTTCATAAAGAGAGAAAATACTAGAGAACTATAAATATGTTTAAATTCTTTGTCACTTTATTATTTAAATGGTAGCCATTTTAAACCATAGGTCAAATATATCCTGTTGTAACCTTTGTTGACTTCTCTTTGGTGGTTAGGTAACAAGCTATAAACACCTTGTATTCATTGAATCTGGTGAAGCATGTGCTACCTAAATTGCAGTTAGAATGCTTAGGTTAGTATTTAACACATCCCAATCTCATCTTAAGGGATTCTCTCTTATTCAATTCCTTGCTCCTGCAGGTCAGTGAAATTTGATAGCACAAACTACATTACAAATTACAGTTGAATGTTAACCCTGAGARGTAGACTTTCATAATCTCCTGTGATAAATTCATAATGTGAGATAACTAACCTTTAGATGCTTCTGTCATTCACGTGGCATAAAGATGGGCTGGAAAGTCATATCAAGGCTTCTATCACTGCAAAAAGCTGTGCTGATKTTACTAAAACCCAAAGCAGGTTTCTCAAGAGGTCCAGCTTGGGAGCTCACTGTTTACTCACGTGACTGGCAATGRTGTGTATTAAAGAGAGGCCACACAAACCTCAATCCTTAATCACTAGAGAAACTGAGAAAGCAGATTAAGTGTTCTCTGAGAGCGTTTTTGTTCAACGGAGTGTTGTTTGCTGCTAGATTTGTTTGCCTGTGTCAGAAGGTCTTTATCAGGTTAAAAAAAAAAAAAAAAAAAAAAAAAAAAAGATTGCTCCTCACAGTGTGCTTTCCTGCTTCTTAGCTAGGTAGAAAGCAATACAAGCAACAGGAGAAAAATCAAAGCATGCCAAGAGTCGAACCCACAGAACGCATGAGTGATGGGTCACTCCATGCCATTTCTCCGCTGCCAGTAGTCCTCTTCTTGCTTTAATTGGACACGTACGGTTTGAATGCCCTTATTTTGTTTCATTACCAGGACCTCTTCCAAACTAAGACTAATCCTCTTCCATTTGGCATTCAAGGAAGTTATCAAAGTCACACGGATTTGGAACAGGAGGCTTCAACAAACAGATGCCCTCAGAGGGATTTGGTCTTGTTCTGATGTACATCCGTGGAGCATAGCCCTGTTCTCCAGGGACTTCACGTTGAGGGAATTCCTCAAGTAAGACTTATAATGGATTAGTTAATAGGAGTAGTTGAATTTTAATTATTAAACAAATGACAAAACAAAGGGAGAGAAATCATGCACGTGGCCTTCGTGTAGGGAAGGGGCAACTTCCCAGCCCCAAGGCAAGTGTGATGGTGTAGTGACAGACTATTATGCAAATAACTACACAGCAATAGTCTGTCCAGTACTGGCCTGGCTACAAGAGCTTTAAAGCTTTTCTGGTGCCAGTCTGTGCTTGGGACCTTCTCCTCCCTGAACTTAATTACCTATTGGCAAAGCTGTGATAGTTTCCTCAGGGTCTCATACAATGCTGTARTGTGTGTGCTCTGGCATTGATGTCCTGGTTTACCCAATTACATCAGAAGGGAGTTCAGTTAGTCTGAGGCTGCATGGTGAATCGACCCACCACCCCATCCATTGTGTAGTTAATTCCATGCTGCTTTTATGCATCAGGGTCCGTAATGGAGGTCTGTCAAGAATCCTCTTTTCTATTAGCATCAAAGAATGACTTTGTCATTATTGGAGATAAGGATGTCATGATGTTTYGACAATCAATAAATATGTAATCTAAGTTAAATCCTGAAAAGAATAAACTGGATTGAAAGTTGTACGCTGTTCTAGCGGTTGTGTTGTCAATAAGTATTTGGTGTTTTTAGCCTTCTTATTGGACATCTGAGAAAAAAACTGTGGAGAACCACTCTTTATGTGGGCTTACTCTGTGAGGCACCTACTGAACTGGCATGATTTGCGTCTCRGGTAGTGCTACAGATATTTCTCAGCTGTTCCTTAGTGTCTGTTTGGTGTTGGAGGTCATGACTGGTCAGTCTAAAGCTTCCTAATCTGTAATTCCTGCTATGGTTTTATGTAGCCTTAGGTAGCTCTCGTGGCCTGTAGCAGTAGAGCCTGGGCTCTTGGCCAGGTTTTTATCATTCTTATGAACTGTTAACTCTCTTTTCTCAAAGCTCCGAGGAAGAGGAATGCAGATAGGTTTTTTTTTATTGCTACACCTCTTATTCTTTGTTAGTTCTTCTGATAACGGTTTTTCTTGTGATCTTCTGAGTGAAAAAGCCTTTTTATTCTGTTGGAGTCGGTTACATTTACGCCCAGTGTCTTCCCCCCCGCCCTCAGTTTATTCAAACTTTTCTTAAAAGATAAATTTAAAGTTTGTATTAAAATTAAATTAAAAGTTTGTATTAAAATTTGCAAAACAGAAGCTCAAAGAACCAGTTCCAGAAAAACTAAAACAAATCATAAAACAAATGAGATGTATTTCTGTTTTTTTTTTTTAATTATTACTGTTAGTCCCTGTAGGCCTTGGATTTTCTAAGTGAAAGCCTGAAATACTGCAAGAACTTTTTTCTCTTAGGTGATTCAGAAATCAAGTTGAATTGAAGGATTATTATGAAAAAATAGAAACGAAAGAAAACACCAGGTTGTGTAAGCTCCATCCTGAGTTTTGAACTAGGAATTTGGTGCATAATTAGGCAAGCATTATTTACGCATCTGGTGTGAATCTGTTGTAATAGTGTTTAAGGGCCTTTCTGTGTACTTTAACTTCTCTTAGCCCTCGTTCACAAATTTCAAGGTCAAGAAACTCTTAGAAAACTCTGATTTTTACCTTTTATTCAAAAAATGAAAATGTTCATTTCAGACTGTGAAACTGTGGAGTTCTACTGGTTTTTGTCATTCTATATGCACTCACCTAAATTCTATATTCTATTCTAAATTCTGTCATTCTATATGCACTCATCTAAAACTTGGAAATCAGCAGACTTGGTGCCTTCATGATTTATAGAGGGACCAATTTTACCACAAAAGTAATCCTTAACTTTTGTATCATCACCTTGGCTATAATTATTATTGTCAGGAAAGACAAGGTATTAATTACCTGCAGCATACAAACTACCAGGTCAGAGCAAATGTTTGTGTAATACTTGAATTCCATCTCCAACAGCAGCCAATACTAATTGCCTTGAGACAGTACCAAGGAAATGTATTATGATCCTTCTCCAGAAGGATCCTTCTCCAGGCCTTCAGCAATTTTTGACTCGGGGACTTTCTGCTTCAGAGGCAGAGCCAGCTTATTAGGAGACCAAAAAGACTAATTGCCATAAATTTGACAAATTATTTCTTGAACTGCATGAACTATCTAGTATCCACAAAAATCTACATCAAAAAAAAGCTACAACTTAATGACCAAGTGGGTGAAGAACTGTCGATTTTTGCTTATTCTGAACCTCCTACTACGTAATTTCATTTGATGCCATGTGGATTTTTTTTAATAACTGAAAATCCTAAAATACTGCCAAAACGTGTGTTCTGTGTATGTCTRTCCAAACAGAAGAAAAGGGTCCTATTTCACAGCAGTTGATGTCAGTTGGAGAAGGCAGGCAACAATCGTGCCCTAATCATTTTTGTGGGGGCCTCCTTATAGACCTCTCCTGGTTTTCCCCTCAAGTTGCTCCTTTTCCAGGTAGCAGAGCCGTGGCCCATGCTCGCTTTTGAGCAACGTCTGCCGGCCTTCCCTGCATCTCTGTCCCTGTGTTCACTGATTCTGTTCCCCACTCTTACTCCTACCCATTCACCTGCAACAGCCGGGTGAACTTACTGTTCTGTAGTTCTCTTGCTCTCCCTTAGAGCCTTTAAAAAGGAGTTAATGTATCTGCCATCTTTCAGTTCTTTAATGCAGAAGCATTTTAAAGCAAGAAATAAAAAACTGTGGTTAGCTGTTGTTTCACTGGTGAGACCTTTCAGAAAAATACTGCATACTGTCTAGTTCTGGTGACTTGTTATCGTCTAAATGTTTTGTATTTATCCCACAGCCTCTTCTGCCAGCGGTGGCTGACAGATCCTCTGAGAAATCTCCCATAAAAATGGATTTTAACTTTCCAAAACTTCTCCATGTCAAATGTATGTTACTCCCCCCCCCCAAAAAAAAACAAAACAAAAACAACAACAAAAAAAAACATTTCTGTTCTATGTTTTGGTTGCCTATGGGCTCAGCAGGCTTTTTGCTCATGATATGTTTGAAAAAGATTTAACTACACTTCTCTGCAAATACTTTTTTAAACTTTTGTTTGTCTTGCGTTACTGTATTTTTACTTGTAACCAGTGGAGTTTACAATCCTTTCCATTTCCTCCAATGTGCACTAATTTCTTATTCTTTTCACTTTTTTGCCTTTTTTTAGTAAGCATTATGTAATACAAATGCATAGCTAGGCATAAAAAATTTAAACCGATAGTTAACTTGAGAAATGTCCTGACATAACCAAGGCTATATTCAGTCTGACTGTAGTTAGATTCTTTGAAATTAGCGTTAGTTTAGGGATGCTGGAGTTTGAAATCATCATAGTGCTTTTAGCCACTAATATAGAAGGAACACCTATTTGTTTTACTTTGTTTTAAATAAGGAGGAAACAGTCTAAATCCTTACGTTTGTTCACGGTATTTGCAGAAACTGCAAATTGTATCAAGGGAAATTCTGATTAGATATTGAGGGAAAAGATCATAACGA
Organism: Rhea americana; assembly: GCF_003343005.1. Lineage (NCBI taxonomy): Eukaryota > Metazoa > Chordata > Aves > Rheiformes > Rheidae > Rhea > Rhea americana. The sequence goes on along the minus strand of NW_028185961.1, from coordinate 497,199 downwards.
AGGTGGTCGGACACTGATACCAGGTTGTTCAGAGGCTTGGGGAGTCTCCATCTCAGGTTCCAGACCTTGAGTGGCAAGGCCCTGAGCAGCTGAAGTCATCTCTGATTTAGGGGTGGGTGGGTGGCGTAGAACCAGAGAGCTCCTGAGGTCCCTTCCAGCCTGCATTATTCTGTGTTTCTGAAATGTCATTAACTGTTATTCCTGAGGAGACTACAGGGCAAATTGGATTCTAATACTTGTACAAGAACATCCAGATGATTTCAGAAGCTGAGGCTTTCTGATCCTTAAATAATACTGTCCAGGAGCCAGTTTCCTTACTATTCTGTGTACTATGGGGTAAAAAACGTACTGTCCCTACTTTTCTGGAGGGATTGCTAGTCAGGTTCTGGTCTAGTGTTTCAGGTGCAAGTGCCCCTTGCAGCAGGGTGTGTGTCTCTTTAAAAACTATTATCCTGAAGTAAGGAAAGAGCAGCAGCTACTGAACCTCAACACTGGTATATAAATATTTACTGATATAAAAATATTTAACAGCTATTCCAACATACCACTTTCCACATGGAAGTGGAACTAGGCTTTAGCTATGAGTTTTGTGGTTGTAGTCTTTGGTATTTCAGATAATACTGTCTGTTCTGTGTGTATGTGGCTTCTGTGGTTGTGTGGGAATACCAGGGAGGTTGTCATCTTGTATGAAGACTAGTAGGCTCCTTTAGCCACCCATATCCAGGGATAATGGATAATCATTCCAGCTTAGAATAGGAAATTAAAAATCGTGCTGTGTTTATTAATTCTCCTTTCTATTTGAGTAACATGAATAAAAGATAAATACAAAATTGCATTTCTTCATGGTACAACGAACTCAGGTAACTGAATGTCTCTCTGCTCTGTGCCATTTCTCCATCCTGCAAAATTTGTCATGCCTTACCCAGAAGAGAATCCAGGTGTCAGAAGGTAGAAAAGCACCTCTGAATCTTAGCATTAGGCATCCTACCCACTCCTTGAAAAAAGACTAGTGTCTCCAGCTCAGGTTCTTCTGCCTACTTTTTGTTCAGGTCCACTTCCCTGGTAATACCTGCACCTCTCTTTCTCTCTTTGCACCTGTAGTTTCTGTTAAGTGTGAAAATTTACCTTGTAGTTGCATGCCTCTGAATGTAACAGCAGGGGAAAAAAGATGTTCTGCATTAGAATAGTGAGTGCTAGCACTTCTCATATCTTCATGTGCTGTGACACATTCCAGTGAACTGAAAGATCGTGTTCTTGTCTTGGGGAGAATTTGTGTCTTTTCTCTTTCCTTTAGTAAAAAGCTCCTAAATCTGTAAGTACATGCCATTTTAGAAAGGCAGATAGAAGGATTACAAAATCATTCCTCTCTCTCCTCTCTTTATGTGTTGCTGTTTTCCATTTGCCTCCCAGTTTTACTAGCTGTTTCTTTCCATCTTTTTTTTTGAGTACTTGTCCCTTTCTGTGGATTTCACCAGGATTTCTTGCTCCCTGTTTCTTGTTCTTGCTCCCTGTTTCTTGTTCTGTAGCTGATATATATTCCATGCTCCAGTGCTGCATCCCAGGGGCCCTCTCCATCATTATTCTTTCTATCTTCCATTAAACTGTCTGCTGACAGGCATGCTGAGGTTTCATTATGCCTAAGTATTTTAAGTTGAGCAGAAAGTCATTATTCTTCTACTGCACAGTCTAGGCAATTTAGGAGAAATTGTGWGAAACATTCTTAAAGATGGTAGATAAGCCAGCAAATCAGTCCTGCTGAGGATTTGAGTTGCATTCCCGGAATGTTTTGAAGGTGGGTAGTACTGTAAGCAGGTGCACGCTGTAGTGGTTGCAAGAGAAGTAGAAACTCCCATTGAAATTGCATAACRCAGTCTTCTGTAATTAAACAAAATGAAGCAACACCTGTAAATGTAGTGACAGGTAACAAAGTGAGAAAGATAGAGAGATGAGTCTGAAAAAGTGTTTCTGTGACAGCTTTTGGGTTAACTCTTTATTTGAATTAGTCTTGGAGGAGCAGATAATAAATCTAGACCTTTGTGTAATTCCTAATTTCCTCTAGGAAATCTRCTATTTGACAGCTTCCTAATTTTGCAAGATGAGGTGAACATACCCAGATCCTGTTTTGAAGCAGATGATTTTCCAAGTTCAGACAGTATTATTTTCTTTATTCTTTGAGGGAAAGGGAGTAGAAGTTCAGTAATCTGCAGTTAGCTAGTAATAGCAATACCTGAAAATTTTGCAGCTGATTCTAAGTCTAAAGGTGTTTGTGTGTAATGAATTAGTAATAGGCTCTTTAAGGGGGTTGGAGGTTGCTGGACAGTGCTTTCCTTTTCAGTGAAGCCACTGCAGAAATTGTTTCTTGTCATTGGAAATTCTCAGGATTGGCATTTAATAGCTCTCGGGAGAAGGGTCTGGTGTGCTGCAGGTTAACTTCTTCTGTAATTATCCTAACAGTTTTTTTCCTTTTTTCCCCTCTTGTTTTACTGTTAATTAAGGCTAATTCATCTAGTTCATATGTTTGATAATGGCATTCTCCATCTATTCAGTTTTGTTCTTCCATACATTGCAAATTTTATTTCTTTTGTTTAAAGAGCAATTAGGAAGACAGAGCAGATTGCTATTCCAGAAAAGAAAATTATCGCAATTGTGTATTTTAACGTACTCAACAGGAAACTGAAATATCTACCTTTTTGGTACATGATTCCCCCTCGTTYAATGATAGCGCCCACCATAAATATTTGTAGACTTTCTATTATGTTCTTCTCTCAAGGGAAATGATTTGTGAYACTTTCCCCCCCCCCCCTTCCTTTGTAACTTTGATTTCTTGGTGCATGCCTTTCTGAAAAGTCACACTGCTGCAGGTATTTCTGCACAAACACGTGGTGTATGTCTCAGATCACGTGCAAAGGAAAGAATAAATAGTAACTACTAAAGGCCCAGGAAAGTAGAAGTCTGGAGAGTGGCTGAATATTCCTTTCCCTTTTTTTTAGAAGGCAAATTAATGGTGTACCTAAAAAGGGCTTTTGCTCACAGGAGAAAAAGGCTGGATARAGCATCCTGCTAGGCCGTGCTTTCGCTCACTCTACCTTGCCGTGTCTGGCTTATATTGCCCTTTGCTGTGAAAGCAGGAAGAACGTTAAAGACCTCRGTTTGTTCGAGGTGTTTAGTTGTACGATGCCCAGTATTAAAGATCGTTATGCAAGATCACATACAAAGCAGAGTGTAAAATACATGCATTCTCAAAGGTTGTTTCAGTAAAAGCTTAGATTTGTAAATTTTCTCTGATAGGCCAAACATGGGCACATAAGTAAAGTTTCTGTTTGCTAGCAGTATGAAAAATCAGTATGAAACCTTTTCAGCTTCARCTGAATAGAGGAGATTTGTTTCCACAAAGTGAGATCCCGGGAAACTTTCATGGTGGCTCAAACCAAACATGTTTTTGATTCCAAAATTAAGTATTTCAAATCTTCTGAGAATCATTGTCTAGTCTAAATATGTAGGTCCATTTGGAAATGAAAAGCAATACTTTTCATATCAGTACTTTTTAGTTAATAGAAAACAGTTTCCTTTAACAGATATGAAAAAAAATGAATTCAATTATTTCATAAAACATTTCATAAATTTTTTTTTAAACCTAAATTGGGCCTGACTTTTAGGAAGTAGTTTTGGTTTGTCCACTTGTATTATCAGCAAATTTACTGTTCTTTGGCAATTTTTTTAGCACTATGAACCAAGAAATATTTATTGAACTGAATCATGAAAAATCAAGAGAACTTTTTTTTCTTCCCTTAATATGAGCAAAAGAGGAACAGGAAAAAAAATGTAATGCATTGCAAGTTTTCACAATGATGTCAGAAGATGCTTCTTTGCAATGAAATGTCTGCATAGGTTGGTATTTGAATGTGTAAGGAGAAGTAAGAGAATAATGTCTGCTGAAGAAAAAGCTGAATGATTAGCTCTAAAATGCTCTGTTGAGGGGCATTAAGTGTTTCTAAAGTAAGAGAAAAATGAGTTGACTTTTCAAGTATTCTCTGAGGTCTGTTTTGTCTGTGTAGTTCTACAGAGTTTTAAGACCATATGCACAAGAAAGGCAATCTATGTAATTTTAAGATTTAAATGAATGGAACAGAAACTCTTCAAGCAAATTCAAATRTTCATTATGAATAATAATGTTGGATAGTAGCGTGAGGTTCCCAATGAGACCAAGTGCTGAATAAACCTGCRGTAAAGAAGCTGCAGCAAAATTTGTTCCTTGCCTATATGAGCAAGTAGGAAAACTGTTTATTAATGAGCATGGATCATAAAGATTTATAAGCAAATTATGATGGATGTAATATATTGGAAGCATATTGCTGATTTATGAGGCAAGGACTTTGTGGGACTTGAAAGAGCAACGTAGTAACAGGGAAGAGGCAGTGAAGTARCAGAATTGTGTGGTCACCTAGGAGCAGTCTGTAGCTTACAATTGAAACATGTTCTTTGGCTACTTGTGAATAATTAGGACTTTCGGGGCTTCAAAAAAATCCTGTACTTTGTATAAAGTTAACACCGCTTTATGTTACATTTTTTTCAGCTATTTCAAGTATTCTTTAACTTGAGTTGGATTTATCCTTCAAAGTGTTTTTTTTTTTTCCCTCTGCTGTTGAATTGAAGCTCCCATTTATGCTGCAGATAYCTTCATTTTAATGGTACTGGTATTCAGAAGTACTTGAGTAATTATCGCAGGTTGTGTATTGTTCCTTTGAAAAGAATGTGGGAACCTCAGGARTCTCCAAGACCATGAATTTCCATCCACCTTCACTGTAAGCATGCTCTGTATTTCCCTTCAGAAAATCAAGCTCCATCTGAGAAGCAGTTAGTATTTTTAGCTGCCTGTTTTTTTGAGACACTGTTCCACAGACTTGTTACTCTGATGAATAAAGGTCTGTTTTTAATTGTCTTTGCAAATAAATATATTCAGTAATAATTTTTAATGGCACCAAAACTTAGTGTGATTCCACAATATGTAGGAAATGAACTTAWAAACTGGTGGCTAGTTTACCCTCAGATCTTTTTCCAGACCTGGGATGGAGCTTACAGCTAGGAATGGCTTTCCTGTTCAGTGTGGATTTCGCTTTAATTTAGTAGGTGTTTTGTGTGTACAGCTGTCTGGTCCTTGGGTATAAGATTTTTAAAAAMGTAGTAGAAAAAGTTCAGCAACAAAGCAATTTGGTAATTTGTGAATAATCAGGGAGCATGATGACAGTGCTAACAATATTATGTGATTTGTGTGATATCATTTGTGGCTACATACGGTATGATATCAGTTTATTTTTCATCACCTTTAAAATGAAATGAAAGACCTTCCTTTAGAAACCATCTGTATTTGTTGACAACTGGGCCAGTGTGTTAATTCGCGTGACTTCACAGACAGCTAGATAGTTAGGATTTTTTAAAAATATTATGCAGTTTATTCCTACAACCTCAGTAGGGAGAAAAAGAGGTTTTATTGTCGTCTTTCTGCTGATTATCTTGTACAAAGTCCAGATGYATTTAATGCAAAAGAAATGATGAAATCAGTGGGAGTCATCTGGTCCTCAATAAACTAACTCAAGAGCAGATACTGCTCTGACTTTGATACTCTGGGATCCTTACAGACCCCTGTGCTGTAAGCTTTGAACCTCAAAAGGTTGTTTAATTGCTTAGTCCATGCAAATAGCGTTTAAGGTGTCAAAATAAAATGCGAAACAAAGCTCATAATGTTTTGAGATTGATGCTAGCCTAAGATAGCTTCATTTTATCAGATTTTTCTTAAAACTTTGCAGGTGTAAACAAGATTATTAAACATTTAATTTGAATACAGTTACGTTAACAAAATAGTAAGTGTCAAGGGCCAATTGTGAAGAACAGAGTTTTAAAGGAGTTACTGAGAATGTGAAAATGATGATCAAATATTAGTATAGTACCACAGATCTTTTACAATTCCGAAGTAAGAAGTGAAGTGTTCACAGTTGCATTATCCTTTTTCTTTCTTTCTTTTTTTTTTAAAAAAAATATATATATAAAGAAAACTAGTAGAATTTATAAAAATGAACAGGTCAGTTTCAAGGCCAGAGATTGGCACGTATCTTAATACAATAAAATGATTAAGAAACCAGGATTTATATCCTTTTCTAAATAGAAAAGCATGGGCTATGTTAACATTTTGGTAACTGTAGATTCAGAAGTACCAGAGAGCCTTAGTTCCCTGTTGGTGTGGTGGAGCTGATCCCAAAGGGAAAGTGAGCTATGTTCCAGGGTGTAACACAAGCTAAAAATTCTGGGATACCAAGTAGAAGATGAGAGCAGAGTTAGGGAAAGTGAGCGGAGAATGGGCAGAAGCAATGAAGTCTGTCTGTGAGAAGRTCAGGAGCCATCTTCTTAGAAGAAAAAAGGGGGAAAAAATTTAGGAAAATGCATTTCCTGATGAATTCCTAGAATTTCATACCTGTAACCATAGCCTCTAATACTAAACAGGCTCTATGTTCACATACATATATACACACGCATAGATAGATAGACACACACCTACACACACACGTGTGTATATAGCGTATATTTAAAAAACAGTGTACTTTGTAGTATATGTTATCTTACAGCAGATATATCTTGGGAAGGCTAGYTATGATCTGTTATCTATTTAACAGCAAGCAGCAATATTCTTACTATTTTATTTTATCAGCAGATTTGATTGTTGGTTTTGAGCAAGAGAAAGAGACTACATCACAATCTCATTACTGTTAATATTCTTGCTGTCTTGGACCTACTTGATCTATACCTGGATGTTTTCTGTTGTATTGCTTTATCTTCAGTAAGCATGGTGCCAAGCTAGCACCAAGTAAACAATATTGGACAGCGCTTGGAGCGGGAGGTTGCGGTTTGGAGGCCTTTGAAGCATACTAAAAGGAAGATTGAGCTGCTATTTTTCATCTTCCAGTCCTATTTTGGTGGCTTACGTATTTGACGTAGAAAGATACCTTTTTGTCCGTCGTTTGTTTTTGTGCGAATGCCATTCATTTGGCACATACATTTCAAACATGCAGAAAACTCCCCTGAACGTGAAGGTCATAAGAATTTTGGCTTGGTTTTCCAGCTAGTGCTTTGGAAAATACAGTAGGATCAATCTGTGGAGCACTAGAATGCAGCAGTGATTCACAGTAACAGAGCTGCAATGCCAAATGTGCTGAGAAAAGTTAAAAAACTGGCTCACACAGATTACCACGACTAGTTGGTGCCAGATGCCTTTAGCAGGTTCCGGTGTAATACTTATACTGATATTGCAGCAGTTTGAGTTTATTTTTGAGTTTAAATCAGAGAAAAGCAGTGTATGTGTTTGGAGGAGGGACTTTTTTAAAGCAGTGTATTTACTCGCAAAGTCCAGGCACACTTAAAGGAAATATGGCTGGATGTGCTCAGCAGCAGGCTTTGATCATGTGGGGGAAGTTTGCATTAGTAGGAGGCTTCTCTAGGTGTGTGGAGCCAACTGAAGCTTATCAGAGAAAGGTCATGTTAGGAGAAGCTGGAGAAAGCCCCTTGGATTCATCAGCTGTGTTGGGGCAGGAGATACCTGCTGGGACACATCGCAGGTGTCTGTGTTTTTGTCCTTGGGTCCAGGTAACTAACTGCATAATGGCTCTCAGGGCAATTTTTAGACATATTTGYAATGCTGATTGCAGATTTTCTTATGTATGTAAGCCAAATCTCACTTTTCAGGACATATATRAACCAGAGAGGATGGAGGGCTGGGGGGTAACATAATCTACAAATACATAAAATATTGTTACAAACAKAAATTTCTTCCCCATGTCCTTGGTAGATAGGACGAAAAATGGAACTGCAGGAAGAAAGATTCATGTCAGATGGTGTGATGAAACTTTTAACAGGAGAAACAGGAAAAAAAAATCAGAGTGGATTTCTGCTGATAGTTTGGGACTCTATTAGAACAGGTTTAGTTACTCATCTTTCATGAAAGGTAATTGAACTCTGGAAAAGAGGATGTAGTAGATAGTCTCTTGAGATCTCTTCTTTCTGTATCAACAAGGTGTGTCTTCATATGATTAAGTGGTGGTTAGGCAAGAAATTGATGCCTGGAGAGGACTAGTGAGCTATAGAGATTATTTTTTCTTGGAAATCTCTCACTACTATGCTTTTTCTGTGAGAAAATCTGAAGCCTTTTATGCTAGGAGTAGGGGAAAATTCTAGTTCTAATATTTGTATCTATATCTATCTATCTATATATATATAGAGAGAGAGAGATTAAATTTAAATTATTCCTATTGAAGCTATACTTTTTTTCTCCTAGGCTTTTGAGAAATTATTGATATTCCCCCCTTTTTTCTCCAAGTTCAAATGAGGAACAGACCAGGATATACTTCAAGAGGATATATCTCAACTGAAAATATTGATTTCATCTTTCATACTTTTAAAAGATATTTCCTTTTCTTAATGCCCAAACTATGTGTAAGGAGAAGATTTTAAGGAAAAGGTTTGATGTGTGTGTGTGTGTGTGTGTGTGTGTATATATATATATATATATATATATATATATATATATATATTTTAACAGTACCCAACATTAGTAAGTATTTCAAAAAGCACTGAGGCATATTTTCCCATATGGATATGGCACTGCTGTAAAACTGACAGGGTCAGTGGCTGGAGTGATTGACTCAGTTACTGTGGAAGTTAAAGTTGATTTAATGTGTTTACCCATTTTCCTTTATGAGGTCTGTGCCTGTATTATCTGACTTGACAAGTTCCTCCTCGTTTTTTGTGGTTGTACCTCCCCTTTGAGATGCAGATCCCCAATTCCACGTGGAAATTGTCAGGTAGCATCTGGTTAAACGAGGCTGACAAGTATGTTCTGTCAGTTCTCRTTTTAGTGACTTAATATGTGAAAAAGTCAGGCTTTTGTATAGATGATAATATCTGCAGGGCTTTTTTTCTGGCGTACGCTGATTCACCTAAGAAAACCTGGACCATCTCAAGCATAGATTGACTTTAGATGAGAGATTTTACTTTGAATTTTGTTCTTATTCTGATCTGATTTGTTCGAAATTCAGTGAATACAGAGGAAATATGTCTGGGCTGTTCTAGTTGTTCTAGAAGAATAAAGGATTTAGTGTCACTGTACAAACCTAAAACTGTTATATGAAAAGTCAGAAATGTTTTGCTGAGTTTATTAGATGTCTCTGTTTGATGTAGAATTCTGAAGTATTTGGTCTTCTGAAGAAAACTTTCAGCAGAGTATCTTCCATAGTCGTGTTTCAACAAAAAGCTTAGAGGTGTTAAAATTGTAGGATGTAATGGGTCCCCTTGAGACTATCTGCATACTTAAATAATAAAAAATGTACTGATGTTTGTTCTGGGCCTGCTTTTGGATGCGTTTTTTGTTGTATCAGACCAAATTTGTGTTAACAATGTAGATAGCCACTGCTTACGGTTCTAAAGTGGGAGTCTGCCTACCTTGGGGAGTATGTACTTCTGCTCTCACACGTGCTCTTGCTTGCGTGGAGCTGACTGGGCACATGATGCTGCAGCTACCAAGCAACCAGTGATACTTYCCAAAATAAAGGGGAGATTTCATAGGCGCATGAAAGAAAAAGATTGCTCTATGATAGCCTTTATTACAGAGCATGAGTTCCTGCAGTTGCTGCGTTTAACTAGAGTTCCTCCYGTGATTACTTAATAGAGTTGCTCTGACAAACATTGATGTTAGTACAACGGATTTACTTGCAGAATCACAGAGTCGTTCAGGTTAGAAGGGAGATTTGGAGATTATCTGAGCCCCTGCTCAAAGTCAACTAGAACAGGTTGCCCAGGGCTACATCATGTTGGGTTTTGAATATCTCCAAGGATGGAGTCGCCACAACTGGGAGACCTGTTCTGATGTTCAGTCACCCTTACGTTAGGATTCCCCCCCACCTTAGGCTTATATGAACTTTCCTGTATTTCAGTTTGTGCCCRTTGCCTCTTGTTCTTASATAACAAGGTATTTTGTTAAGATGCATAAGAACAATTACATGAAGTATGTTTAGAGGTACAGAAATTTGAAATGCTCTCAACTCTGAAATTCGTAGTAATGTAACAATGAGAAAGATTTTAATTTGCTAAGATTTCTTTTGTTTCTCTTTGCTGATAACACTGTTCCAAACCATTTCAAATTATAGGGAGAACAACTTGGAGGTAGTATTGTACTGCTTATAATCAAAGGGCTCTGTAAGCCTGTTTACTGCGTTAAATCCATTAGTGACTTCAGGTGGAAGATCTAAGAGCACAATTTTTGTTCTTTCCCTGATATTCTCTACCCAGCCTGCTTTTAAACATGTTTAGCGCTATACAACAGCGTTTTAYGAATGTAACAATGGCATTAATTGCTTAAATGATAAATGTAATAAATATAAAGAGATATCTGTCTTCTGTCATTTAATCACTGTATATACATGCACATATTCTTAAGGTGAGGGCAATATACTGTTTGTGTTTGTTTGGACCCATCTGATCATCTGTAGGATGGAACAAATCCTATAGGATTTGTTCCTTCCTCAAGGAAAGAACAAATTTCCTGCTTTGTGAATGCCTTTCATAATCACATGGATGCATTATGGGATATTTTTTTCCCCCCTCATTCTTTTCAATATAGACATTAGGCATTCTGGGCACTCTGAAGGATATTGGGCACTCATCCATTTATGCAGGATGTGTATTAAATGGTGACTTCTCTGATGTAAGCCCGAATTTCAGCTTCTATTCCTTACGCTTTAACAAAATTGTTAATTTGAATGAATTTCAAATAACAAATTTTTGAGGAGTGTGTTGAGCTTCATAAACATTGTGGAAGTCTGAGATTAACTTGAGATACTGTCGTATCTTGTCAAGTGCAATTCTTTATAATTGCAAAATGGGCTAATCAGTCTTTAACGTTTAATCAACCCCTTTCAGTAAAATGTACACAGAAAAGGGGCTGAAAAGGGCACTGTTGCTGAAAGAAGTCTGAAATATGAAGTATAGAAAAGTATGAAAGAAGTCTGTAACTGTTCAATGTCATCTCATGGATTCATAAGCTTGTGAAGGTATTTGAAATGTTGAATAAGGCTCACTGACAGTTGCATGAAGTGTCACAAAAATGTCAAAAGTGAAAATATTTGTTAGTATCGGGGCTGCAAGGCAAGAGATCCAATCTTTAGTGCTCACGGCCTGCAGAATGAAAAGACATGGGTCAGAAATCCATTTTCTCTGTCCTCTAGTCTTAAGAATATAAAAAAGTTAAGTAGGCTTGTCTGATCTCTACATACGCTTCAAAAGAAAACAATAATCCTCTAATATTTGTACATTAGTAAAGCAAAATTACTTTCAAATCTTACGGGGAATGATTTTCTGTTTTCCAGTTCCACAGAAACTTATCTGACCAAAATTAACAGCAGCAGCTGTTACCAGTATAGATTATTAGTAAAGTAAAAACCGTAGTATTCACCTGAGTGTTTGGAGCTCTCAGGGCAAAGGACACATCTATGCCTACAGTATTTTTCTCCTGTTTAGGTAACATCTTAATGTATATTATTTTTGTGTCTGTGTTCACGTTAAGTAGAGAATTTTAGATGGAAGTGTCATGTAAATGGTATGATAACATTATAGAAACATTTTATAAATGGGATTCTCATTACATGGGAAAAGAATAGCCAAGGCTGTGCACAGACCTTCCCTTCTTCAGCAGTTATGTCAATTTAAGACATTTACGTGTGTCTGCTGGAGGTACCGTCTTCAAGAGCACACTCACAAATTTCTTCTGGCCACTCAGGTCTCTTGCACAATTAGTGATCGGTCACAGACTCTGAGCATAGCTGAGCTTGGAAGGGACCTCAGGAGTCACCTAGCCCAGCCTCCTGCTCATTAGATCAGGTCTAATTAGATCAGCTTGCTTCGGGGCTTGCCCAGCTGAGTCTTAAATACTTCCAAGAGGGCTTGAGCTAAGCTGGTTTTTCTTGCAGCGAGTATGGAAATGCCCAAATTTCTATGGGCAGAAGTGTGGGAGTTCTAGCTCACAGCTGAGAAGTGCTGGGGCGCACCTGGGGATGGCGGTGGGTCCCCTCACTGCAGCTGCCCTGGGAGAGGACATGCTTTATGAGCTCTGGAAAGGCTTCGGCACCTGCACATTCACTCAGGTGAATACCACGGTTTTTACTTTACTAATAATCTATACTGGTAACAGCTGCTGCTGTTAATTTTGGTCAGATAAGTTTCTGTGGAACTGGAAAACAGAAAATCATTCCCCGTAAGATTTGAAAGTAATTTTGCTTTACTAATGTACAAATATTAGAGGATTATTGTTTTCTTTTGAAGCGTATGTAGAGATCAGACAAGCCTACTTAACTTTTTTATATTCTTAAGACTAGAGGACAGAGAAAATGGATTTCTGACCCATGTCTTTTCATTCTGCAGGCCGTGAGCACTAAAAATTGACCAACGCCGATCCATGTGACTTGCTGTCTCGCAACAATTTGCTGATGAAATCTCTGCTTTCTAGTCTTTTATCTTGAAAGTTTCCACCCTTAATCTTTGCTTATRTTTTGGGATGATTGCTGCGTTTACCTTTGGTAGAATTTCTGTTGAGGTTAAAGTGAGAGGAATGTTGGGGGAAAAGATCCGGTAAAGGAAGCTCTGACTGATCACTTTTCCTGGGGAGACTGACGGCTGAATTAGGCACAGTGTAGGTCATGGTTCCTGGTGGAATTTGGGATGGTGATTCTACATTTAGGCAGAGATACAGGATAAGCTGAGGAAAACAATAGGTTTTAACCTGTTGTGAGGAGCGATTCAGTCTATATTGACAGCTCAGATATTGAAGTTCTACAGAACTAGTATGTATTTTTCAGTGAAATTCTCCAAGATGGATTGTTCAGGGCTAGAGAACAGTAACCCTGGATTTTGTAGTGGAACCTAAGTACAGTTTCATTTGTATTCAACAACTGAAGCGCCCTTTTAAGCCTGACAAAAGARAAATTTTCAATCTGCCACATGGGCCACTCAAGATGATGAGTAAAATGTTGCTCAGAGTTTTCACTTAATGATTTCATATAGTCTGGATCATTTAATTAACATATGCACTCACTACATTGAAACAAGTAATGTAAACCAGAATTACAAAGAAGAATAAAGAATTAAATAACCTTCTGTCTTAGAGGGTCTTCTGCTGAAGGATAAGTCACTACAATAAACTAAATCACTGACTAAAACATGGAGCCCTCTACCTGTCAGAGGGGTTTTCATCTCACTAAATAAAGATGCCGACATTTTGGATGTTGTACTAGTATATAGGTTTCAAGACAACATTTAAGTGGTGTTTACCCTTTTTAGTGCATATAGAATCAATGTGTTAATTTATGAAGCAAGATGATTCAGATGAAACAAACTCAAAAATCCCCATTTCCTACACTTATGTTTTCATCTTTTCTATCTCATCTTTTTCCGCATTTTTAACGTTTGAAACTATACTTCCTGTTTYATAGTATTGTATTGGATATGCAGTTTTCGTTGCGTTCGCTGTTGCAATTGTTTGTTCTTGACAGTCGTAGTCACACAGTATGAATTAATATAAAAGTAAATGTATCTAAAATAGTAATCTATTAAATCTCAATCTGGATATTTTTAAGGACTACTAGCAGCAACGGATAAAACCAGTGTTAATTGATTTCTTTGACTATCTTGATTGTAACAGGTTTGAATGAACCCTGATGTTCCAGAGGCTGGGTGACAGCTGTCTCTGGTTATAKGATACCTACTTTTGCATTAATTTTTTATTAGCCTAGTAAAGGTGCGCTCGTTGTCCTGTCACATCCAGTGAATGGAGGAAATGTGGACAGGCTCTTGCCAACACTCAGCATACAGAATTAGTTAGATTTTACTGCCTGTGCTCGAGTTCAGTGTTGTCTTTTCAGTAAGTTGCGTTGAGTGTAGTGAGATGACCTGAGACATGTCGTGCGGCCCAGTTTGAGAAGAGCTGCGGGGTTTGTTCCTCTGGGGGTGCTGCAATTTAGATTTTAGGAAGTCCRGTACTTTGGCAGCAACAGGGCTGGAGCAGTGTTGGCTTATGTATGCAGAACTGTGTATGCTATAGTAGTGCTTTACAGAGGAAGGTAGCGGTGTCCTTATTTACATTGCTGTTGAGGCCAGGAGACGCGCAGGTATGTGTGATGTATGGCCTCCAGGACAATCCTCAGATACTGTTTTGGCCATGCGTTTGTAGTGTTTACTAGTTCTACTGTAAGAGAGCATACAGCTARTACATTAAGACTTCATTTATTCGTCTGAATTTGACTTACTGATATTCAAGCAAAACTTTCTGGTTCTTCGTGCGTTTGAAATGACGTGACAGTGTCCCCTGGCGGTCAGATGCTTCTTCCTCGTGGAGCTCAGCTAGACTTGCAGCTTTTCTCTCTTCCTCTCTCTTCTCTTTGCCTCCTCTTTCCCCCCTTCCCCATCCTCCCCCTCCCATTGGAAGGAGTTGTGGCATACTGGAATAGAAGAGATCTGTACTTCAATCATTAATGGTGGTTAACAAGGTAATGTTTTAGTATAGACATGCTTTAGATTTGTGTGGCTTATGTGTATCCAGGACTACTGTAATTATCAAGACATACAGTCAGTCTACTTAATGGGTAACATTTTGCATGCAGAGATGGAAGGAAGGATGTTTCCTTTCTTAGACAAACAATCTGTCCTTGTACTCTGCAGATGTAGTATAATAAATGATTTCAACTTCCTWATTGCCTTGCAATGATAGTACAGTATCAAAATTCCCAAAGCCACTCAGTTGTCAGATAAAGCAATAGGTCTTCCAGCCCCCAGATTTTACCGATCCAGAGAAGCACTCCAACACTAGGCTGTGTAATCTCACTTGGAGTAACTTCAGTACACGTGGTAGAAAATGCCCTCACCTAGAGTACCCTGATGACTGATAGATAGGGCAGGGAAGTGTTTCCTAAATTTCAAGTAATGTTCTTTTGTGTGTGTGTGTGTGTGTGTGTATATATATATATGTATATGTATATATATATGTTACATAAATTTGTGTATGTGTGTGTATATATGTAAAAAAAATATATATATATATGTATGACCCATCTGCATAGATAAAATTTGAGAAGGATGAATGCTTTAACTGCTGTAGTACTTGCTATTGTTCTATGTACCTTTGTTTCTTCAAGTGTTTTCACTACTTGTCCTTAAGAAAAAGAGTTAAACTTGGCTAGACTGAAATTTTGATAACTAGAGCCAGATTCTGTAAAGTAGCATTTAATAGATAGGTGTTGCAGTTGGTAACTATATTGAATATGGATATGATATGGAAGCTGGGAGTCTTATTTATTAGGACATATGAATCTCGCTAAATATACGTATGACTTTTGTTCTAGAAACAGGTGACTATTTTAAATTTGATTACAACCTATTGAATTTGATGCTAGGAATTATTGGCGAATTTATTGCATAACAGAGGATTAAAGGATCTAAGTATAACCTTCTGGCACAAAAGCTATTGATCTATTAAATGGGAATGAATGCTCATTGTATTTCCCATATGTGTGTATTAGAGAGCTGCAAGCCAGAATCTTATCTCCAAGTACCCTTGACCTGCAGGGCTCAGCATTAGGTCTCAGCTTCCAATGCACTCTTCATTTTAATGCAGGTATGCCTTCATCTCTTAAGATTGAGGAAGAGAAACTAATTCACTACGTCAGTGTCTAAATGACTATTTCAAGGAAAGAATGCAGTTTTGAATATTAATATTRGAATTCAGTTGATCTAGATACTGAGAAACACACAAAGTATCTTTCTAAGGAACACAAGGAAAATAAAATGCAGATTTTCAATGGAATGAACGATCCTTTTATTTTTGCAAATATTTTTCGTTGGACTCCTTAAGGAGAAGGGTTTTTTTTAGTATGTTATCAGTGACATTGCATTTTCTAAGCTAATATGGTGAGAATTCACAGTATTGTGACGTTTTAACAGGCACATCACCTATTTGAATTTTTTGTTAATGTAAACAGTTCTTGATTAAATGTGTTGTTGGTATTGAATTATAGCCTCATCCACATCAGTGGAGAACCAGAACCAAATAGGAATCAACTTTGTAATGTTTATTTTCATTTCATTTTGTGTCTATGCCTATTACTTTGGTCACTGTAGCATTGGGCTTCAGTACTGTTTTTCCTAGACTGCACGCAGAAAGTATGTGATAAATGCAGCACACTGAGCTGCAGTATCTAGGCACAGCACTGAGACTGTAAAGCCAGATTTCCAGCCCTGGCAGCCTCCGCGTGGGCAAACTTGCAAACATAGAAGTCAGCTGTGTGCCTAGGAGAATCCTCTTGCTCAGTTGTGGATGTAACCTGGTGTTTCCAGGCTTGAGCTTAGAAATTACCTTTTGTTTTTGCAGGCGTGGGTAGTTACTGAAACTAAAACTTTAAAAAAAATATTTTCATTAATATTCTACTAAGAATTCCAACTTCTGTCATTATACAGCAGGTAAAATCGCATATGTTATTGTGGGTCAGTTGTTGCTAGAGAGCATATATTTGTATAGGTAAGAAAGGAAGGTATTTAGCAGCCGTATTCACCATGAAATTTACTGAAATACACAGTCAAACAAAATCAAGGGGCAGAACGGTCTAGAATAGAGATGTGTGCCGCATTTCTGTGCCTGATTCTCTGTTTGGAACACTCTCCCCATTAGGTTGGCGCTGATATCTCAAAATGAGGAAAAAAAAAAAAAGGCCCAAACTCTTCTTTAGACACACTAGGAGTAGTTGCAGTCAGTATCYGCTAGATTTCACTAAGAAACCGACGTGTTTTACAGGTGAGAATTAAGTCTCAAAGGCTGAGATGGTGCCATATCCATCCCTACTGGGGAATTCAAAGTCACGTTTTCTCTGCTTTCATCTCTACTATCCTTGCACTGTCCACAGCTCAGTCTTAGAGAAGATTAACCTGTTTTGCTGCTCTCCTCTGGTGGCTGCTGTCTGAGCCCCTCCTCCCTGGCAGAGGGCTGTCCTTCCTTACCTAGGTCCTGCACTGTGGTT
Organism: Rhea americana; assembly: GCF_003343005.1. Classification (NCBI taxonomy): domain Eukaryota; kingdom Metazoa; phylum Chordata; class Aves; order Rheiformes; family Rheidae; genus Rhea; species Rhea americana. The sequence goes on along the minus strand of NW_028185961.1, from coordinate 480,103 downwards.
AACCTTATTGGTGTATGTTTATAATGAACACTTTGTTAGACTTTCCCCCAGTAAATGCTGGGTTGTTTTTTGACTTCAAGGAAATACTCAAAATGGATGGAGAAACAAAATGCTCACAGAGAAATGATTTTTTAGGTCTGACTGCCCTTTCTACCTTATAAAATGTTCCCCTTGATTTTTAGTTACACAGCTGAATTTGAGATGTGTTTAGCTATTACTCAGCTTCTATCTTGGAAAAGTGATACCATTTTTTTTATCCTGAGCAGTGTCTCACCATGGTGGTATGCAGTTGTAGTTTGGATATTTCACCAACATGATTTTCTGTGTAAAAGTAGAAAATGTCTGATGCAGAAATGTTGCTTACAAACACAGCTACTCTGATTTATGAGTTTTCCAGACATCTATTTGTTGTGCTAAGAAAACATGTCAATTARCTGTAATGGCACAAATATTTTAAACCGTAATGAAAGAAACAAAACAAACCATACACACTGATGGTTTGATGTATTTATTTGCTAAATTCTTGTAGAATAAGAACACATTTTTTCTGTTCTTAGAGGACTGTCAGAGCTCAGAGTCTGAATCAGGCTTCTATAGTTGGTTGTTTAAAGTATAGTGAGACAAGAAGATGATGGTATGGTATCCTAATATTAGGGAATTCAAAATCTACATAGGATTTTTGTAATTTCTCAATGTTGTCTCTAAGATTTAGCTGATCATGTTCAGGCAGTGACTCTCCCTGCGTTCTCTCCTTGATCTATCCTTTTGTTTTGGAAGAAAAATGAAAGAAACCACTTTTTCTTGACACTAATTCATCACTTTTCTCCTTTTGCATCAAATTATTTGGCTTTCAAAAATTCCACTGTCTCATGTAATTTCTGTTGCATTTCTAGTACTATTTTGTTTATGAGTATATGAAAGAAAGGCTACTTTGACGAAAGGTGGCAGGTCTGCTCCTTTTTCCCATAAAGGCATTGGTATTGCGTGAGCATGAGCTTTGCAGCCCAGACACGAGCCTCACGGTATGACCAGGCTACTTGCAGCTGGAGAGCTTGGGTTGGGATTCAGCAGAGATGCTGGTATGAATTATTGCTTTTCCTGAGGCTGCTCAGGCATTCCTGTGCCTCCGAAGTCCTCTTAAGCACCCAGATGTGGTATCACCTACTGGCTGTCGTAGATCCAGCAGCTGTTAGAGCCTGGTAGTGCCGCAGCAGGATCCTTTTTTGCCCGCTGCGCCCTGCGCACCGTCTGCTCGTACCCTTGCCAGCTGAACAAACTGATAGCACAAACCGCCTTTATGCTTTCGATGTTGTGCAAAGCAAGTTGATCGGGCACAGAAGCTCGCTCTGCCTGGGAAAGTAATTATAGTTTATTTCAGGTAGTTCACACAATGTGTGGAGATGTTTTCGTGCCATAATCTTAGGGAAAACAAATCACCATGGATTGATTGGAATTAAAGGAATTATTGAATAGTGATAATAGAGTGATAAGTTTCCAGAATTCAGAGGAAAGGTAGTGTAGTTTAGATAACATATTATGCATATCTAAAAATTAGGTAAATGCATCTGCATCTTCTGGAAAATTAATGGAAGAAAAAAAAAACTAGATTGTTTTTCTGAGGCTCTTCCATTGCAAAGATGTGAATCTTGTAGAAATGAGCAGAATGACCCAGAGTGATGTTTCAACTGCTTGTGAGACACCCTACCCTGTACAATAAGGTCAGGAGAAAAAAGGAGAGGAAAAATTTGGAAGAAAATAATAGAAGAACATTTCAAATCTTTTAAAGTGCGCTTGGTATATCAGCACTGATGGTGTGAAACTCTCTGCATATTATGACTGTAACTTCATAAACAGCATGGCAATGTTCATTTATTACCTTGAAGTGGTTTAAAACACAGCCTGTAGACATTAAGATGGAAATTGCTCTACTGAATAAGACTATATTATTGCTTTCAGATATCTTTTAAAACCAGAACCTCAAAAGTTCATCATTGTTAACAAAGAATCTAAACATTAATGCTGTCACCTGAATAATTGACTTTATACATACAGCTATTTCAGAAGATGAATTGTGATGTTCAGCCAGCACAAATATTCTCTGCCAAAAAAAGCATGCAGTTAAAATGGAAAGTAATTAAATGATCAATATTTGATCCAGAAATGCCTCATGCTTTATTTTTAATTTTGCAAATGGTTGATATGAATGTAGCTGCACAGCAGGATTGGTTCGGGAGACATTCTGTGGTGCCTCTACAATTCCAGCTTAGAATCTGGCAACCCAGGAGGGAATCGACAGTGACTGGGCAAAGCAGGAAAGGCAGAGGAGAGAAACACGGACAAATCTGCTTTTCAATGACAGAAGAAAATTATGGGTAAAATTAAAAAAAAAAWTTTTCAGGTAATCCCACACCTGACTGAATTAAATTCAGTCTTAAATTCTGGAATATGGAGAGGTGGATTTGGCATATAAACAGAGGCCATTCAAAGGTTTGATTTCTAGTAATGAATGCACTGGCATTTAATAAGGAAGCATAACTTTTTAAATGTTCTTTTTAGAGACATTTAAACAACAGATGATACATTTTTATTACTAGTCTTAAATAAATTATATCTTCCAATGCACTGGCAGTGATAGTGACCCTTTGCTCTCATTTGATCTGCTGTTTTTATCCACCTTCAGGCATGCCTCAAGGGCTCCTTGTACGATAAATGTGAATTTATATGATCAGACCAAGTTTCTGACAACAAAACAGATAGGGCAGGAGTGTTATGAAATCCAGTTTAGTACCAAGTGTTTTGATTTCTCTGTCTTTGAGGAAGGAAGGCTGCTTCTATCTCCTTGTTGGCTACACATGTTTTTAGTAGTATTGTGTGTGTGTGGGGGGGTGTGTTTATTTTGTTTTTGTTTTTTTTCAACCTGTGGATGAAGTGACCAAATTAACTTCATATTTGCTTGCAACGTCCTATTAATTTCTGTCTTGGTGATACCATCAAATTCAATGGCATCTACCTGCTTGCTTCTTGCAGTGAACCTGGTTAGCTGCTGGATATTTCATAGTCTGTTGAACTGTAACAATAGCAGTATTTTCTCTATGGTTGGCTTGCTTTGGGATTATAATGCAAGTTTAAAGCTGAAAGCCACTCATGAGTTTTCCTTTGTGTACGTATGTCTACGTTTTTTTTGCCTGCATCCTGTTCCAAACCTTTTTCCAGTGGGCTTCGGAGTCTCTTATTTATTTGAAATTGTGAAAAAAGGCGTATGGAGACCTCCTCCCCCCTTTTTAATTATCAGTGAAAGCCTTGGAGAGTTTCTGTATTGCAAGCATTTTTTATATATTAATCTCCCTTGTTTTGACCAATGTTACTACGTTGCTACTGCCTTTTGAAGAAATGTAGCATTGCTTTTTCATAGAAAATGTGCCATTAAATTGCAGATGTCATGGATGAAAACACTGTAACTGCAGGAAAAAAGATTTGACATGCAAATATGTTAGGATCTAATTTCATTCTTGCTGAAGTCAATGGGAGTTGTAAAATTGACTTTAAATGGAAACARGAGCAAACTTGCAATGTTGAAGTTAAAAATGTGGAGGCCTTTCAGTTTAATTGGAAATGCACACTACTTTTCTGAAGCCAATTAGATTTTAAAAAACAGCATTGCTTAAAAGTCACTCATTTCAGTTATTCTTGTAATGAAGTGCAGTGCAGTACTGTGGAAGAGTGACCTCGCGCTGCTGCAGAGGCAGCACAGATTTGGTCCTGAGCAGCTGGGGGCAGTCGCAGCTGCCCTGGTGCAGTAAGGCAGTTCCCATTAGGGGTAATAGCAGCATTCCTGGTCCTGTGTTTGGCTGCTGGAGGGCTTTAATCCTCTCCTAGATTAACAGGATTCAAAGGCATTTAATTGGCTTGTGTAGGAACCCTAAGTAAGATGGAGAAATAATTGTGCATCACAGCTGTTTCCTGAAGATACCTGTGACTTACAGTTGGCTGAAGCACAGATGTAACCTTTTTTTTACAGTTGCTTTTTTCTTAAAGGAGCATTTTCAAGTAGGGGCTTCGATCACTTGACAATGTGTATGTGTGTCAATAAAGAGGGATTTTTTGTGTGTTATGAGCTGCTTGATACTTGAATTTTAAATTCAGTAGCTTAAATATGTAAATACAGAGCTGTGCTGTAGCATTCTGGTGCATGCTAATGCAGCCCGTGTTTTGGAAAAGTGTGAGTTTATCAGCGCTTTTAAGAAGCGGTACCAATAACTAAAAAATGAGTTATTGGAAGGCATCTTTTTTTCTGCAAATTTTTGTGCTAGTTTAACACTGTGTTTGAATCTTAGATATTAACTTCCTGCGGGTGCAAAAATACTTCCTCTTACAGAAGATAAACTAAGTGGAGTAAGGTTTGGGAGCAAAACCCGATACATCAACACATGCGCAAYGCCTTGTGTATAGTGACATTGCTCTTTTAAAACTGCTAAACTTCAACTGAAGTATTTTATTCCTGAAGACCTCACTTGGATGAACTTCCAAAAACAGTTAAACTTGTGGTGTATTTACTACTGGAGACTGATAGGGTTTTCTTTGCCAAGAAAGTTGAGCACTGCTTCTTAAAGCAATGACAAAATGCAGAAACCTCCTTTGAAAGACCTAAGATACTCACTCTGAGGCTGAAGATAYATTCTCTATTTCTGCTTTTCAACCTCCTTTTCTCCTTAACGGTCTTTCCATTAAAGTGTCCTCAATAGTCCAGTATATCCCCTGTATTCATGGCAAGATACAGTGGTTTTATAGGAGACAGAGTTTGATTGGTCTCACTTGTACACACTGCCTTAAAGCTGAGGCTGCCACTTCAATGTGATGGCCATTCCTTCTGAAACACCATACTGCCTGTTAAGGGCACTGTAAGGTAATTTATTTCAGGTTAAAATAACGTGAGTAAGAGCCTTCGTGTGTATTTCTTGCCACAGGCATCACTGAATATTGCTGTATCTCTAGGTGAAAGTTTCTCAATCTCCAAATTGTGTCTTAGGTCTTCTCTATTTAAGAGAATAATATGTTTTTTAAAATAAAGTATTTCTCTTTCCAAATACCAAAGGCAATTACATTTAAAATTCCACAGCTTAGGGTATTTATTACATTTTCATTCCTTCAGAAAGTGTTTATTTAAAAAAAAAAAAAAAAAAAAATCCAAAAGTAATAAGGGACCATTTCCTAGTAAAAAAAACCCCCAAAAGTTTGTTGAATTACAGAGGCACATTTTGTGCCAGCATAATAAAATTGGTTCATTCGGAGTTGACCTTTGTGTAGAAAAGCTCCAAACTGTCAGATGAAGAGGTATTGTGGATTTCACCTCTCATATTCAGCGTGACTGTGAAATGCTTGTGTTTATTTTTGCATGCCCTGGCATTTCCATTTCCACAAAAATACGAGTCTGCCCCAGTTCTTCCCAGAGGTGAATCATGGAAAAATCCTTCCTGAAGAAACTTGATTTATTAGGGTGTTATGTGAGAGCGCGCTCCGTGGCAGACACGAATCATGGATGAGGTGCTGAGTAATGATGTTTCCTTGTGCCGTTCCGAGCGGTGCATTCATTTTAAACTGCAGAAAATAYGGATTGTAACTATGGCAGTGTTGGGTGTTAATGAATGCGGTTCTCTGCTCCAACTGAAAGCCTGTTAAATTTACTCTCAGATTCGTCAGTGATCAGTGCACAATCTGTTGGCACACAATATAAAAAATTAATGACCATCTTTGTAAATACTAACTCGTATGATTCTGGTTAAAGTAGGGTTTTGGTAAATTACAATTTCCTGAGGGGAAAAATAAATAAGATTTGCTTCATAAAATTAAGCTCATTATCCATATTTGAATTTATCCCCTAAGTGTGCTTGGAATTTGTATTTTAAAATGCCTGGCTTAGTAAAACAGATAAAACCTTCAGATACATAAAGCTGCCACTAAATGCTAAAACACTTTCCAAAGAGTGTGGACTAAGGGAACTTTTGATGGGATCTCAAATGCGCAGCGATTTTGAATGTCACGGATGATCTAGGACATGATTAACACTGACTTTTTCCTTCTGAGATTATGAGAATTTCTCTATGTTCTTTTTTTTTACACCTAAGTGAAAAGAGATTTGACTGAACCTTGAAATATGTCACATTCAATTCGGCAATATTTTTATACTTGTCCCTTTAGATTGCTTCCCTCCTTTGTTCCTTGTACAAAAGCAGAATACACATTTGCAGCAGCTTTTCAGGTTTCACCAATGCAAGTGAAACAACCTGCATCCACTCTCTTGCATCAGGAAGAGTTTGAGAGTTTGGAGATGGTTCTTTGACCGCTCTTAAGCGAGGGTCCATTACACAAAGAAATTAAATTCCCTCTGATGAGAGTTTCTCATGAAAACTAATTGTGGACTTCCAGCGTTTTGTTGTTGTCACTGTCAATAACAAGTGCTTTTTGGGAAGACTGGGCAAAAAGCTACTCACCACAAAACCAATGCAAAACAGCAAAATGTTTTTTTGGTAGTACACAAAGGAATCTGTGGGTGATAGTTACTGCTCTTTGTCGGGACTGCTGGCAGAGCCCGGCTAAAGAGCCCTGMGTGCCACATGGAAGGAAGAGCAGCTCCTTTATTTTTCCCCTCGTTTATCCATTAACTTGTTTGCTTTTGACCTAAAGTATTATTCAGATTTCTTACAAAAACCTGTTTCCCWCATCAGAATTGAGATTTCCCTTTAAGATTTTTTTCTTCATTTTTTTGATAGGAAAACATTTTGGATGAGAAGACCGTATGCATGAGCATACTTCCATAGCTCCCTTGACTTCCTTTTGGAAAACTTGTTGAAAGGACACTTTTAGCATACGTGGATGACTTTAGCCGGTAGTTTTTTGATTTCACCCTCTTTTGGTCTCCACATTATACRGAGAAAGTGACAGCTCTGCTGTGAAGGCTTGTTGGCATCCCAGGGCTGCAGAGTCCCAGGGAATCAGCCTGCTAAGGATTTGGCTGGCTTGCTCCGTCGGGGAAGAGGATGATGCAGCGTTTGTGTGAGAAATGAAAAGGAACGTGTCCTGAGTGTGACTTTCCTCCCCTGTTTGATTGCATCCTGAAATGACTCRTTCAAATTTGTCTCTTTCTTTAAAGACAAACCGTATAGTTGGCTGGAGGATTTTGCTTTAAGCTCTCAGAGGGTGCAGAGTTTGTATACTCTCACCCTGCTTGTTCTCGTAGCCTGTGCAGAGTCCTCCACAGTGCTCTATTTTCTACCAAGCCTTCGTAATTATACAAGGCAACTACTTCCCTGTTGTCCCCTGGGCATAGCACCATCATGGTCCTCCCTCTAGATGTTTCCAGAAGCACAGGTTGGCTAAAATGGGCTGTGGTGAGACACCTGGTAACAATGACGTTTTGATCGTGTGGACATTTAGAGCACGTTCCATACAGCTCCGAGACTTTGAGTGCTCTTCTCTTTTCTGCAGTTGAAGCCAAAAAGGACAATTGTTGATTCTCCTTTTCCTCTGCTAAGAATCTGTCATTCTTGGTTTGTTTTGTTGTTGGTGGTGGTGTTTTTTTTTTTATCTGCTTGTTTTTTTCATAACCTTTTAGAGACTTACGATTGCTGCTGTCTTGGTACAGTGCCTATAACAGATAATCGTAGACATTAATAGTTACGCGTTCTCATTTATGTCAGCAGGCCTGACAAGCGTGACTGAGTTGTGAGGGAATATGTAATTCACAGGGGATACAGAAATGCTTACAATTAAAGATATTTACAAAAATCCAGTTTGCTAATGAGCTGGAAAGCCCGCACCACTTTTATGTGAAGCACAGCAAATATTCCGTACTAAACAGGCCAGGTCTGCAAGGCACTGCAGAGCTAGACTTTTAGCTGGGTATCACAGTAAGTGGCTCATAAGATACCAGCATGATGACTTTTTGAAAGTCAATTAAGGATGTTTGAACCCATCAGTGATGGGTTTTAACTGAGGATAATGTCAAGAACCGCTGCATACATTAATTTTAGTATTTCACCATGTGGGGTGCAGTCTTCCCCCAGCATCCTGACACTATGATTTAACGAATGTGAAGAGTCTTGGCTATGTAATCTTGACTTTGAAGCAGTACAGCTGGATCAGGGAAGAACAGCACTCTAAAATGTGAGAGTTGGTCTTCATTCAGAGCTGACCCCAATTAGTAATGACAATATGTCATTTTTTTTCCCCCTATTCTCACCTGGTGCTTTTGAATGCCCTTGAGGGGATTTGTTGCTTTCTCTGTCCTGCTGTCTTTTTGTTGTTATAAAGGAAAAATTATTATATATTTTTTTTAAAAAGCCCCATAACACAAAAAAAGTCATCTGAGCTGTGTTTCTGTATGTTAAGAATTTGAGGATTGACTAGCAAAGTACTGCATAAAGAAAATACGAGTAAGAGTTTTGACAATAATGTAATTAACACAGATATATTATTGTATGATCATTAGACATGCTAATAAAGCTGAACTCGAGTTCMCTTAATAGTGCTTAGGTAAAACTTTGTATTTTCTGTGTGTATCTAATAGCTAATTTCTTCATGTATTTTGGATGGAGTCCATGTGACTTTGAAGTTCTCTGCATTGTTTTTAATTAGATCTGTGTTTTTGCTTGCTTGTCTGTTTGTTTTGACACACTGCCTCACTGTTGTGCAATTAATTTGGCAGTGGGCTGAGTTCTGTTTTCAGAATTTGTGGCCAGCAGAAGCGATGGCTGTACAAACATAAAAGTTTGATCACACACTCATTGGGGATGGGAGTAGCGTGCACATGCAGGAGGCCAGACTAATCTTGTTAATTAGGGCTGAGGAGGAGGGAAATATGCCCTGCCACTCCATTTTTAATGTTTGTCTCATTCTGTGGGTTTTCTTTGTGTGTGAATCTTTGCACTGGGGAATGAGCAGGCAGACTGACACCACAACTGGAAAAAAGACCTTTTTTTTTTTTTTTTTTTTTTTTTTTTTTTTTT
>NW_028185961.1:364653-471055 GCF_003343005.1 Rhea americana | reverse complement strand
GCTGTCCCCAGAATGTTTTGTCTGAAGTTGCTCAGGCGCCTCTGAGGCCTGCTTTTTGTTGAATGCATAAGTAGATAAAAAGATTTAGATGAAGAAACGACACACTGGTTTACAGGGTAGCTGCTACGGAGAGTAGGCGGTAGAGATGGTGGCTTGGCCTGCTTGTAGCAGGAGTCTGTTGCTTCCATGGTTGGTAGGCATCAGATGAACTGCAGAAGGCTTCCCCATGGATCCTGAGGTATGTTGGCCTGCTCAGGAGTGTCTTCTGTCATGTGTGGTCCAGGATGGCAGTAGGTTCCTCTGAACTGCAGGCGTTTTCTTGCTTTCAAGGCTCTCTTGCAGACTGTGCTTCCGTAGCTGTGAACTGAAACACTAGCCTGGGGAGCGCTGGTAGAAATCCCTCTGTGAAAGAGCAATCCTCTCTCTCTCTCTGTGCTCAGTAGGGTGAAGACCAACAGAGCGCTGGGCCTGAAGGATCCAGCATCATCTGTCAGCCCTGCGTCGCTTTTCGCGCTTCTCAGGATGCGACACAAGARGGTGAAGGTTTCGTAGCAGGGGCTTGGGGCACGGCAGTGGCTGCAGCTCAACCAACAACCGGTGCGAGCTGTCACCTCTCCTCTCTCAGCACAGCCTGACGACGATAAATTGGAGCTGGCTTTACTAGAGCAGGGAAGAGCCTCAGAGGGTTTTCCTTTTCCTAGAGGGCTCAGCTGGGGTGTAGCAGAGCCCACACATGGCTGTAATTGTGCGATCAGAGCCTAACGGACTGTACAGGGTAGTCTAATGCCAATTCTAGGTAGTGTGCAGTCAAAAGCGCAAGTTATACTCRTGAGGGAAAAATACTGCATCTTTCAGTGTTGGTTCTTGGGATTGCAGCAAGTGTAGCTTTCTCAGACAGTAATATTGATGTTCAGGAAACTGGGGTCCCTTCAAAAGCTAAACGTGTGTATGTTCTGTGTGCTTGACCTTTCAGCACTGGCAAATGGAGTAATGCTCTCGTACAAAATACATTTGTTTTGGCAGTCTTTGACCTCAGCTCAGTAAAGGAAAATGTACTAGTAGACCTGTATTCCCAAAGGATCAGAAGAGGGACATCGTAAGTGAAGGAGAAAATGAAGAAAAATGCGCTAGCACTTGTGCTAAAGAATAGCATAGTGGAAGCTACCTGCAGACTATGAAAGTTACCTTTTTTTTTCTTTCTTTCTTTCTTTTTTTTTAATCAAAGATGGTCATTCTTAGTGGATAGAGGGTACCATCCTTTCTCTGACTGTGAGTAGACAGTTGTGTTGGAGACGGCATTTTCTTGTCTACATGGTGACGTAGCTCTTGTTACCATGCTATCTTTCGTTTTTATTTACAGTGTAGTCCCTCAACAGTCATCAAGGATTTTTTAGTAGGGTTTGAAGCAGGATGTGCAGTGGCAGTCTGGAGTTGGCACGTAGAGGCACGGGGGTGCTCTGCAGGGCCCGTGCTCGGCGCTGCTCCTTCATGGAACACCTTCTTAAGACATAATTGTTGCCTTTTCAGTTAGGGAGAAATAATACTTTTCTCTCTTTTACTCATAAGAAATTTCCTGTAGAAACACAGCTAGCTTTAAGAATGGTTCATAAAAAAAAAAAAAAAAAAGCCGTTTCCTTGCAGCATTTCCCTAAAGGACACCTTCATTGATTTTTCTGTAGATAAGAGAGAGAACTAAGTAGTTGCCTTGCAATAGCATTGTGCAACATAAGGATACTTAAATACTTCARGGAGATCTTGAATACCCTTTTATGAATATCCACAGAATGGGGGGAGGTTGGTTCCTTATGCGCCTGTGATCAGCCACTTCAGTTCCATAACCCTAGAAGCTTCCACTCACACAAGCAGCAAACTTGAAGTCCAGTGAGGATTTCATCTTTAACATGTATGTTATTTTAAATCTGTTGAGTAACAAGCTTTGTCCAGGGTAAAATTAGATAAAAGCTGACGGTGTTTGATAAAATCGTGCAGTGTTCAGGCCTGCAGTTGTTGCTGGAAAAAGTAGCATAATATTTCACGCACAGCTAAATCTTTACAGTGCGGGACTGCTGCATTCAGATGAATGTCTGAGTCTTAAAAATTGACCTGGGAAATAAATAGGAATATATGGGAGACTGATGAGGAAAAAAGAAAAAAAAGATGATGTGTTTAGGAGGAATTCCTCTATGCAGACTTGTGTCAGGACCCACAATACAATTTACAATATATATATATATATATATATATATATATATATATATATTTTAAGTTCTCTGAATTGCGTTTCTATTGAGTAGCCAGTAAAAATGATATTGAGGTACATTACTGGAATGTTGCCGTAATAGCGCTTAGTAAATAGTTGGTATTTCTATGGAGTTGTATTTCTTTCCTTCTGCAAATTAGATATGGGCTGTCCTTAAAATAAGTCTGCAAAACCGTTTTAGGGAATCTTGGATCTGTTGTCAGCTGGTGACTTCTAATTGCTGTCCTTGCTTGATTCTCTTTGGAATACCTGCATTTATTAGCATATCTGTATTCGGAAAGCCGTAATCTCTGTAAAGCATGCAGTTTTCACATTGAGCTTGCAGATATKTTTGGTGGTTAGCTTAGAAGAAATGGACTATGGCATGATATTCCATCCCTCTTCCTGTTTTTGTTTTGGATACTGTTCTGCCATAAAACATCTTTCTAGCCAAGAAAGAAGGCTCTCTCTCCCTCCACCTCCCCATGTAGCTATATTGCAAGAAATGGAAAATATCAGGAGATCAGTGAGCACCTACTTCATTATTGAGGGATGCTTTTTCTCAGGATGCTTTTTCTCTCCCTGTCATTATAAGAATAATTTGTTTCATTTAATTCATCTTAAATATTGTGAGGAAAGAAGAGCCTTTGGGAAAATTTGGAACAGACATCTGAAGGACAATCCAGCTTTGACTATTTGAATCACTGTCTTAAAATTTCCGATCTTTCTTTAAGATTGAGCACTCATCTGTTTTCCAGTGGGTTTGCCCATATAGAGCAGTAGAAAAGATCGCTTTTGAAGCAGCAACTGTGGTAACCAAATRCTTGGATCCTGAAATCTGCCTTCAGCCAAAATGAAGGCAAACTGGTTTTGTACATTCACTTCAAACCTATATTCCCTCTCTCATTCCCTTGCTCTCTCCAGAGGAAGTGATTTCGCTTTATAGTTGGCACAGACGTCGTGAATTCCATAGCCAAAAAAGCATAACTTCTCCTTGGGYAATGTTGAAAATAGGTTAGATTAAAAAAGATTAAAAGGTGCCACGAAGACTGAGGAAAGCGRGTGTTGGCAACAACGTTCCTGTGCTTCTCTAAAAGGCTAACACACCGCTTSGGGAATGAAATGGCTCTTAAAAGGATTGGAGTTATTATTAGGAGGCAGCTTTTTTACTAGAGGCAAATTCTAAGCCAACTCACTGTTTGTCTTAGACTTGAAGCATCTCCAAGCTGTAATATAACCAAAGGGGATGTGATTACAACTAAAGCAAAGTTGTATTTTCTGTCAAAACCTGTTGTTTTTTTTTTTTTTTAAGTGTGCAGATCTCTTGAATCTAAAGCATTTAACAAGTTATTACCAATGAAGCTGTTATTTTTTTCTACCTTGGAAAATCCCTAAAATATTATGAAAGAGAAAAGCTTTGTTTCAACTTTTTTTTATTAATTGAGCTGCTTAGTTACTGTTTTTTTTTAAGTGTAAATTTTAAAGTTCAAGAGTGCATTTTGTTTGTTTCAAATTCAAAGTACTCCAAGCTGAAACATCTGAGGCAGTTTCACAGACAAAGGGAATATGAGTGAGATGCCTTTGAGTCCCATCAGGAAAAACAGGGAGCTAAACCCAAGTCTTCCACTTGCTGGGTGAGTGCGCTAATCTTTTGACTTCTGCACTACCACAAAGCCCAGGAGCAGCAGTGTTGTAAAAGAAAGTGTCAGATACTAGTGCATTTTCTGCAGATCTTGATTCGACTGGTGCACAGTAAACTTGCTGAAGACTAGCCTGATCCTCTCAAATGGAAACACACACACAGGTATTTCAGTTTTTGCTCCCACTAGGGTTTATACGCAAGTTGAGTGCTGAGCTGTCTAGCTCAGTCACTGCTGGCGCATCCCAACACACGTGAAGTGGCATCGATGTTTGAGGAAGGAACTTGAAGGAAGCTTAAAATACAGCAATGTGCTTGTGAAGTATAGGCATGTGTGGCTCTTGCCAGCACTTGTCAGGAGTCTGCAGGAAGCTGGTTGTGGGTTTAACTGCCYGAGTGCTTCTGTGAACCTGACCCGTCCTGAAGCATGTTCGGATGCGCTGCTTGTCGGGGCTTTTGTCTGCCTCGCTCCTAGCGTACCTCGAAACACCGTACCTCTACAGCACCTTCCGGGCAGGCCTTYGGTCTGCTCTGCTTACACTTTTCTAGTGTAGATAGCACCATTGTGTTACCAAATATAAATAAAATTCCTTAAATTTGACAGTAGGACATTTTGACACCCATCAGAGGTGAAATAACAGATGTGCTTTTGAAGCCTTACCTCTGCTGAGTTAGGAACAGACTCCAGGGATCTTGCTTTTCAGTCCAGGCCACTGGTCGCTTCTTTAAYTACGTAGTCTTTTAATTTACCTGTATGGTAAATTAAACACTTCATTGAACTTCGTTTTTTCATTCCARTATAGAATGAAACCTTTATAAGAACGAATACTTCCAATGTCTTATCCTATTCCTAAATATAATCATATGAGTCTGCGTGTCATTACTGAACATAAAAATCTACCGAAAACCTGGATGCCTAGTCCACAGCTTAAGGTACTTTAGAAATTTTGTAATTTATGGAAACTCTGTTAAAGATTAAACAAGTTACATACCACAAAATCTGACACAGTCGTAACACCTACTGTTTTCAGTCCAGGGGAATACTGTAGGTCCCTCTAATGTAGTAGTGACTGCTAGTGTATACTGGTATGTTCAGGCAATTGGTTCTCTTAACAAGCCCTCCTCCCCTCCTAGTGAAGGAGGGGAAAGATTGCGTGTATAATTTACCATAATTTAAAGGCTATTTTGAATTTTGGTTTTATAGGTTTACTGTTACACTGTTATTTAACTTCCATGGTCGTGTTAGCTGTATAATGGTACTTCTTGAAAATAGTATTCTTCAGAGTGCCCTCCCTGGCCTTAATCTTTTGATCATAACACAACTTGATTTGGTTTGCTCTGAAATGAAGAGAGGCTTTTAAGTGGTAGTACTAAGCATTGATTTCTGTTTATTTTTCCTTCAAATGTGTGCATCTGTTTGAAGGTCTTTTTTGCTGTATGTAAACAATTAACACTTGCAATTTAGGTAGCTTTAGATGCATTTCTGGTCTGTTTGTTGAGACAGGCTTTTTACAGGAAAGATTGCAAACAGGGAGTTTCTGCCAGCTGTTTCCCCAGTGTGAAATCTACTCGCGGATAAGTTGCTGGAGCGCAGAGCAGCTGCTGCCTTTGAAAGGTGAACCTTCAGTCCTGCCTACCTGTTGGCCTGTCATGTGAAACCACCTTCTCAGTGTGCCCTAATGAACGTGGTTAATTTTTTATAGCTTTAATTACCAGTAGTATCCCAGGAAAAAAATTGTAAATGTTATGAAGTTAGGGGGAAAAGAATGTATTTTACATGGCTGAGGTCAGTCATTTTCCAGTTGCTTTCCTATAATAAGGTGTTCTGGTTTTGTTTTTTTGCCTCAAGTAGCAGCCTCTAAACTTCTGATCATCATCCATAGCAGAAAAGTTATATTTCATATGCCTTGCTGTGTATGCACAGAAGCATAAAGCTGCAGTTAACATAAATTTGGAAAGTGACACCCTGGTTACTGTAAGTAGAAAAGAAATGCAACCACCTCATTTTGACTGACCATGAAAACATATTTACCTGAAATAAGGAAATAAGCTGGTCTAGTATTACAAGAATAAATGAACAATGAAGTACTTCAACAGAATTTTTTTCCATGATCAGATGAAGCCTTCATGATCATAAGCTTTATGGAGAAAGTCATTGTAAATTTACAGCTGTATCATAAGAACAGAGGGAATAACCTTGTAAGTGATGTATCTAAAAACTAGGGGGAGAAGAGTTTCCAGAGTTGAATTATTTAGCCTTCCTTGTTCAGATCCCTGGCGATRCTCAGTGACAGCCATTCAGGTTCTTGGTTTGTGTGTTTGTTTTTGTTAAGGACATATAAACGACAAAATAAAAATTTTCCCCAAGTGCGTGCAAGTACAGCTTCCTGCACTGGCAGGTATCCATATAAATTTTATTGATGATTTGAAAGCACAGCTGAAACCAGGTGTTAAACCGATCCTCACTGAAAAAAATCCTGCAACCTGTTGAGGTGACAAGACGGAACCGACACTACTGATCAGAGCATCGATCAGATGAGCAGCTGATGTTAAGAGCACATTTCCTGGCTTCAGAACTTAAAGGTTCAGCAGGTCATTACTGAAATTTGGCAAGGCAAAGCTAAATCACCAAATGTACAGGAACTTGGAAGAAATAGAATATGTCTAATTATAACCAGCTTGGGAGAAAAAAGTGACTGTGGACTGGGATTTTAGAAGTAGATTGATATCAGAATGTGTGTGTCATTTATTTAGTGGGGCAACATTACTTAAAAAAAAAAAAAAAGCTTCTCTATCTTATCTCTGTAAACGTATTTTAAAATTAGACTGTGTATTGTTTGGAAATGAATGAGAAATACTTCTTGCGTGTGTAATTTTGTGGGTTTGCTGGATGCTTGTGGCTACTCCACTCCCTTGGTTGCCTTTCTGAGGTGTTTTCATTACTGCACTTGGAAAACAAAATTATTTAGAAAACATGGTGACTGATTTTCAGAATCTGRTTAATACAAAGATATGTTTAATTCCTTGAATTTCTTCCTTTAATGCATTCAGACTCAGGAGATTTCAGSTTCAATGTGTGCCATTGAGGTAGCATTGTATGTACCCACTTCATGAGGAAAATCTGGCAATTGGAACACGTTTGTATGTTTGCCTGACAAATGCAGAGCATCTTCCAAGTGTTATGTTTTTAAGTAAGTTTGTGTCTAAAATTATAAAACAGGTTATCAGATTTGTACTGATTGTAATGAACGTGATATTTATGCGGTATCGCCACACTGAAGTGTGGAGCGTAGGTGAGAAATMCTAAAAGTGACTCTGAACGGTCTCCAGCGCAGCCTGCGTTGGATCCGTAAGGGCAAGTTACATTTGCGTTTGCCGCCGCTGCCTTTGCTGCCACCCTGACAACCTTTCTGGAAGTGGAAACCTGTCCTGCCTACACTTTTGTATTTTGTCGACTGAACGTTTTTCTTACATATGGTCACTGACTGGGGACGTTCAGAACGCTGCTGTTTTCCTTGTTATTTCTCTGTAGTCGATACAAAACATTACTGCCTGCTTCTGTTTTCCACAGTCTCCATCTTTGCGGGAAGGGCAGAACCAGGAGAAAAGATGCTGGGAGTGAAAGGGGTTGGGAGGTGGCAGCAGGGCAAAGAGACACAGAGCGAATCCTGGTAGTGGGGTTATGMAAGACAGAGTTACTCAGTAGTCTTTTTGATAAGATTTTTTTTATGCTAATATTTCACAGGCTGTTGTTTTTATGCCCTCTATTTCATAGCAGGAGTTTGTAAGTTTGAAACTTGAAAAAAAAGTACAATTTTAATTACTTGAATACAATTTCATTTCTTACAGACCTGAAAAACTGGAGGAATAGGAGGTTGCAAAATCCATGCAAACAAGAGTGGGGCATAACTGTTTACGTTCTATCTAATAATTGGGAAGTTCTGGAAAGGGCTCTGTGTGTGTACACATGCATATGTGGATTTTATCTGATGGGGAACTCAACGACACATTTTTTCCTTCCTTTAAGGAGAAACTAGTAATACTTTAAAAATCGGATTGGCATTGAATTCTTGAAGAAGAGACAAATTTACAGTTTGTTACAGTGAGATTCTGCTGAAAGTGGTCGGGGGACTGCACTGATATTTCTGCCTTTGCTTTTTAGTTTATGAAGTGGTCAGTGTTTGTTTCAGGCTCCTCTGTGTGTATGTTATATGTATATGTGTATATATATGTATGTGTATAAATATATATATATATATATATATATATATAAAAATCTCTAAAAATTACATGGAATCACAAAAAAGAGGAATTTTGGCAGCTTTAGTCCTATCAAATGTCATGTGCTCAGTTTTGAAGAAAGATTAACTTCAAGGTACTAGAGAAAACAAAACAAACAAACAAAAAAGCTAACAATCCTGCAGTGATGTTAGCATCTTGTTTTGTGATAGTTAGAATCAACCTTCAGGTTTTTCTTCTGGAAGCTGGCCGTGTGTTACATGGTGACAGAAGAACTGTGTGGGAAATAGAGAGGTATCTGACTGACAAAAGCAAACAAACAAACAAAAAAGCAGCCTCAGAAGAAGTTAAATCATATTTAAACTTACAATTCAGTTTGACAATGCATGGACAACTACTCCAGAGGAGTACGAAATAGAAGCTTTGTTAGGCTGATGCAGAGAGAAAGGTGTACAAAATATGTGCATGGTCTTTAGCTAATAAGGCAGATTTTGAGCATGATGGGATGAAATTGGAATAATAGATTTAAGTAATCAGAATTACATGAATAACTCTATGCACTGCAGAAAATAAATGAAAATGTCCAGATCCAATCTGTTGTGAAACATGTCTAGACAAGTATTGTTCCGTTCCATCAACGGTTGCCACCAGATGCTCGAAATGCCTTAACCATTCTGTGTCTTTTTATAACCTTATTACTGCTATTGCTTGCAGAGTTCAAATTTAGGTTGAAGTGTACTAAATCRAAAGCCAGGATACTCTAAGAAGAGGTGATTGGCTTTCCAGATGAGCATGACAGAGCAAGTGGTGCGCTAATTAGAAAATCCAGTGAGTTTCACCAAGGAAGCTCCTCAAAAATCTTTAGAAAAGTAGCAGGTTTATTTTTTAGATCCCTTTGTAGAACTGATACAAGAAATCTGGTGGAAGTTTTAGATATTGTGACTCTAGAAACTAAACTCTGAGCTTGCAGAAACATAGCAATGTAATAGATAGTGTTTGTTTTTCATGCTTGTTCCTTTCGGTGAGATCTTTGTACATGTGCAACTACGAAAAAAGGGATTGCAGTTAACAGCTGGAAAGAGCATGAGAAGAGGTGGGGGGATCAGAGGAAAGAACTCTGATTTCCATTATTAGGAAGAAATACTAGTCATATTTCAGATAAGATTCATTGAATGTGCTGTAAATGTAGAGTTGCTGCTTTGAAGAGACTCAATTACTGTTGACRTGTGTTTTGTACCATCTTGCACAAACTTCATGTGGTTTAGATGCATCTTCTCTCAGCAGAGGGATGAACTGGATGATGTCCCAGTGCCTCTTCCATTCTGTAATACGATAGACTACTATTGGTTTTAGGACTGGTAGTTGAACCCAAAGAAATAACTGATTTGATGGTGAAAATATACCACAAGGGAACGTAGAGGGGTATGAATTCAGAATACACAATAAAATAGAAATCTGAACAGCACAGCCCTGTGTTTTCCTCATTACTGTTGTAGTTTGTTCGTGCTGCGAAAGGAGGTGTAGTTTAGAGTTAAGGGATCCTTGATCTCTAAGCTTGTGTACCCCCATGCACTGCCATAGACTCTAGTGCTGTGAATCTGAATATAATCCAGCTACATTAGGTCTGCACTGTGCTTGAATTAGTCAGGAGAAAACATGTTTGGATTTAGCTTGGATCTATTAGCTCAGGTGTTCCTAGAGTGGAACAGACACAGCCTGAGAGGAGATGTTTACAGGAGGAAAAATCACAGGGGGTAAAAGAAGTTAGTCTTCTAAGCTATTTTCATTAAGTAGGTTTTTCTTCAAGCCCCATGTTTTTACGAGTATCCTAATCGTATATGCTGAGACTGCATRCTCTTCTTATATCTAGCATGAACTACATAGCATTTTGTATGAACCTGTTGTGAATTTTTGAGAAGCTTTCAGGCCTGGCCTCTTCTGCCAAGATAAGATATATAGAAATACTCAGTAGTGTGGTTAGTTCGGGGGAAAAACAGTGTGATCAGATTTCATATCCCTTTATGGCAAGATGCATACCTTTTCTGTGATCAARCCCTATAATTTAATCTGAAGGAACTGATTTTTCATTTCCTTTAAAAAAGAGAAATGTTCATGAAGCTTAAACCTCTGAGGAAGCTGTAGGAGTGGAGCGGAAAGGGAAGATGTGGGTCTGCTGTCGGTTGGGGAGGCAGTGCAGTGAGAGAGCTCATGGAAGAAGCTGAAGTACTTCATGCCTCTCTTTTTTTGCAGGACTTCACGAATGGACTGTTGAGTGGGCTGGAACTTGACTGGACTGCTGTCCTCGGTGGGTAGTGATCCATGGTGCAGCCTCCAGCTGGCATGGCACGCTCGAATCATGAGTAAGTTAACCCCAATAGTAGGGTGCATTAGGAGAGATGGGGCCCAGCAGACGAAGGGACCTTATTATCCTGTTCTGCTGGACACTGATGAGGCTGCAGCAGCAGTACAGATTACAGTTTGGGGCCCCCACTTCAAGAGGGCTGTGGAGAAACTGGAGAGGGCTCAGCTGTCAAAATAGTCAAGGGCCTAGAACACATGTCCTGTGAAGAGAGCTTGAGGGAGCTGGGCATGTTAATGCTGGCAAGGAGGGCTCTTAGGGTGGATCCAGTGSCAGCCTTCAAGTACTGGATGATGAAAAAAAAAAGATGGTAGGAGCAAACTGGTTTTGGGAGCATCGGGCAAAATGAAAAGAGACAAATTGCAGCTTGGGATATTCAGGTTGGACTTTAAAAATTTCACTCCAAGGGTGGTGCAGCGCTGGTTCAAGTTGCTCAGAAGGGTCRTGGCATCGTTGTTCTTAGAGGTTTTCAAGGCTTCTCTAGACAAAAGCCTTGGTTGAGCTGGCTTGCTGGTGGCGGAATAGTGCTGTTTTAAGCAGGAATCTGGGCTGGAGATGTCCCTCCAACCAACRTTGCTATGATTCTGTGTCACTTCATTATTTTCAGTGAATGTAATGTGTCTTGTCATGAAGCTTTTTTAAAATAGTATCTGTTCAAATACATAGACRGTTTACTTCTTACAAGTAGACATACTTTTCACAGCAGTACTTTTCCTGCAGTCTGAGTTTATAGCCAGAGAGAACAGAGACATTGCTGGTTTTTCTTTAGCTGTAGCAAAAAGAAAGTCTCATGTGCTATAGCATTTCCTACCCTATAATGTTACAAAGYTGCTCTATTACATTTTTCTGTATTTAAGTTTGGTTGTTTGTATATTTTAAAAGGAAACTGCTTCGAAGACCTCCTTTAAACTGGTAGTAACTTCTTTAGTCTATTGTACAGAGGGGGGAAAAATGATCCTTTTAACAATACTATAATTTTCAATTTAATTCTAAGACTTATTTATAACTCTGCTATATAGAATTGATGCACTGTTACCAGTGCATAGTCTGTAACCCAGATCTGCCCTGAAAACTTGTGAAGACAAAAATGGTTGCAAGCAGCTGTTGTAGCAAAACAATTTTAGGTCAGATACTTAACAAAAATATCATGAATTCCCAAACCTTTTATTATGTTAAGGGAAATAGTGTGGAAGGCAAGGATTGAGAAAGAAAGTATACTCATCAATTGCGAGAAGAACACCTAAGGTAATTTTTCTTGTGAATCAATTTGTGTTTTCAAGTGTCTCAGACACACGCTTTTCTTCCATACAAAGTAGATTAAAAATATCTTGAATTCTCATAATTCAAAATGAATGAAGGTAGACTTCAAACTGGTGAAGTGAACTTACTATTTCAGACCCTACTCAGTACTCATTTTATGTGTAATTCATCATGTTGCACTTGTTCAGAGATAATACTTGCAGTAACTGTACTTTATTTAAATGGTAAAAAGAAGTTGAAAATTGATATTTAGGATATTCAAGTTATTGAGACTGAAGATATCACTGATTTTTGTATGAATGCAAATAAACATGTGGAGCTCAGCAAGGAGTTTCCCATTTTCTTTCTTTCAGTATTTCATTTATGGTTAGCAGRAGACATAAACACTCCACCTGTGTTTAAGGCCAGATAAATTTTTTTCCAATAAAAATGTCCAATAAGCATTTCTGAATAACTTCAGAACCTTGATYTCATATGAATAAACGAGGAATATCTATATTGAAACAGAAGATAAAAAGTGAATGMATGGGAAACACAACCTGGAAATGGGGAAAAATATATCGAAGTGACTTCAAGAAAAGATTGCAGGGGGGAGCRTACCACTGTTCATAATAATTACTATGAAAGTCATAATGAACTGTGGTTCTGTATTTAGTGTTCATAAGAAGCATCTTAAGCCTGGAGCCTCCATCATGCATTTCTTGAGAAATGTGCCCAGCACTGTAGCCCGCTGTGTTCCAGGACTATAGTGCAGCACTGTTAGAATCCGTTGGCATTGGCAAGCCTTCCAGGGAGCTACGTGTACGTGCACCCTCCGTGGATGACAGTACATGATGGACCTTAGCTTAGGCCTTTTTCTCAAAAGCAACTTGTTTATCTCTTCAAAGGCCCCCAATAGTCATTAAAGGGCCTGAGCAGACTTTCCTTGAACCCCCCACCACTGCCCAGGGCTGCATTTCAGCTCAGCTGGGAGCCCCCCGCCCCRTCTCCTGGGTGGACCCTGGACCTGTGCTGCGGGTAGCTGGTCTCCTAGATGGACCTTGCAGACCTGCATTGTAGCTTGTCTCTGGCCCTATCTCTTTTGCTCCTGGTTGGGCTCACTGGACAGACCCCAGATCTGGTTCATCTCCTTGCCGCGTCTGGGACAGTCTATGGAGCCCGTTACTTGCACCCGGCTCTGCCTGCCCGGCTCGGACGTTGCGAGACTGCGCCCCATCGGTGAGGCCACTGCCTGTGCTGGGGTCACCCCTTGCTCCGGCTCAACTTCCATCAAGGAGCATCTGGGCCTTGCTGCTCCCTGACAGGTTASAGATACCTTATCTCAAATCTTTAATCAACTTTACCTCCACATGCTCTCAGATTTTCTATCCATAGCATATAAGTAACTCCAGCAAAGGCTCCAAACAGACTACTCTAAATAATCAGCTTGCGTATCAAAACAAAACAGACGGCAGAGAAGAGCCAGCTGTTAATGCTAGCATAATCCTTGCAAATACTCACTTTGACTTTGGGAAAAAAACAGATTAAAAACAAAAAGTCTTTGTTCTGAGACATCTTGCGCCTCAAACACAAAAGAGAATATAAATGTCAAATAAATGGCCTGACAACAAGCAGTGTGTAGCTAGCTTCTGAGGTGTAATCAGCTGTTGTGTGGACCAGCAGGTTTCCTCCGGGCACTGCAGTTGCTTTTACAACAGTAATTTGTGGTGTGATGTGTCTTGGGACTTACTATCATAGCGTGCTGTGGATCATACCTGCCTTTTGATATGAGATGCCCAAATTGGTGCTACTCTATTCCCTCTTATCTGGAACTTTTATGTTACAGTTCTTATTTTCTGCAATATGACTCCAGTTGGTAATGGTGGGATGGTGGGACCCTGCCTAGTACTGCTGCAGCGGCTTGCAAGTGGTGTTTTGCAACTGTGTGCGGTGCCAGCCGGGAAGTCCCCGGGGGCCCCATGTCGGGCCTTCYGTGCCCCTCTCTACACTTTTTTTAGTTCCTAAGTAACGTGGTGAGCCTTCGTCGTACCTAGAGCGTCTGTTGTTTCCTGGGTTTGCGTTAGCTGTGATGGAGGAGAAAAGTATTTGATATGGGATGGACCAACAACAATAAAATGTGTGTGAGCAGTTTCTTTGAAAAGTGACTTTCTTTAAACGAAGCTGCACACCTCTTGCCTGCCTGGACACATCCCAGGTATTGAGCATATTTGCGATGCTTTCTCTTCTGTGTGTAGCTACCAGTTCTKTTTTCTCATGGAGGCTCATGTGGATCTCTACCTGCTGTACTGCTTCAGGTCTTTTGCCTTTCCATCCTACGACTTTGAGTTGTCTTCAGTAAGCATGTTTGAGCACTCTCCATGAGTTTGAGAGCTGGGTGCCTTTCTTTTTGGCTAATAAACTTAACCAGAGTTGRGTTTTTTTCCTCCATTGTCCAGTTACTTTTCTCTGAGGATTTTGATTCTGAACCAAATGACAGTCTGGTTTGCCAGCAAGGTCTCAAAAAAAAAAAAAATTCTTTTGACAGAAATGATTTGCTCTTTAGCTCTGTATCTGCTATGAGCATGCTTTATATTTTCTCTTTAAATGATCATTGATGATATCTTTCCTTTTTTTACTGTTGAGATCATTATTTTGGGTAAATTTCTTTGTCAGTGTATATTCTTAGCCACTTTGCGTGAGAAGAATGGAAGTAACATAATAGCTCTTCTATTGCTTCTGTTAGACTAGAGAAAGCAAAATARAGGAAGAAGATTGGTGGAGAGAAAACACACAATTCCTGGCTTTCATGTTTCTTCTCYCTTTGTTTTGTATTACTTTCATCTACAAATATATAGAAGATAGAAATAGAGTATCCTTCTCTCCTGTGGTTTGTACCCAGAGAAACTGAGAACCTCAGTTAATTTGGACGTCTGCTGAAGGGGTCAAATTAAATTGAATGAGTGGAGAGGGCTGTAATTTCTTTAGGTCAGCGATAAAAAAAAGAAAATGTGTTTGTAACTTGCATTCTAAGCTCAGGAAAGAAAGATTCCTGGCATCTGTGTAAACCRCCGTCTCAGAAACATACTGTGTGCAAGGAGAGTCTTCAAGGAATTGAAGGGGAGATCTATTTTTTTTTCTTTTTTTAGAAAAGTGGTATTTTGGTGTTCAGAGATGTTACTCTCCAAAGCAAATGAAATAGAATCAAACTTCAGCCCTGTAAATTCAAAGASAACAAGGGGACAGTTGGGGAAGCCAGAGCAGGGTGGAAGTGAATATAACTGGAAATGCCCAAAGCTCAACTATTTCATACAGAGTGGTCATATAATTTTGATCTTGGAATTCTGGAAGTTTACAGCTTTTTGCCTTCTAGTATTAAAAAAATAATAATAGCTCTCTGAAGTCAGAATTAGTATCGTCTGACTGGAGAARTGTAAATTTGGTATGGCTGTTTGGGGATAAGAAATTAAACAACTTAGACAACAGATGCTTGGTTTTGACTTCAGCAGTGTGAAGGATTTGAGATCTGTAGGTATCTGTAGATCTAATCTGGCTGGACTCCAGTAAAGCATTTGATATGTTCTCCCATGAGGAATTACTGATAAAGTTAGAAAAGATAACGATTAAGTAAAGAGTGAGTGAGTAGGAAACCGGCTGAAGCAGTGACAACAGATGGGCATGCTGGGGAGCAAACTTCAGAGGTGAAAGATTATTTGATCCAAAGACCAAGGCTGGCACGAGAATTACTGGGAGAAAATAGTCCATTTAGGGTGTTAACTTTGTACCTGTTTCKGATAATCACAGAAATCCCATTTTACAAGCAGCCTTCCAGGAGGGACCGAGGGAGAAGCATGAGGATAGAAAATGTACTTTTTTTTTTAATTATCATTATTTTTAATATGTGACTTGGTAAAATTAGATAGTGTTTAAGAGATGAATGGGGAGTAGTGGCRGGGAACTCTTACTGAATAAGGTCCTGAGAGGACTGTATCGGGAGTTCAATCCAATATTCCTTACCCAACCACTCTGACAGGATTCACTGGCTGTCCCTGTTGTAGGTACTTGGCAGTCTTCTCTGTCGTGTACACTACCTTAGCCTGCAACCAACAGGAAAAAATGGGGAACGTGTGCTTTATCTCTGCTAATAATTAGATTSGGCTACTGGAATACTGCTGATTGGTTCAATATTAAAGCTAAGTGAAAATTTAGGTGCAGAGAGCAAAGATGATATTCTTGATATGGTGAACAATATAGAATACAGAAGATGACAAGTCTTTTGTTAAAAAAGAAGAAAAAAGCTGTTACCTTCAGAATACAGCTTTTTCTGTATCCAGATAGGCCTTTATTCACCTTGGAGATAATTGGATTCAAAGAAAACACAACTTCCAAATAAGGCAATGTACTCAACTCATTTTCTGTGGAAATTAATGAAAAAAAAATAAAGGAATGTTTTTTCAGAGCCTAGAAAAATAGAAATGGTAAAACAACATGACTCAACAACCCCACTGGAGAAAGATCATCATCTCTGTAAAGACAAGTGCACTCCTTTTCAGTTATATTTGTTTTATGAAATGCACTGCATACTTCTCTCTTGGTGTCATACATAATAGTCAAATATCATCCTCATATTGGGCTACTGGGGAAGATCAAGAGCTTCCTGCAGCTATTGGTGTGGTTCAGAAAATGCATATGTATTCCATTTTAAGAAAAATGACTCATGGGTTRTTCTTTCCCTCTCTACAAACACAGGGAATAGAGAAGTGACATATTCAAATATTTTGCCTAYGTACTGAAACATTTTGTCAGGCTGCGATAGCGGAATTATGTTGCATGCTCCCTGTGTGTGACAGATAGGTGTCATCAGAGGACATACGTATTTTCTCACTAACATTTTTCGRTCAGTATAGGCACTGCATACCAGTATCTCTTCACATCAAAAGGTCGTTCGTCATGCACCGAGGTGAGAGCTGGAGCTTAGGGCAGGGAGGACTGAGAAGCTTTGTCTTCTATTTGTCTTTTGTCCTGCTCAGAAAACGGTGAGCTACGGTCTGTCCCTTCTGCTGATGTTCTCTGTGAAGATGCACCTTGAGGCACAGAAGGGCTGGGCATGGCTTTCTTCTGCAGCTGGGAAAAATGTTCCTGTTTTCAACCATCCACTCGGTGAAAAATATGTAATTGCTTGTAGGCTAGTTCCTTTCAAAACCTCAAGACATGACCTCTTGCTTTTTAGTCAGTTGCTTTTTCTGAAAGCATTAGCATGAATCTGACCYTCCTCCTTTAGGATTTAGTTCATGYAAATAAGATTTCCACATCATCTCTGTGTTTTGYCTTTCTGGGAGCCATCTCTGAATCTTCGTTATATGACTCTTGACAAGCCTCTGAACGCTTTTGGTTGCCTTTGCTGCACCTCTAGAGTCTTCGTGAGGTTCTTYTGTTCATGAGAGTTTTTAGCAGCCTAGAAGGTGTTACTGGTGTGTGTGCTCCTGCTGGGAGAAGTCAAACGTGCTGCTTGTTTGGGTAAGCTAGTGACTGCAGCTGGTTAGGTATATGCACTGAGACAGTGTTTTTCCTTTGTTTTCCTTTGCCACTTGACACTAAATTTATAATGGAGATTTTGTTCCTGCTTCTGCTGTAAAGTTAAATTGGAGAAGGATTTTCTCTCGTCTCTCCATTGCTAACGGCTCTGAGAAGATTTAAAAGGCACTTTTCCCTTGCTCAGTTGCTCTYATTCATGCCTTATGTTATCGTTGCTGTGGTTTTCCAGTCTGTGTCTTTTATTTATTCTTTGGGGTGATCATTTTCCTACTGCCTGCAAAGATCACTTGCTTTTATTGTTGCTGAGATTCTTAGAGAGGTCCTGTTTGTGTAAGTGGTCTTGTTTTCTGGTCATAACCTTTACCCCTTCCTGTGCTTCGGRGGTTAGGTACTTATGCTCCTCGGTAGATCTTCTTGTGAGGAATGGTTTTTGCAGGTCACCAAGTGTTATAACCTTGCTTTATATGTATTTAAACTTCTGAAATTCTTGTGACACTAGGCTTTCAGATGATTTTTTCATTTCRCGTGTGAAAGATGGATATATTCAGTAAGGCATAGGTTCCCGAYGTAGAGGATTAGCTGACTGGCTTAGGCTGCCGTGTTCACTAACTTTCACACTATATAATTTAAAATAGTATATATCAAGAGTATGTTTATATGTACTTACTTTCATACGTTAAAAAGTCATCTTTTTCTGGATTTATAGGAGTTGGAGAAGCACTGTAATACAATGGTGATTTTCTCTGAAGGGAAAAGCTTTAACGTGTTGTATTGTGCCTTTTATTTCTTCATTATTTACATGAGCAATGACAGTCTTTTACCTTAAGGAAGAAATATTTKGTCTAGATTTTGGTCAATTTATAAAGTTTTTGAGTTCTGGTTATTTGGTATGCTTTTTTATTTATGTTAGAGATCAGTTAAGTTAACAGAGCTCCCTCTAATTTTTTTTTTTTTATGATGGTCTCCATTAATCACATACTTCTTGCAAGAAGTGAAAATTACTTTCCAAAATCAGTGTCCTTGGAAGTGATGGGTACAACAGCTCTACTCAGCTTGCTTTCCTCATCCATGGGGGTTATGTCCTTTTCTTGTTGAATGTCTACAATTAAAACCAGAATGGACAGCTGAGACTTGTGTTCGTGGGTCAGGACACTCGGTTTTTAGTGTCTTCTGCCAAGGTTGTTACAGATTAGCAGGGTTTGATATAATTGAATACTACTTTTGGAGGGACACGTGTTGCTGGTAAATCTCCAACGAGGAGTCAAGCRAGGGAGGAGCAGTGTGAGTTAACACTGAGGTGTCCCTGGCAGGCTGTTAGCGGGCGGACTGACTAAACCACGCGAGTTGCCTTTATGCCCTCATACATTTGTTGTACACTTATGGCTAGTCAGTAAGTTTTATGTGTCAGGAAATATAACTCAAAAATTCCTGRAGACAGTCAGGAATGGTCCTTACGTGATACAATTTTTGAAGAACATATGCTATGTTTAGTTAAAAGCACTGCAAGCTAGGTAAGGGTTGCTATGCCTTCATCTATCTGCATCTGTATGAGTGACTGACTTTGATCAATTGCTCAAACAGTAACATATCTTTACAAAATCCGAAAAGCTGTTTTTTAAATTTCACATGTCTAAAGATTATAGAGGCTATGAAATACATCAAATAATTTAAAACATACATATAGAGAAAATGACAACTGAAAAATAATCTTAACTGCTGTTTATTCTTTGCCTCCTCTTGGGACCTTTCTTTTACCCCCATGCTTGATATTTTTAGAGCTAGTTAAATAAACAACTTTGTCCTGCCGGCATTCACTTTGCATGCCTTCTGTGAGTATTCCCTTCCAGGATGCTGTTGGAAAATGAATAGACCAAAGCCATGTTCTCTTCTTCCTTATCTGCAGTGAATGTTTTYGTGTGGCTAAGGTTATTTGGTGTTTTACTTTTTAAGAAGAGGCAGGTAAGCAGTTTCCAGCATTGTGATTCACTGTTGTAGGAGAGGGAAACAAATAGGAAATTCATTTTAGAAAAGATATTTGAACTGGCTCATTAGGATAAGGCTGAGGTACATGAAAGCCTGTTTTGTATTGGTTGACATTGAAGCTTGTGAATCCTCATTGAAGACTCTTGTGTGCAAGTATTCATGTAAAGATGTATAATAAATCAAGGACAAACATATTTAGGTGGATTTCAGAAAATCACTCTTTTTACAAAAAGAGTGCTCTGTGAAGAAGGCGGTTTTGCTATGAGTTTCAGCAATTATCACATTAAATGAAGTCCTGTAATTTTTCCTAAATGAGCATTTTTTTTCCTAGACATTTTATCTCTCTATCACAAAATAGGAGATTTTAAAAAAAGATCGATTAATCTCATGATTTTCTAATGCATCGTCAGAAATAGTTAATTTTTAGATGATGTGTAGAATATATGATACTTTCAATTAACAGTCATTAATACTGGGTTTGTGAACAAGCTTAGCTGTCGCCTCGTTCTTATCACACACAGCTGCATTTTTCTGTGTTGCAATTYTTTTTAATTTAGACTCGTTTAACTTAATTTCTTCTCAGTAAAACACTACAATTGTGGTTCTATATACTGTTGACCGAAAACAACTTTTTTATCTTTGGATCTTCCAGCTACACTCTTGATACTAGGTGTGTTGAATTACCCTGGGATTAGCTATGATATCTTGACAGAGATATCTTATATTTGGGAGATATTGGAGGGCTGTAAGAGAAGGGTCAGATAAGGACTTTCCGGCATCGCTTCTATCTGTATGATCAGAATACAAGCTTAGAGAAACCCAATACACCTCTCTTGAACTCCTCACAGCACAAACTGGGTATTTTTAGGACTATGGATCTTCTCCTGACTGATGGTAGTTAAGTGGTAGATAGATTGGGTCTGTGAACTTAAAAATGGTAAAAGAAAAAAAAAGTGCAGAGAAGATGAAGAYGTGAAGATGTTATCAAGGACAAAGTTTATAAAATTTAACAGATGTGATTTTAATTGTGTGGCATCAGCTTAAAGCTTTACTTGAGGACATCTGCAGATAATGGTAAGGCAAATGAGCGTGTGCCTCGTAAGCATATGGGTGTGTAGAGATAAGGCTCAATTTGCATATTTCTTTCCTTTTAGTTCCCTTGTTTTCAAAAGTTTGATCTGAGAATAAGTGCAGCACTACTTCAGTATCAGCTAAGTTATTTGCCTTTGGCTTTTTGAAGCATTTTTGTAGAAAAAGAAAAGCTTACAAAGTTGCTCAGTTTACAAGGATCGCCCAAGAGATGAAAAATGTCATTAGCACAGAGAAGAGCAAAGGTTTGCTCCYGGACTGACTGGATGCTTTAGTTTATTTCTCTTTGAAGAGTGCCTCCAAAGGGGGGGATGGAATAGCTGTTTAACAGTTGCAGTTACAATGTTGGTTTTCACTAGAGATGCTACTGTGTCTGAGGATGAAACGGGCTGGATTTGAGCWGCTTCCGCCAGCTGTAGCGCTGTTCCTTGCAGTAGTGCACTGCACTGCAAGTGCAGTGTAGAAATGATAGTGATGTGTAGCTGCTGAGTGAATTCACGGAAATAGTGACGTTTCTGATGTCCTGTTAGGATGTTCTATTGGAGAAAGTTTAGCAATGGGAAAGAAGCCTGGCATATTAATTATTAATTGACATATCCTGTCAATTTTAAGTGTGTTTCTGCTCACTATATATCTCTAGTGTCTTATTCTACATCCTTTCTCTTCTCTTCATTTGGTTAAGCTATAAGCAATTTTGGATGGTCTATCCGAAGGAAAATGGGCTTTTTCTTTGAAGGCAGTGCAGATCCTGTCTTGGGTGCAGGAGAAAGGAATCTACTTGGCCTTGCCATACTGCACCGTGCGGGAAAGGTTGGGGAAGAGGCCATAGGCCCTGCAGAGTGAGGCTGTTAAAGAGGTGAGGAAATGGGCACAGACTGATTCCCAGAGGAGACTGAGCAGGTACACAGGTTCAGTGATGAACACAAATACTGTTACTCTCCCCCCAGATCTGGAGCATTGAACGTGTATCTGATTGTGGGGCTTAAATCATTCTCATACTATGTTCAGATGGCATATGCTTCCCAGATRCTGTATTCTGGGAGGAGATAAGAGGCCGTTTAGTTCGTAAACAGAGCCTTGTTCTCCATCTTTGTGTTAGAGGCAGACCCTGAGCCTTCTTACAAAGTTGTTCAATTTACAAGGATCGCCCAAGAGATGAAAAATGTCATTAGCACAGAGAAGAGCAAAGGTTTACTCCCCACCTGACTGGATGCTTTCGTTTATTTCTCTTTGAACAGTGCCTCCAAACTGAGGCCGGTCTTTATAGTTAACGCAAATAGAAGAGGGGAGAAAGAAACTAAGTGTGAATGTCCTGTATGTCRTAAAAGTCTTAATTGTCCTTGAAATAGTTGCAACTGATAGAAGGCTAAAAGCAAGGTACTAACAAAGGTAGGTCCCAGTTACGCTAAGAGTAACGTGGAGGAAGAGTGTGAAATTAAGCTGTAACTGAAGCCAAACTATTTGAAGTGACAGAGATTGACATGTCACTGCAGGGAAAGAAGAAGTTATGAGTATGTGTTTTTTTTTTTTTTTAAAAAAAAGAAAAACTGCACTGTATGGATGAAGTATACAACTGCTTTTCTGTTACACTTGCTCTTCCAAAGTTACGTGTATCTAACAAAGCTTACAGAGTGCACCAGGAAAAAAGCAAGATTTGCTACTGATTTAACATGCCATATGGCCACCTGCCACTTCTCTGAAAATTTACATTTTAGTTAACGGATAGAACTGTCATCCTTGGCTTTTAACATTAAAAGCACAATCTTCAGAAAAAGAGCATACTCTCACGAATTGCAGGCCATCTAAGAATAAAATCCCAAGATTTTATGTGATTTGGCATATATAGCAAGTTGAGTTATCTAATAAACTGTAGCTATTCATCATCTACCTTGGAAGTCTGAAGTTTAGTAGGGAGTTGTATAGTATGTCTTTTGGTACCTAGACTTTCTTAGGAGTGGGGGAAAAAAATGAGGATTTTGGAGGGATGAAAGGATTATGGCTTGATTTATTTGGCAACAAAATTGACTATAAAACTACTTTTACTATGCTCAGGAGACCAAGGCATAGAGATGTCATATTGAATAATAACATCAGGATAATATCAAGGTCTTTGGTCATCTTACTGATTTCACACAGGCGAAGCTACAGATATAAAACACTTGATACCAGAGGAATAGGACACTTCATGTGGATAATAAACACCTAGGAAAATTAATGATCTGTCCGGCTGAAAAGATAAAGCCTGAGTCACAATAACCGAGAGCACTGGCGAGCGAGTCTATTACATGCGTTTAACTGTTTTATTGCTGTCCAAAGCATCCCTTACATCAACTAGAACGTGGTTTATACATAGCGTATTCCTAAATAAGTGCCAGTGCTCTGTCAGAGGAGTGCCCTCGCCACCGTCTGCTGAGCGTTGATTGCTGCCTAATTGCAACACTTAATGGTAAAAGTACATTCGTTCTGAGCTTCCTTTTCCCTACTGCTAGTTTTTATGCCAAAGTTAGAGAAGAGTTTCTTACAACCAGTAGTACGTAGCTACAGATGTCTGAATCCGTCTGTGGTCAGCAACGCCCTGAGGATCTGCTTTTCTGAAGTAGTCAGAAATTGGGGTACTTGTTTAACTCTGCCGAGGTGCGCAGGATTTCTGTTTCAGAGTTGGTGGTCACGCAGAGCTCCCAGTCATCTTGCAAGGAGGTTTGGACGCTGGGCACCTCTGCAGATCAGCCCTCGGCGTCACCGGCACGCCTGTCGGTCGGAAGGCCGTTACCTGTCCTTTACGGCAACCAGAATGKCTGGGAACAGCCTTGTAATAGAAGGGTGTACTTTTGCTTGAGTAAATATTTTAGGTACCTTTTTAGACAGACAAATTCCATGGCTAGGAAAAAGCAGCCCTCTGCAGCCGGCTGAGGCCCCGCGGTCGTCGGAAGGCATCGGCCGGCAAAGCGTGCCCCAAAGCCTCCTCAGGATTCCCTGCCTGCGGAGTGGGCAGCGCTGGTGGGACGACCTGGTGTTGCAGATACCCGAAAGCCAGGCTTCCTTCCTGAGTGCCTGTGGTTGTGGACAGCGAACCAGTTCCAGGGGGAGAGGGACAAAATACAGACCTGACCTAGGGCAGGGCCGAAGGCGCAACTGGTGTGCACGTGCATTTGCATTTGGGGCRGGATGCATATGGGTTTCTACCTTCATAAAAAAAATGCCTGAACCAGTTTCAAGGTGATGTAGGTGAGGAGAAAGCCATAGGCAGCGATAACAAAGTATTAGCTCAGTAATGCTCTGAGAAACGCTCTGAGAGGTTGGATTAGAAACGTACAGGCAACCTGCAGTCACTATCACTTCCACTAAAATTAATGGCATGTGTTTTCTTTAAGAAAAAAAAAATCTGTGACATTTGATCATCCTGATATTCCTAATACTGAGTTCTGCAGAGGGCGAATTTGTAAAATGCTCCAACATTTGCATTTTTAATACCTCATTACATTTTATGACTTACAATTATGTTTCACATTTTTGGGGGCTTTTTTATTCCATACATATGTAGCCATAATAACAAAAATTGAAATCTGCAGGTGTTTTCTGTGTCTCACAGAGAGACTTCTCAAGAACAGCCAGTTACTGTTACCCCAAAGTTCTGAACATGACATTTCTATCAAATTGCTTTAAAAAAAGAAAGAAAAAGAAAAAGGTTTGCCTATGTATGATAGATTGTGGTGGAGTATGAATGCAAGCAAATGATGCAACTACCAATGCATCTTGGCAGTCGCTATTTTTAAGAAAGCCGTATTTACAGTCAAGCATGGATGTGTATGTGTACGTGTGAAATTTCTCACAAAATTAGGAAGTACAGAGAAAATAAGAATTCCAGAGGAAGTGCAAATGCACAGCTGTGATTAAATATCTGTGCCTTTGTACCAGTGCAAAGCTGTATGCAGTGCTGCTTATATATGTATTCCATGCTGAGACACAATTTTACATTCTTTGCACAACTTACATGATTGCAGGGTTAATTTATAAAACAGGGAATATCCATTTTCATAATAGATACTTTGGAGGAAATTTGAGCATATACAAGGGCTCAACCAAACTCTCAGTATAACTGTTCAGGGATAAAAATCAGTAAGTTGTGTAAAAGCAGGGAGGAAAGGCAGTTTGTGATGAAAAGAACACTCTGTTGGAAGACGGAGAAAGTAGAAACGCAGAAAGAGCTGTGGCAAATTTCCACACTAGAAAGAGCAAATAAGATAGCTTTTGGACAAGAAGAGAAAAATAAGGTAGTCTGTGCTATCTAATAAAGCAGTCTCTGGCTAGCTGTTTTCTGTTGGTTTTAACAAAACTCAAAACCTAACTGAGTTAACACAACATTCAAGGACGTAACAGGAGGAGGATGTGAGGTGCACGTAGTTAGTCGGGACAAGTCAGTGTGTCTGTCAGTTGAGTTGGAAGCTTGTGAGCTCAATCAGGGGGCTCACAGGGAGTTCTCAAACTTATTCTCTTGCCACATAACCAAATTTAGGAATTGCTTTATTTTATAAGCGCCAGATCAGGGTAAATCATTTTTTTGTTGTTGTTGTAGAGGCTTGCRTGTACAAACTGTATAAATGCTAATTGGCCTTAGGATTTGCCAAAATACTTGAATTATTGACAGTGCAGTCCAAAATTTGCTTGAACGGTTTACATCCTTGCAGTGCT
This sequence comes from Rhea americana, assembly GCF_003343005.1. NCBI lineage: Eukaryota > Metazoa > Chordata > Aves > Rheiformes > Rheidae > Rhea > Rhea americana. The sequence continues at coordinate 446,047 of NW_028185961.1, read as the reverse complement.
TTCCAAAATTTTCCATCATGCATACTCTATCATTTCATTAAATTTTTATACTTCTAGAAAGCCAATAGCGRTTTTGAGAACAAGTCTTATTCTTTCATTTTATTGGCAGAGGGGAAAGCTTTTGCCATTAGTTCTTTGTTAATTTAGAGAAACATGCAGCAAGAAAGAATAAAAAACTAGGTGGGGGAGTCTTGTCTCCCCGTACCCCAAGCCAGCGTGTACATTTTCTTTCTTACCTCTTGGTTGAATGTGACTACTGAGGCACAGCATTTTTATGTCTAAATAGCGTATGTAATTCAGACGGAGGGATGAAGCWGGTCAGTGTTGCCTGTGCTTTTCAGACTTAGACATTTACTAACAACACAGCTTTCCTCCTTATAAACTTTTGGTTAGGAGGCATCACAGTGGGAGTGAGCTGCTGGTCGGTGAGGCATACCTTGGCTTAATTGTTTAAAAACAAGCAAGCATGCTCTTCAGCATGAATTCCAATTTTCATCCAGTTTTCTGTTAAAAAAAAAATCCAAATGATTAAGTGAGAGTCTCTTGAGCTTACATGCAAAGAAGTGAACTGCAAATCTTTGATGCTATAGCAAGTTAAGAAGATTGTTGAATAGCCTGCTTAGAAAGCTTACCTGTATAGATGTGGTTGTTGAAGATATTACAGCTGCCAGTGGAAGAAGGATTTTGAAATGCTGCTTCACTTCTTTAAACTGAAGGTGATGGTTTACATAGCATGGCTGAGTTCTCCAGGAGAAGCATCTCTGATTACATTTGGGAAAAAAAAAAAAAAAAAAAAAAGAAGGAATCTTAAATTTTGGCAAAAAAAAAAAAAAAATGGTTTTTTTTTTAAAAAAAAAAAAAAAAAAAAAAAAAAGGCAAGGGGCAGAAATCTTGAGATCTTGAGTGTGTCTGGACTGTGTATTTGGGAAAACACTGATCCCTCTGCTCCAAATTTGTCAGATTTCAAAGTGCTTTGAATTTGAAATGGAGTAGCTGCGTGTTCAGCTGCTTGCTGTCACCTAAGAGGCCCTGAGCTCAGCCCAGCTTTGTTGATCTTTCTTCAGATACTGGTTGTGACTCTTCTTTTTATAGTAATCTGTTTCTGAAGGAGTGCTGTGTTTTAAATACACGAGGTAGACTATAATCGGTGGCTGTAAAGCTACTGTATTAGCTAACTTGCTTAAAAGGTACTGTATTAGAGTAGGGTTAACCTACTGTGGCACAGAGCAAGAGAGGTTATCTGCTGTTTTCTACTGTTTATTATCCATCACCACTCCTCAGACTAGGATCACTGGTGCACAGGGCTGAGAGGCTCACGAGGCTTTATTCTAAGTCTAGAGGCAAGAAACGAGTCAAGAAATCACCAGATGATGCTCATTGCTGCGACAGCCGGTGGTCTTGGCAGTGGACACATGCCTCGGGATATTGGTAGACTCCCTGATGATGAAAAATTTTAAGAGGGTTTTGCTCTACAAACTGTAGGAAAATAAGTATATCCCTTTTTTGCACCTCCCTGAATTTTGGAAATTAGTATTCACTGGTACATAATATATTTTGAAATTACATTAGTTTTAGACAACGAAGCTGTTTATTAAAATGTCTGAACTGCAGCACTGAGACTTAATTTGTATAGGAAGCATATGCACTAAAATACAGATAGGCAAGTTCTCTATAGTTTGTAGAAAATGGAATTAGCCCCAGAGGGCACTAAACTGATCTCATTCCTAAAATAACRCTTTTTAGGCCGACATGCTTTAGAGAAGGCTGTGCAGAATTCCTGCAGTGGCCTTCAGCACGGCAGAGTTTTCTCCTTGCGGTTTAACTGTCCCCTTACGCCAGGTCTCCGTGCCTGGTTTTGGTCATGGCTGTTGAGGTGCAGTGCAGAGTCACTAATTCCTTAAGCAACGTTGGGAAACATTAAGTTTCAGAAGTTCCTCATTTTTAGACTTGTTCTGTGCAATTAAAAATATTACAGTTTCAGCTTTCAGTGCTCAAACACCCTTGCAGAGTCTATACTAAATGTCACTGTGAACAAGCTTATGTTGCCAAATTGTTCAGATATGTATTTATTTGTCAGTTAGAGAGCTCTTCAGTTTTAAGATCTGCCAGTCAGAAGCTTTCATAAAACTTGAGTTCATTTAAAATCATTGTTTCTGCTTTGGTACTGTTAAGTCCGTACTAATACTTCACGTACTTTATGATAAAGAATGATAAAGATCTTTAGTTTCCATAATTTGACTTATGGCACGTGTTAGGCAGAGAGACAGCTTAGGGAATAACTTTCTGCTTCTCAGAGACAATATTCATCTTCRGTAGATAATACTTTCAATATTTACATCTCTGCAGAAATAGATGATGCCACTTTATTCAGGAAAACCTTGGTATGAAGCCAGTCTCACAACAGCAGCAGCAAAACAAATGCACTCTCCGTAGAGACCTCTAGCAATGGAAGCAGCTTTAGACAGTGTTCAGCCCTGAGAGTGAATGGCCTTGTGTAACGTGTAGATGTTGCCCTACACTTTTGTTAGTCAGATCCTTGGGTGTTTCTTGCCTTCTGTGGTTTCCTTGGCGGCGCAGACTTCAACGAAGAGTGTATTGTTTTGCTCGTGCAGGCGCTCAGCGAGCGTGGCACTCTTCCCTCCACGCAGGAAAAGGTGTTTTGTTTGGGTGTGTCATACTTGCATATGTGATTAGCTTAAACTCTTCTAGCAAATACAAAAAAACCCAAGAGATCGTTAAAGTCTGAAAGTCTGTTATCCCATATGACTTCCTTACTGTCAAGGAAATAGCTTGTTTGAAAGAAGAGCAAAAAGCCACATGTATGATCAGATAGTTCCCAGAGCTCCCTGTTCTGAAGTTCATTAAGCTGGCTTTACCATGCCGTAATCTCGTGAAATCGTTTCTGATCCTCACTGAGCRTACCTCTAGATTATGTTGCCGAGATGCGTGATTACATACAGCTTGCTCAGACATACGCTTCGCTAGTTGCAGAATAACCTGCAGCAGTGAGAAGTTCAGGCAGGCTGAACCTCAAGACTCCTGTTACCGCTGCATTGGCCTTAGGGTCAACGGTAGCAAATTTACACCCAGTTCAGTGTCTCCATGCATTACAGATTTTAGTGCAGACATCCTAGAATAACAGTAAGACTGGACCCTAACTCTTGGTCAATGAACAGGCTTGGATCCAGTCACATAGCCATGGAGTGATGATTCCTTACTTGGAGTCGAACTTCATTTCTACTGTCGTTCAACAGCCCTATGATTATTTCCAGCATGTTTCCAAAGCTGTAATAAAGCCAGTTTTGCTTCAGCTGACCATAGGATTACTTCAAGCAATCTCAGAATCCTTTTTGTCTGGATTTAAATATTTCTAAAAAGTAATGGATGCACTTTTCAGTGAGTTGTCCCACTCGTTTATCTTACAGGCTGCCTTCTTATCTAATTGGCATGTGTTTAAACTAAAAATTAAATTCATCTTTGTTTACATCATTGAAAACACATACACTACAGTTATACAAAATATAATGTATAACAACATATTTTCACTTTAAATTGTCAATAAAATTTATTTTTTTTGAAAAACTAGAAATTAAACCCATGAAAACACAAGCCCTAAGTGTTTAGAAGCAAGAACACAAAAGAATAAAGATGTAGAATAAACATCATTTATATAATAATTTCATAATTGAGCACAGGCTTATAATTTTTAATGACTGGAGAAATCTGTGGCTAGATGCTTTGCATACACCAAGTAAATCCCTCAGTCTTTCTTTGCCTAGGGCACGCCGGGGCTTGCTCTGCGCAGGGGGGGTCGGGCTGCACACCCTGAACTGCAGGCGCTCCCCCTCGGTCGYGAGGCAGGGGCCCGGTCCTCCCACGCTTCCTGTGTTTCCAGTGGAGGGAGTAAGATCTTGCAGAGCCTTCTGCAGAGTGGGAGCCTGACTTGCATGGGGGTTAGGTTTGGTGTTATCYGCTAAAAAGCAGATGGGCACAGCCTGTTAGATGTATCAAGGCTTGAAGATGAATAAGAAGTAAAAAGAAGAACTGAAATTTTAAGAGGTCAGAGGCAGTGCAATGTCTTGCGATGTTTTTGACATACTTGTTTACTTTCCTTGAAATATATGAGTTTCCCCATGGCAGTTTTTAAAGCTAGAAGTTTATTTTCTGATAAATTAAATTTGAAGCATTTCTTAGTTGCTGATGAGATGAAATTTGTTTTACCTTTCAGCTCCTGGTGAGCGCACTTAGCCACAAGCCTAGTTAAGTCTCAATAAACTCAGTTCTTGATTTCAGCAAATACTGAATTCAGCAGCTGCAGAATRATAATATGCTGAGCTAAGAGCCTTTATGAAAATAAGGGGAATTTAATCGTATTTTAAGTTCTCACCTCATTAGATTTGTTGGAGAATTTGCCAGAAGTAAATGCTGATTCACTGGTTTCATAGTATATTTAGTGGTTAGCTTGGGGTAAGAGTTTATCATTTTAATTAGAACATACACATTTTTTATATTTCTGTAGTAAAATGATTTTATAGTTGTAATTAATCATGTCCTCCCCCAGTTTCTCTTTGATTTCTTAGGTTTGTGGTAGGACTCTGTAGAAAACAAATTAGTTGTACTATGGTCATCAGCATGTATTTTTATTTGTCTCTGTAACGTGTGCTCGTCTGAAAGAAGGGAGTGTAAATGCCCTATGCTAATAAAAKAACTGTTTTTCTCTTTGAAAATTAAAACCCAGAAACTGCACAGGATGGACTTTGTCTGAAGAAAACAGGGGGAGAAGCTCACTACTCTCTTTAACGTTAGAGTCCTTTCCCATATTAAATAGGCATTTCTCTRTCCTCTCATCCCTCCATTTAAAACCACGACCTCAAGTTCCATCCTGCTGCAGCCATTATGCTGGTTTTGTGTTTTAACTGRGGAGACGTGCTTCCTGAGCTGCTGAACACCTCGCTGTTGAAGGTGAGGCAGGTAAGTCACCTTCCTTGCACCAGGCRGGTCGGTTCCAGCAGAAGGATGCGGTCCAAGTTATTGCAGCTTAGCGAATGGACGTCGTCGGGGCAGGATCTTACTCCATCGGACTGCTGATAGGAAGTGGGCTTGGGTAAACGTATCCCACGGAGAACCTCGCTCAGGGAGGAGGCTGGGTCCTGTAGGACGGCAGGAGAACAAGCCATTTCCAGAAGAGCTTATAACAGGATATGAGAGGAAGGTGGTGAAGTCGCATAAACTGATTTGAGGCATGCTTGAGGCAGAAGGACTGAGAATAGTTTTCTTAAATAGCTGATGATACATTAACAGAAGTAATTATCTGAATTGTGCTATAGAGTGTTAAATAATTCCCATATGATTAAATAAAATTGCATATTACTTTGTTGGCTACAGAACAATAATATCGTTCACCTAGCTGAGAAAGATAGATTTGTGTATTTTTGTTATTTTCTTTTTTATGGTATTCCGTTGTTCATGGGAAGTATGCCAGTATTAGAAATATAAAAATATTTGATATACACTTTTAATTACAACTTATTTCATTAATAGATCAGGAATTAAAGCTCTGCTATAAATAATAAAWTTTTTCAGAGTTCTCCACGCAAACCTTTATGCATAACCTGATAAAGGCATGGAAATTCCCCTCTTGCTTCTAGCTAGCTTGGTGGTAGGTATAAAATACAGACCTTGCAGTTAGACTTAGTGTTTTAAAATTCMTATGTTGCTGGACTAGCCAAGATGTCTGGCAGCAGCCTTGAAGAGCATGACCAGAATCATCCTTTCCTTTTATCTGGCTGCTCAAGGCTGGAAATTCAAAGGACAGTGTATTTTGAAAGACAAGCACGAGGCAGAGGATCTAATAGTTTTGCTCGCTGTCCTTGACATTTTCTGACTCTGTCCTCCTTGAAGCAGGAGGGAAAGCCACATGAGCGGCCACACCGTGTAGACTCAACAGTCCTTAGCGATATTTGGAGAATAGTTAAGTTTCTAGCCCCTTTTCAGTGACTAACTCTTAGATGTGATAAAATTTGGAGTTTGTTGGGGGTATTTTCCTAATCTCCTCTGGCTGGGAAGGTTCTGTTTTTTGGTTTTGTTTTGTTTTTTCCTTTCACATCTCCCACCTGCACTACTGGAATGAATTCCAAGTGGAGAATATCGCACAGGGCAAAGATCTCCCTGTGTGAGTATTCTCCTGGAGAGCAAAAGCTTTATAATGAAAAGGGATAATATCCAGGTCACGCATCTTTAAGCCTGTAATAGAGGCTTTGGTATTGGTATGAGCAAAAGGATAATCTGATTCTAGGATTTCTGAGTTAATATTAAGTCTGTGGATCCCTGAATCTGTGCTGTTCCAAGCTGTACTGCTGCAAGAAACTTGCTCTGACCTTTCTTAAAACACAAATTACATCTGTAAACAATGGCTCTCTTAACATGTAAATTACTTGGAGATGAAGTTCTCCATAACTGATTTATATGTGATGCATTTGGAAGAAAAAAAAAAACATTTCAAAAAACACAGGGCCAGTTTATTTCTTGTCTTTTGTTTTTTATTCTGTCTGTCATCTCTAATTTTGTCTCCTGGGGAATGAATCAATCAGGTGGGCTATGATGGCAGTCTGTGGTACAGGCTGTTCCTATTAATGCAGACCAGACCCCAGCTGTTGGATTCTCTGAACCTAATACTGCGTGTTGAAAACCAGACCCATTGAACTAACTAGATATCACAGCTACTCTAAGGAGGATTACAGAGTTGCTGATTTGAAATTACTTTTCACCTTTGTCAGGTAGTATTTGCCCTATGAACGTACTGCCTTAGTTATACTGAGATGCTTGGGGGAAGGGAAGAGAAGCTTACAGAGGAAAAAAATCTTGTTCTATTTGTGCATTTTACTCTTCTTCTGCTCTGCAAAGTTGATTATATTGTGTGTTTATGCTGAGTTACCAACCTATCTTTCAAAAGCAGCCTCGTGATGAAGGCTTATGTTCTGCAGAGTGTCACCTTTATGGCCTTTTAATATAGTGACTACTTTTGTAGAAGTACCAACGAAACCCAGCTATAAATTCTCAGAGATTTTCATAGCAGGTTTGCTGAATGTGATTCAGAAGTTACAGCGGCCAGTAGGAACGGTCACCGGATGCAGACACTAGATCGTGCCTCATACATGTGTACACTAGCATTAGCTGCTGTGATCTGCTTTCTTGGAGAAGGACTTGATTAAATGCAATTAATTCTATTCCTAACCTGTCCCTGAGTTCTGGGATTACATGATCAATCATCAGTTGAGCTTTAAGTCGTTTTTATTAGAAGAAACAGCTTTAGTTGCAATTGACCTTCGATACTTCCTTATAACAGAAATTATTTGAGGAAGAAGTTTTTATCCGTGACTAGCATATCTGATGTGTTTGGGGGGGGGGGAGCTCTAAGGAAGCTTTGAAAAGGCTGCGTAAAAATGAAGGATCTCAAACCATTTGAAGAATTTGCTGGTGCATTCTGGTGTAAGTATTTTAGGGCTGTAAAAGTGACAGCATTTGATTCAGTCTGTTTTCCTTAGCTGATATAACTGAGCGCCCGTTTAGACCCTACGCGGGAGTCCCCCTTGGACTGGGTTTGTTTATTGTTCCTTAGTCTTCATCTCACTCGCTTTCACATATAAGAATGAGCTGGTCGTGCAATGCTGATAATACTGCCATGTATTACTTCATAATTATTCAGGTTAACCTGGTGTCACAAGTTTATACAGGGCTTTTTCTTTAATAAACAAAATGTTTGCTTCTCTGGAGAGATCAAATTAGTGACGTACTTTCAATATGTTCATGTGAGATTAAGTAAGCACATCAAATAATTTTGTAGAGAGGAAAGGAAATGTCACTGATAGGTGCGATGCTGCTTTTGGAAGCTTGCTGGAGCTTCAGCAGCTTGGTTTCATCGTGTGGGCAAGCAGACCGTTTCAGAGTTGGCCAGGAACCCAGATTTACAGGTGCAGTTGTTTCCTGTCCATCTCTTCCCACCAGCCTCAAAAAGATTTTTTTCACTGTAGCTTAATTTTGGAATGTACTTTGGCAAGTGTCTGGTCCCAAGCAGTAGCACATTTCAGATTCTGAATTTAGAGATATGTTTGTATGTGATGTGTGAAAACTTGATCTGTGAGTTTGTATTTAGATATGTATTCCTTATACTGTCACATCAGTACAGAAGTGTCACACTGTTGATTTCCAGATAGATGCCTTGTTCAGTATTTGGTTCGCGGTAGAGGCACATGTGCCAAAGGCAGACGTAGCTCCCAGTTAACAAAGTGCTTGCTGAAGAGGAGTATCAGTCTCTTTGGACGTTTTCTCATATGGAATTGGTGTTTCATAGCAACAGTGATAATAGCAATGCTCAGAAAGTACCATCCAAATAGAAATTAAAATGAAAAACAGCTGCACCCCCAAAACACCATTCCTAATGCAAAGATGCATATCTGTGTTCTAATTCCAGAGAACTTTTTTTTTAAGTGCTGTTTTATTGACCTTTATCATTTTTAATCACTTTGGCCTCAGCACTGCATTTGGGGGGCCCACAGGCATGTGAATACAGCTGCTGACAGACACTGCAACTATCCCGATCGGTTCTGAAGTGCTGTGTAGCATTGTAAAATAGCACTAACATTACCTTTAAAGGCTGTATAAAATTTGATTTTGTTACTCGTTCTTAAAGTCCAGTTTTACCTCTAGGTCCTTTCTGCCTGCAGTTCCTTAATGGTTATATTTGAATGCAGTTGTTAGTGCGGTCCTTGCTTAGTTTGCTCCCTGGTCACCTTACTGCTGTGATAGATGGGCAAGGAAATACTGGATCAGGTGTTTCTGGAAATCTAGGCCTGTGCAATCCCATTTGCTTCTATACTTCGTATTGGAATGGATTTGGAGCTAATAACTTGTTTCTCTTTCATTTTGGGGAAAACCTATTTTGGAGCTCGTCCTTATAAATGCAAATGCAGCACCTGTAATTCTCAGTGTTTTCATCAGAGATCTGCTGCTGACACCCTTTCCAGCAAATAGCTGTGTGCTATTAAGGGATGACTCTTTACCCTTGGACTTGGGCCATGCTAAGGGGGATATACTTGCTGTTCCTGTGGGCTGTGAGGGCAGCAAATACTTCCAACCTTTTCTTAAGCAGCAGCTGGTGGTATTATGAATGTGTGGCTGGGTTTCGCTTCTGCCCCGTTCTCAGCAGGCGATGAAATCCTGCAGGGAGCACATCGCTCATCCTGACAGGAGCCGTTCGCTGCCCTGGCACGGCTGTGAGCGAGGTCGCACAGAGCCTTCGGATAGGAAAACGTGCTAGCGAGGTCCGAGGAGAGAAAGAGCTTGGCCTGTGGAGCAACAGTGGAGCTGGGAACTCCGTACGGATGGTAACTCGTTCCTGAGCGGCAACGCGGAGGAGGGCTGTGGGATTTCTCGCGTGCCCTGAAGGTGGGGGGCTGTGGGCGCCGTCAGCCCGGGCTCCTGTTGTGCCCCATTCGGCACGCAGAAATGCAGAAGCTGCTGCTCCTGCTCGGAGTCTGAATAGGGCTCGCTGCAAGCAGCACGAATGAACAACAGGATTTTGGGCCCTTGCGTAGAGCAGTAAAAGTTCACGTGGCCTTCTGAGGGGAGGAAACAAAGCGATGCCTGTGTTTTTCCACATATCAAAACTGCTTACCACTTTATTTAATGAAAAGTATGCACCACTGTTAGAAAAAATAGGGTTTTTTGAATGTAGAGCAATTCAAATAAAAGAAAAGAAATGTCAGATTGCAATAGACTGCTGTAAGTAAGGCAGTAAGCATCTTTCCAGGGAAGGCTAGATTTGAACGGTAAAGTCTACAAAACGAATAAAGGAGGAGAGTTTATTTCTAGCTTTGATGTTTATTTAACATCTATAATCAGTTTAAGAGAAACTTACCCTTCATGTTATTTTTAAGGTTGGGCAGTAATGCTTTTAGTCTTCTGCCCACTTATTTCTTAGGTTGTCATTAGCCAAATATAAAATATTCCAACCTTATCAGCCCAGGTAAAATGGGATCAGATGTAAAACTGCATTCCCGAAGATCCTGTCGAATACCGCTTTACAGTGTTATCAGGGATCAGGAGAGCTTTTGGAGCGCTTCACGTTTTGTTTGCATACATATACATATTTCACAAAAGCACTCACGTTTTTGTGTTCCTCTTGCAGCAGGTGGCTTTGTCTCAGTCTTTTGTGAAGTAATACCTTATACTAGACAGACGTGAATCTTGTTAGTGTCCCTGTGCTTCCTTTATTCCCCCCCCCCCCAAAAAAAAAAAAAAAGCCAGCCAGCTTCCTGAACAAGGAAAACAACAACCTGCCAGTGGACTATAGAAAATCACAAGTGATAAATAAAGTAGGCAAATGTAAAGTGAGGATAGCAAAAGACAAATCTGCATTTTAGAGTTTATGTAAATATTTATTTTTCCTGTGGCTAGTGCTTTCTACAGAGATGCTATTTTTTGAAACTAATAGCCAGTACTGAACTTCATAGATAGAAAAAATGCTCATGTTCCTATAGATCAGCCTTTCCATATTTACATCTGTCTATCCCAGTACATCCAAGGAAAGATAAGCTGTGAGAATTAGTGTGGAGTGGAGTGGGAAATAGAGTCTGTCTGGTATGGCTTGCTGAAGATGAATGTTCTCTAAATGAGTAGTGAGGCTGAAATGGCTGTAACTTACGGTTATGAATTTGTTTATTGATCTTTTCTGCCACTTCAGTTTAAACTTTGCTGTCTTCAAGTTGAAATGGGCATTGCCAGTGCATTTTTTCTTTGATTGCTAAGCTCAGTTATTACTTGTCCTTCATTTGGAAGAGCTGCTGATTCCGACAAGTCTTGGTAGAAGCTGTAACAGTTAACTTTGAATTAAACTCATGTGTTTCTTTGGTCTGTTTTAATTGTTCTTTAAAAGCTAGATAAGCATTATCTGGACAGTGTAATTATTTCTTACTACAATGTACTCTTAGGTATAATTTCCCCTCTTAAGTAAGAGGGGAAATCATAGTTTAAGAAAGATTATAATCATTTACTGCATCATATATATCTTTGCTAAGCAAAGCATTAGTTTATAAATAATGATGTTTGGTTTTCTGTAGTGCTGAACCGGCGGCAAATTATAATAGTCGGTCATCATCTTGTGTGCAATAAAATTTTTTTGCGTGTCTTCAATTTTTTATGAAGCAGCTCTCAATTTGTCTCTTTCCCCGGTAATGTGTAATAATTAGTTTCAAAGTTTTATGTAGAAATGACTACAGCCATGACCTGCATTCTTGATCAGTTGCCCAGCAGCGTCCTCCTTTGTAGTTACTCGGGCAAAAACCTACGTGCAAGTGTATCTGTCTCCCTATCCGGTAGCTAAATACTGTAGTTGCTGGGGAGGTTTTTTTCTAATGATGCAGAGTTGGTCAAATGAGTAGGTGTTTCGGACAGCGTTGAGCTGCAGCATCCACGGGCAGTCTTTGCTTCAGACTCATTTCCATGCTGTAGGGAGAAAACTAACGGAAACCTAAAGGTAGACAAAAGCGAGAGAGCAGTGACTGTGTTTAACAGCATGCAAATGGCAAAGCATGTAAGTGCAATAGAGACCTAGTATGTCCTACACTGTGTCAACCTAGCTGACTCGCATTAGTAGCTGCTCTTTGCTCTGGCGATGCTGCTCCGTTCCTGAGAGGCAGCATAGTCACAACTGCGTGAAGGACAGCATTTTTGGCTGCGCTGGGATGTCCGAAGAAGCCAGAGGTGGTGCACATAGCCTCACGTTGTCGCAGCAGGCACCGAGCAGCAGGTTCACAGAGCTGCTGCAGTCGCCGTTGCTCTTTGAAGCAAAGCAAAGCTGCCGTTGCTCCTTAAAAGTTATTTTAGAAAGGACCACTCCTTGCTCCYGGCTCCTGAACAGTGATGTTGGTACTTAGTGCTCTTGCTTTTAGTACGTCATCTCCGCACACTGAAGTCATGTTCGTCGGGAGCGTGGCCACCCCCCGTGTGTCCCCAGGAGAGGCATTGCTTGTAGCCAGGGCTGGAATGAGGGTCGATCTGAGCGGATGGTTCCTCTGTGCTGCCCAGGGCTCGATAATCCCTTCTCTAGCATCTGGGAGAGTGGTCAGGCTTATGATGCAGTAGTAGTGTGGAGCTGCAGTTGCAGGAGGAACAAATCCTCGTTTGGATGTGTCAGGGGTGAACAACACCCTGTAGCGTACCTCTCTGCTGGGGTTTATTTAAAAACCAAGATTAGAGGTTTTGCCCTGTTCCAAGCACTGACTTGCCCCTGTCCTCCCCCTCTCCCCCATCCCAAGGTCAGGTTTGCCAAGTCTCGACTTCCAGTCCCATCAGGGAGATTGCTGCCCCTTTTTTCCTCTGTCCCCATGTGCATGGTCAGCACCCTAATTCATGGTTTGGTCTCACGTCTCTCTGTTAACTAGAGGATTCAGGACACATCACTTTTGTTCRGTCCAGGTGTTTTCAGAACTTACAGACAGCCCAAACTGGTTGTGGCTAACACATAGCAGGCTTGTGCTTCAGTGTTTGAAAGCTCAGTTTTGCACGTTAGCCGCCTCCCGCACGCACATATGCAGTTACCTGACRCTTGTTGGTGTTCACAATTGACACTATTCTTTGCCCACCATAGGCCCTCAAATTACTGCGTATATAAATGTCACCAAGAGGTGCTGGTGACTTGCGGCAGCATCTTATTCTCCTGTGCTCTCTGTTGCGCATCCTAGGTGCAGCTCGTTCAACAGGCGGGCACAGTTGATTAGCTGGGCTATGACTCTTCTCATATCGGACAGTTTGCAGGCCTACGCACCGTCCTGTAACGAATTGTCTCTTTTAGAGTAATACGATTTCTTTGTATTAGTGGGTCAATTCCAGGCTGATTCCATCTGGCTTAATGGACCATGGGRACACATCTCGAAGCACTTGGCTGACAAAGGGGGAAGATGGATGGGTTGTGGCAGAAACCACTGTCGTTGCAACAGCGGTTGCCCTTCCTGCCCTTCTCAGCACTTACTGCAGCAGCAGCATGAAGCTGTTCTTCAGTGCTGCAGCACTTAAGCTGTGCTGCTGAGCTGAGAGTTATAATCCAGTTGGCTTTTGGCATTTGTCATCCYGCTTAAGGGAGAATTCAGACCCACTGCCCTCACTTATCAGATCGGGGTTTTGTGTATCTGCTCCCAGTTTTGAGTTGTTGAAGGTCGCCACCAGTACACTGCATGAGACCAGGACCACCAGAAGAAACAGCAGAAGTGTGAACAGAGATGGAGTAGGAAGGAGGGATATGGGGCAGGGAACTAGGGACTGTTTTACACCTAGAGCATTCCAGAAGTGTATGGAGAAACAAGCATTTGGAAAGCTGTAGGTGACAGTTTTGTCCCTTTGGGAAGGTAGATGGGACTGGCAGGAAGGACCAAGTGCAGAAAGTAACTCCTTATTTTTCATACTGCTGCTTCAGAGGATTTATATTTATGTTGCATCTAGTGAGCAAGAGTAAGACAGTAGTAAGATCTCTTCAGACAAGGAGTACTTGTTGATGGTGAGACAGTCTAAACTTCATGGTGTGCTGCACTCTCCTGGTCCCTTAATGAGCTGGTGCAGACAACCTAACATATCTGAGCACCTTGTAGCTCCCTGCATGGTCTTTATTTCCCTTCTAAAGGGAGCAAGATTGTGAAGAGAACTGAATCGTGTCATGTAGCCTGAAAACAGACTGAGTGTGCGCTTGGGAGCTGGGGAACGCCTTTTGGCTCCCCACATTCAGTGCTTGAGAAAGATAGTATTTTGCATGGACAGCAACTTAAATAAACGGCGTTTGATGTTTTCTTCAGCAAATACACGTAAAACATTCTGAGACTGACAAACAAAACCGTCTGTGGTTCGAATTCCAGCAATGTTACATGAACAATCTGTGCTTGGTGTAGGTCTGTGTATACTACAAAAAATTAAGTACAGTTTCTTGGTTATTATTTGAACTATCCAGAAATAATGGTACTGTGGAATGTGACCAGTTTACATGTGATCTCTCAGATAACATCTGTACWGCTGGAGATGGCGTACTGACTATGGTAATGACACATAATAAGACAGTTTAGTGTGTGTTTTGCTGAAGAGTGTAATTTTAGACACATTATATAGCAGCCAGGATATTTGCAATCTAATGGTTCTTTGGAAAGTGTCAGAACTGTTAAATACATGTTGAAGAAAGCCAAACAGTCAAATTCAGAAAGCTCTTTGGCACCACTAGGTTATGGAATGTCTTTCATACGTACATTCAGGAGATTTGCGCCTGCTGAGGCACCGTTGAGTTAAAAGGTGCTGTCTGGCTTGTGGGCACCGTAGTACAGAAGTGCTGTGGGGCCAGAAGAAACCGTCTCCTCTCTCAGGGCGTACTTAGATCTCCAATGAGGATGTCTGGTGTTACTTYGCTACACTGTAAAACAATTCCAACACTGAGGGCCTGCGCTATTCCGTAAATCCCTTTGCTCTGCCCGTTCATGCGGCCGCAGCAGCTTTAGAAGGTGTGACCAGCCTGCCTTAAGGCCTGAAGAGCCGCTGTCGTGTCATGAACACGTGCAGTGAGTATCCTGACCTTAGCGGAAGTCTGCACCATGTTAAATGTCTGTGACACTTCAATGTTTATGGCCAAGGGATGTAATGGCAGGCTGCTTCTCTGGCGATCTATTCTCTCTCTCATCTGTGTTGGACCTGCTAGAATTTCTTCTTTGTATACAATACATGCAGCAATGCCTGAACCAACGCTGTAAGCAAAATCCCCTGGGTTTCCTTGTCACTGAGGTGCCAGTCCTGATGTTATGGAGCGGGGCTGTCGAAACGATAACTTCTGGTCAGGATCTGGGCTGCGAACAAACTTTGTGCAAGTATCACCCAGGGTCTAGAGAGATGTTGGTGTACACCAGTACCATCGGAAACTCAGTGTTTCTTTGGAGCTCTGAAGACAGCACGTGGTATCTGGCTGGTCTTTCGGAGGTAGAGCCAGAGAACTACTTCTGGCTAAGTGGACCTCAATAAAAATGAATCACGTAGTCTTTTTATATAAGTGCTTTTACTTATTATTGTACCACTTTTATTATAGCCTTCAGTGGAAAGTTCTGTGCTAGGTATTTTTTTTAATAAAATGTGAGAAGTTAAAAGTTCCTGTAGAATTGTGTTCACTGTGACTAGACTATCCCTCAAAGCACTGGCATTTATCAGAGTCTCAAACCTAGCTTGACCTGTGGTTCTGTAMGTTGTAAAAATATGATCTTGATTGAACATATTGTTCACTAAGCGACTCTTACAAGATTACTACATTCCCTCCAAAATTAAGACTGTATTTTAAGAGCATGATTTTACAATGTTAGAAATTAATAGTTTGTATGATTAATCCTACTTTCATAGTAATCATTGATGTATTTAAATAGGTGGTGTGGCTCCGTGTTCAATTATGTTGGAACTGTGACCCTGCAGCATTATAGGTCAGCTGGGAACATTACTGCCTATTTGCCATTTCTTTCAGTATAGCCTAGTCAATCATTTTAATGTGCAGTATTAATACTATTAAATAAGACCAAGATTAATGATGGTCAAAGACTAAGCACTTCCATTTGGCAGTAATGCTATCTCTATATTTAAGAATAGATGAGTTTAGATTTAAAAATCRAACAACTATGATTGAACAGTATCTATGAACAATATCAATATCTTTATCGCCYGACCACACACTTGTGTTTCTCAGCCTTACATGGAGTGTCCTCATTCATTTACGGATGTTTTCCAAATTTGTATTTCTGTGTAATTTTGCATCTGTTTGATAGTTACCTTCTGATCTTCTGCCTGTTCAGTGAGGAACCCAAAATGCAGAAGGACCTACTTTTGAACCCTTCCGTGCACAGGTAACCCCATAAAGCTCCCCAGTGCTGTCCTATTGCTGATGCTCGTTGCTACCCCATGTGACGGTGCGGGGAGTAACTGGAGAAGCCGGCAGCTTGGTGCCCTTGCGACCTTCCTGGAGCAGCTGCCGGGAAGCACAGCGGTGCCAGTGAGTTCCGAGAACACTTAAAAACGATGCAGGGACTGCAACAAGGAATAGCAGGGAGAGGTTCACATTGCAAATGTCTGGTTGAAACATCCACAGAACTGAACAGGCTGAGATGGTTAGCAAAAGCTGATGGACTGTCATGGCTAGGGAGGCAATATGGACTGCTTAGTCCGAGGAAAGTAGCAGCGTTGTCAGCCGGCTTCACTGCAGTTGCTGCTGCCAGAACTCCCCTGCTGACTCGATGGGCTTACTGTGGAGATACAAGCTTAACGTGCTTGGAAAYGGAAAATAAGCTGGAGAGCAAGGGGAAACAGGGAGGTGATTCTTCTTTCTCCCAAATGACATGTTAAGATTTCAGGCTCTTTCTAGATGCAGATGGCAGATTACTAGCAAATCCTGCTTTGGGAAAAACAGCGCCATACTTCTGCATTTCTCTAAGGAGTATAATCCAGGTCAATTTAAAGGTGGAAAAAAAGCGGTTTACTACTAACTTTCGAACCACAGGGTAAGATAACTGGCCCCGTCATTCTTATGGTCCCGTAGGGGAGCAGAATTGGCACTGGTAATGCATAGTGGCCCGTATGCTTTGCACGCTGGGAAGAGCCTTGCCTTCACGAAGCAGTGGAGCCAGAGGAAYCGCATCAGAGCTGCGGCAGCGAGGTAGCGATGGTCCCTCAGCCTCTCCGACGAGTCTGTGGCAGTACGCAGGGGAACACGTGTCAGAGAGACCGTTCGCTTGGTCATGTACTCTGCTGATCACTTCTCTAACTTCCTTACTCCAACCACGAGAAAATGGGAGTATGCCCAGGTAGCAGTTAGCATGCCTTGCAGCTAATTCCATACATTTTGTATGCTATGTCATAACCTTAGAAGTTAGTTAAACTACTGGACAGTTGGTTGAAACACAAAGAGGCTTGAACATTTKATGTTTTTGGCTTGCACAAGCTCAGAGAAATGCTTGTCTGTTAGAGATGACAAGGATGATATCAAAATTTCAAGAAATTCCTGTGTCTGCTGGAGAAGAAAATAAAATACAGACTCATTTATTTTCATGAACTGAGAAGAATCACAAAGGTAACCTGTCTGAGTAAGTCCTTGACTCAGAGCTGCCTGCTGTCCTCTACTGAGGTCGAAGAAGAAGATTCCTAATCACAGCAAGGTGATGAACGCCATTATCAATCTTCTGCTTTCTCTTTTCCTGACCTAAGGCAAAGGAACATGCTGCTGCAGWGACTGAGGTGGCAGAGGAAGGGCTTTAGGATGTAATGCTGGTGTCCAGTGGCTCTTCCTTATTGCCAGCCAAAAAATGTGTGACAGCATTGCATTAACTGGTAATTACCCACGCCTTCTGCTCAGTGCGGGTTGTTTCCAGAGTAGCTATAGCCCCTCTGTATCACTGTACGTAAACGCTCTTTTGGTCCTTTGATTTCTTTATGGATGTATTCTTAAGTTCTCTAGCATTTTAAGAACACTAAACAGATAGCACTATAAAGTTAAGGACACTTCTCCCTCTAGTGCATCATGTGTGTGTTTGTAGCCTCTGGAATTTCCTCTTTCTTTTTAGTTTTTTTTTTTTTTTTTTTTTTTTTTTTTTNTTTTTTTTAACTGAGGGCTCCCTGTTTCTTTCTGAGAGTCAACGTTTTTCTTTCCATATCAAATTTACCATTTCTTCTACTCCTTCACAAAGTTGTCTTCCTTTTGTCTGCACTTTAAGTGCAGTCTTTTCCCATATGCAGCTTCTAGAACAATGCACCTAAGGACATTCTTTTTTCAAAAACAAATTTGCAGCGATCTTGTGATCTCCTGTGGGTTTTTGAACAAGAATTTCTATCAATGTTCTCTGCTTACTTTGCATTTATTTGTAACTTAGAGTAATTTTGATGTTCCCTGGATAAAAATAAAAACATGTTCTCCACTTTATTACTCTTTGTAGGCCAAGCTTCCCTTTTTCTCTTTCCTCTTCCTTCCTCAACACTCCTCCCCCCATAGAAAAAAACAAAAAAAACCCAACAACAACAAAAAAACTTTTACACTTCAAAAGCTTTGCCTTTAGGCTCTTGGAAAAACTTGCCTTGAGAGATACAGTAAAATGTAAACCCTTTTAATAATCCCCATCAGATTATCTCTCTTCTCTAGAGGTGGTTGCAGCAGCTCAGCATGATAGAGTTGGTTAAGAATGGTCTTATGACCTTAATACTGACTTTTCTGTTTTTCTTTAAAATCAGAAGTAGAGATTCCTCCCAGCTGATGCAGCAGGCACTCATTTAATCATCCGTGCCACCTGATTTCTCCTCAGTTTGGCTGGAATGATGCAGTAGATCATAACTGCAGCAATTCCTTCTTTTCTTTTTCGATAAAAGAGTTTATAGTAAAGATCCCCGAAGGGCTTAGGGACTGTGTCAGCAGAGCTGTGCCGAGAGCTTGGGAGCACAGCAGTCACCTCTTCCGCCCGCCCTTGAATCTTCAGCCAGGGAAGGCCAAAGGGTGAAGGGGGCTCAGCATCAGCCCTGGTTTTCATTCACCTCACATCCTTCCTGGCACTGGCCTTGCTATAAAACAATAAGGCTGAAAATGTACAAGCAAATATTATCGAAGACATCGTCTTTTCAAAGTAATTACCTCCTGACTGCCGTATGAAGWGTCAGCTGTGAAATCCTGTTTTCAGTGTTAAGATTTTTGTGCATATGCATTCATCCTTGCTGAAACAGTACCTAATAATAGTTGCTGTCCAAWGCTGGGATCATTGAAGGAGGAATGATTGAATGCATGAACTGGTTGAAAACCCATTGGTTCATAACTATTCAGTTGTAATCATTAAATATATTTAATGTTTTTGCTCGCCGTAAAACATTTGCTGTCTGAAGAGGCTTGTCCTTCATACCTCGGCAAAGATCTTAACTGACCTCTGCCCACTCGAAGTTCGGTGGATCAGTGAATTTTTATGGCTGGGACTGCCATAGTTATGTGGCAGGTAATTAAATATCATCAGTGGGAAAGTTGCTGAAGGTTCATGTATAGCACAGTTCTTCACTGTCTTGCCCATGCAGACATTTGCCCTGGAGCCCTGGAGGATATCGAAAATTTTATGGTGTTTCCTCTCTAAGAGTCAACCACTGTGGGTGAGTTATGTGCTCATTTCTGCAGAGGAGAATGAACAGCATTAATGTGACTTTGGATAGCAGTTTCATTTTCAGAATGATGATGTGTCCTTATCTTTTTGAAGTTTCTTCTGTACAAATCTTTGAAGCAGATGAGAAACTATTCAAATRGCATTTTATAATCTACCTTTGTGAAAACGAATGTCTGTAAATGTATCTCTCTCCTGACATAGTGAGAAGCAACTAGTATACTTACTTTGCATCTTGGTGTCCTCGCCTTTTATCTTCCTCATGTTTTTACCTTAGCTCTTAGGATATCTTATTTTCAGTTCAGGTTGATAAAGACTCTTGCTTATAAAGCATTCTTTATGCACCAGTATCCTTCATTAAAATATACAAAAATACTGGTGCTAAGCTGAATCCTTAAACTAATAACCTCTTTCACATTTTTTTTTACTAGTCGTGGATACTTTGGTCAATGTATTAGTCTCAYGTATTTTTAAAAATGAACTAACTACATAGCACCACTGCAAAATAGTGTTTCACAGGTTTTGTTTTTTTTGTAATGTGTTTGTGTGTTGTCGATCATTTCCCTGGGCAAATGATTGTGTTCTGTAAATATGTAATTGTATAGGAATTATTTAAGTTTAAATCACGTTATTATTATTTCCACWCTATCAGCCCTGGAGGACAGGTGAAATTTCTTCCTGCCCAAACCATGTTACACCCATAGAGAAATGATGTGGTATTAACCATTTGGTGTGCTTACCTCCCACGTGTTCCTTTGAAAACATACTTGTGAATTCAGTCAGAAGCAAAGATGTTTTTTTTGAACTACTGAGCCTTTAAAATAAGTCTGTATTTGGAGTATAGAATGCTATTGCATTTCAACAGGCTCAAATACAGCACGTCAGCTTAAAAACAAGTGCAGGAAAATTTCCCCAATTGGGAAGGAAAATTTATTAGAAGCTGCATCTTTCCAACAGAAGTTGTATTGCATTTGCAGGAAGCAGTCTCTTTGCATGGAGGGGTGCAACAGAAGACCTGTGCTGAAGCAYGGTTTCAGGTTTCCCCTGGAAATGCGAGCAGCGTGGTCGCAGCGGTGCTGCTGGCGGCGGYGGCAGCACCGTGAGCTGGACCTGAGGGCAGAAGCAGCTCCAGAGGACGGGAACCTGCCCCCATCTAATACTGGTCTCAAAAACAGCAATGAGAGCAGTGGTAGTAGGTAGTACCTGGTACTCTGGTACTTCAGACAGCATCATGTAAAGCATAAAAGACAGCAGCAGTCAGAAGTGTAAATTTGTTCCATTTGCCTGAATGCGAATTACTTTTTTCTTTTTACCTCTGTAATATTCTCCCACGCAAGCTGCCCTGCATCACTATGAGTCAATGATATTAAATCTAATCCTGTGTGATTGTGCAGAGGAAGAGGGATATGAAATTGCATCTGTAAGTTTATGATGACACTGTTGTTTGTGTTATACCTATGTCAAATGTTTTAAAACTGAAATCTAATTTGACTGATCAGGCTTACACTGCTGTAGAATAATGATTTTTTTTCCATGAGAACATTGCGATATTTGTATATCACAGGGTTACACCTTTAGAAAGAGCACATCCTGCCAGCTAGTATAATTTGCATGGCAATTTTTCCCTTTTCAAGGMTCATGCTGTTCATGCGTGAAGGTACTTGAAAGTTGTAATTTGGTGCGAGGAGTTTGTTTTTATTCCACTCCTAYGCTTTGATTGTCATTTGAGGGCTTTTGCTCCCCATCTCCACCTTAAGAACAAATGGCATCTTCAGATGCARCACGGAACCTGTGTTTCAAACCAGCTCATCATTTGAAGAGATATGGAAAAATGCTCAGCGCTGTGTGCACGAAACAGTYGCTGTCTGGCGGGGATGAGCATGGGACACCATTTTCCTGTCTGCCACGGAAAACRCAAGTGAGCGCGTCGGAGTTTGATAGCTGGGTGGGCTTGTGCTAAAATGAATGCAGTGGCCAGAGAGGGAACAATTTAATAACATACATTTTTGTCTATAAAAGGCACTTGTAGGAATAATATTTTTCAGTGTCAAAGGTTACCCATTTTCATTATTTGATAGCTGCGCTATCGGCTGTGGACTGTTAGGATTTGTTCCCCCAGCGTTTGGCCTTACAGCTACAGTGACACTTCCACTTGTTYGGGATTTTCATGGTTCGCATTTGTGGTTCTGAAGGGTTTTCAGTTGCACCTTTTCTCCATSCTGTTACTGCTTGAAAAAAGAGAGGTAGACATTCAGTGCTGTTGAAGATATGTTTAGGTCCTTTTGGGTTTGGGTTTTAAAAGAAAACCTATATTTTTAGATTTTTAGGGGCTGTGATCTCTTYAACTTAAGTTTGTCGTAATAAAAAGCACAGGTTGATATAGAAGCTTTCATGATGTGAGAATGAAACGACKTGTTTGTTTTAAGCATGAAATACAGAGATAGTAGTAATTATTCTCTGAGGTGGTTTTATAGTTGTAACTGATTTGTAATTTTAATCACCATAGTAAGTAATCATACCTTGCAGCATTTTAGGTATGGATCTGTCTCTGTTTCCAGCTTTGGTGTATCAGCGTACTAATGGGGTTGTATTTTTKCATGGTTTAATTAAAACTATTAATTAACATGATTTCAAATTGCCAGTTTGAGCAGCCTGCRGATAGATGGAACGAAGATCACTCGGTGATCGTAAGAGACCGCTGTGAGTCGCGCCAGCGAGGTACATCCGCAGCGTGGAGAAGGGAAYGTGGTCAGTTTGCACAGCGCAGCAGGGAAGCAGTGAAGTCCTACAAGGATCTGTGCTTGCACCAGTGAGACCCACTTGCAAATGCCAGAAGAACTACTTGTTCTGCTGGCGCGGAGCACAGTTTGGGTCTTTYGGAAACTTTTGGGGAGAAGAGCTTGGAAAGCAGTAGCTGCAAATGGCTTGGGTAAGGCTTCGAGACAGGAGCRTTGCAGGGACCGAAGGTGGAGCTGAACTCCTTGGGGGCCCTCCAGAAATACCAAGTTAAGGGAGAAAAATGCATTTYCCCATTCTGAAGTGAGTAAGAAAGTTTAACTGTGGTCTCTAGAATGAGAACACTGAAATTATCTAAAGTTTAAGTAATTTCCATTMTAATTTTTTAATTAAATGTGTCTACATGACACTCAAGTGTCCATGAAAACTAATACTGTTAGAAAACCTCAGCAGCTAATTATTCTTTGCCAATAGCAAAGGCTTAGAGTTAGACTGTGATTAGGTAAAAAAAAAAAAAAAAAGAAACAAGAAAAACAAGAAACTTCACAGAAAAAAAGTCCTCCTTGGTGACTATGCTGCTTTTTGTTACATCAGTCAAAGCCATGGTTTTTAAAATGATAGAGAATTTCCTAAATTATTGCGTTTTAACCTTCTGAAGAGCAGTATTTCATAGTTTAGTGTTGTAATAAGGAAGGAAAAAATGAAACTAATAGAAACATTTGAGACTGCCATCTGAGTTGGGCATTCTTGAAAATCTCRTATCTAACGTACTAGGGATTCTGGATGTTTGGTTGTTTTTGGACAAGGTAGGCAAGTAGGCATGCATGTGTAGCTAGCAAAAGGTGTGTATTTCTTATTTTGTCTTACTGCTGCTACTTATCTTGCAAAGGATAATGAGTTTTGAAAGGCTATGGCCAAACTTAATGAGTGATTTAAACAAGAGGAAGCTTAGCCTTTTTATTACCAACATCTAGTCTTTCTCTGGAAACAATCTCTGGTGCATCTAATGAAATATATTTCTCTGCATATAATTCAATTATTAATTTTTTTAGTTTTGAGCAGAAGAAGAAGGTCTGCACAAGGGGCACRGTATTCCATTTTCTAATTTAGATTGGTATTGTATCAGAGGATCTTTGTTTTGAGATAAATATGAAAACTGTGCTATTCAAATGGGGCATTATTTATCTTTCAAATACTGCAAGCATCGTGTTTGCTAACAAGAAAGAATTCACTGTAAGAAAATTACTTAGCACACTTGGGTCATAAAACAATTTCCCCACTGTGGCATAAGAAGAAATTGCATGTCTTGTGGATACCAAAAAGGTTACGCCGTGCAGAGCTCAGAACAACTGCGATAATTAAAGGCAGAAGCATGAAAGGAAAGGACTTGGTAGAAGACTATGCTGTGCTGACCGTCTGACTCGCATGTACCGAAAGAGCAAGAACCTTCTGTTCGCACAGGCTGTTCTGAAGCCAGACACAGGCTCTGGACGCGTGTGCTGGTCACAGAGGCAAAAACTGCAGCCCATGTCTCCATTCTCTCGCCAAACTCTCCCTATGTTTTTCACAGACATTTTTATTTTCTCCAGTCTCATTTTTATGAAATAATTCCCACCTCCTTGTTCAGTTAGGTTTCCAAGATGGAGGCGTATGCAATTTGGTTATTTCATTGCAGCAGCAGTTGTCTTTTTGGATGAGAACAAATGATAACATTGAGACAAACTCTTAACTTGCACAAGTCTAACATGCATTGGCTRCATGTTTGGAATAGTGTTATATTACCATTGCAATGCACTGTTTTCTACATGATTGCTTTCCGTGATTGTTTTTGCTTTGTAATCAGGCAAACATTCGGTTTCTATTATGCCTCAAATGTATATCACTCTGATTTTTTTAAAAAAATCAAAATTTCCCCATAGAGTTTTCTCATTAAAATTCCTCTTTGTTCATCGTTTTCTCCACGAGGAGGTCCCATTTTCTTCCTTACAAGTTTTCCTGCTTCTGTTAYTTACAGAATAAAGTAACAGGCTTATTAGCAGTGAACAGAGTTACTTTTTCTCCATGACATCGTGTAACAACTGGGGAGAAAGAAGGGAGAAAAATGTATCCTACAACTTTCTTGTAGACTTCCTTAGTCCTTCGCCATACATTGAAGCATGTTTCTCCTCTTATGGATGAACTGCAATACTGGCCTTTATRAGTGCTTTAAGATTTTGAGGATGCTACTGGCATCAACAAGAAGGACAAAATTGTACATTCAGCAGTGTTAAAGTGATGCCCACCAGGTAATCAGTGGAAAAGTTATTTCTCCTCCCAGTTATCTAGTGCCAAGACAAAAATCTTAATTTTTAGCATTCTGATAGTGGGGAAGCTCAGAGCCCTTAATGGTCAGATGAGGTACCCACCGGAATAATAACAATGGGAAGAAAGGAACTTTTTTWAAAAGTCTCTCCCCCGTTACTATTACTATGAACTAACCCTCCAAAGAAGTATTTGTCGTATGCTAGACTTTGCTATCTGGCTGGCTGCAKCAGTCTGTTTCTCCAGCGTGGGAGATGAGTAGCCACTGGACCTCTTTTSCCTAGTGGTTTATAATGCTTCTCTGCTTGGCATGCAAATACTGGAAATTAATTAGAAAATGCCTTGAAACAAAAATGTTTCCTTTAAATGTTCAACTAACCTTGTAGTATACAACAAAAGAAGCGGAAAAAGCATAATAACTTTCTTAAATCCTGTCTTTCCAAGTCAAYGTACAGTTTCTACAAATTGTCCCTCTGTCCTTCAGCACACTGGGGTACTAGCTGAGTGGATCTAAATCTTTCCAGTTTATCTGGAAGCTCTTCTGATTCACAGCTCCAGGTTCACTATTCTTGTGGAGGACCTGATCAGAGGAAAGGAAGCGYGAGCTGTGCCGGAGGGGAGCTCTGCTGAGATCAAGGGCTGAGATCTGAGTCGCAGCACGATTAAACAGGATCCTCATCGGCTTGGTAGCGGACGCAGGAGCTCCGACTCCTCCAGCACAACAGCCCGTCCCTCTTTGTGCTGTCAAGAGCTCYGGGTGCGTTCAGGCTCCTGGTTTATGCCATGTCCTCTGGGTGGTCRGCTGCCACCTCTTTGATTTTAACAATCTTTGCAGATGCAGCAACATGAGCTTTCGTCCTTCTGCAGTGGCACCAGCGGGTTTTGTTTCATCTGAAGAGTGTGCTGGGTTAGAAGGGATATTGGCAAGATACTGTTCTTTGGTCTTTTTATCCACTAGAAATAAAAGCAAAATAAAAGTCAGAAGGTGAATGTGTATGGATGTGAGTCAAAGCATGCATAGAAGATAAAGCTGATCTTTGCTGCTCTTCCTGCATGCTGCCCAGTATTTTCTGTTGATCTGAATTCTGTCTTTGGTGTAGAGTTATGTGCATGTGAGGATTTATACCTTGTGTGCATGGAATTTATGCCTTTAGGATGGTTACATTTGAGGATTTKACAGGTAGCTGGGACTGCTGTGACATTGCTTTTCCTTTTGTTTAACCCTGGCTGTAGAATTTCAGCAAGTCCTTCGTGGACCTTACAAGTTTTGTTCAGTAGAAATCTGTTACTTAATGAGTCAATTAACACAGGAAAGTGATCTTACAGATGTTACATTATATAATATTGTATTGGCTCACTCGCCTCGCTTCTCGTTTTTAAAGCAGATTTTTATATCACCTTTGCACTTGCAGAAACATTGTGTTCAGAAGAAACCACATGGCACAAAATGTTACGCGTCCTTAGGAGTGAATTCCACTCCTTCGAGTTGTTATTAGCGCATATGGTTGCTTCCGTGGGAGCTAGCCTTGCTGAGRGCATATGAAGAAGTTGCCTTCTGTTCATGCAGTCGTACTTCTCTTTCCGGGAGTGCTGCCGTGGAAGGGAAGAATTAGCAGTGACTGCTCAGAATGAGTGATTCTCATGAATTTTAGCATACTCGTGTAGTCAGAGGGCACAGATAGATAAATGATATAATCTCCTGTATGTGTCTTTGTATACATATTTGAATCCAGGAACAAGGGAACTGAAGGAGAAGAGGTCTGTCTGTCTGCTTTTACTTCTGGAAATGTATTTAATGTATCCTGCCAAAATTATGCAATATTGTGACCTTGAAGTCTTCAGTTGTCCTCGTCTTTAAAGTAAATAAATTCTCGATGGCAGCAGTTGCTGCTTCTTAGGTGCAAGCAGAACACCCYTAAACCCCTATCTCTTAAATGCATTGGACTGTCCAGGACATCCTCTGCCTTCCTTACTGCTCCCCTTCTGTAATGAACTCTACTTTGTATAATCTGCGTGCAAACGAACCACTGCCGTTTCACTGTCGGATTCTCTCAGGAAGGAGTTGCTGCTGGTGAAGATTTGTGTGAGGCAGAGGAGAGTATAGAGAATCACAGTGAGGGATTAAAAAGTTGTGCTGACACCAAAGGGTAATCCGTRTGGATAAGGCTTGAAAGAGGATACCAGAATCAATTGATCCTCAAGCACAGAATGTTCTTTATTTCCCAGGTCATGATCTAACGCTTTCTAACTTTGTTCTTTACCCTGAAATTAAATGCAGTAGAAAAGCCGCGTCAAGCAGTGCGATGCTAGACAGTTCAGATTATGAATCCAAAAAGTCATCAAATTTCAGTTCATCAGTAAATGAAGAATTGCGTGTGTGATTTCAAACGCCATTCACTGGTTGGCTGGCACTCTGGGAGCTAAAGAGATGCTAGAAAAGAGTTTTTAATGCTAAATGCACTCTACCTTTCTTAACTTTGTGAAATTTAAGGGATTAAACGGAGAAGAGTCTTTGTCACAGTATGAGGTTCTCCCAAAGGGTAGGATAGTAGATAATCCCTTCAGACTAAAGCTATGTATTTTGGCTACAGCAGCAATCAAAGTAAAGCTGTGAGAGCCCGTGGAAACCTGCCTGAAGGGCAAGCTCTCTGTAGCATCCTCAGAAAGCGGTTTCAGAGCTGATATAACACGATCGATTCACTCTTTCTCTAAAACTGTGTGCTAGATGCTGGGTCTCTGCTGATGCTCCCAGTAACTCTGTCCTGAGTGCGACCCTGTGAGATGTCCCCTTCCTTATTAGCTGGGTTTAAATAAATAAATAAACTCATTGGGTCAGGTTGGCACTTTTGAGGACTGTAAGATAAAACTGGTTTTGTCGGAAGCATTTGGCTAGCTAGGTAACGTTTCAGACTGATAGGCTGCAAGCACAAGCGGCTCTTGACCTGCTGGAAATGGCGAGAGGAACATGCAAGCTGTTTACGCGTACAAGGTGTAAAGTAGGTTGTTAGTCTGAGCTGCCTTTTGGCAGCGGTCAGATAGTATCTGTTAAGTGTTAAATTCTTATTGGCTTCCACCTAGCCATCCTGTCGATCTACAGCTGCTTCAAGTCCATGTTGTTGCTACAGGCTGAGAGATGTTTAGTTCGTGAATGTGGTCGAGGGGTACGCAGCCGGCCCCTGGGGCTGGCTTAGGGAGGAAGCTTTTGGGCAAGGGCTGGTTGCGGCTCTGGTGACAGTTTGCACTGGCAGAGGCGTTTCAGCTGCTTCCTGCTCAGGGTACAGGAGGGACATTTCCCAGCCTCTTGGGGCCTCCTTTTTTTGGTGTAAGAATGCCTTAAAGCTTTTTGAATACAGTTTTCTGGAAATTACCCTTGCAATTATCCTTTCTGTGTTTTGACAGCCTTTACGCAACCGTCTCTGAAAGACAGTGTGACATGTTGCCTGTATYGGAGGAGGTGTGGGTGGTTGTGGACCTATAATAGGCGTAAATACTTCAGCATAACAATACAGCTCTAGAAAATGAARCCTAAACCACCCTCTGCTTTATTTGTCCTTTTACGGTGCTGCACTGGTTAGCTGAGCGACAGGGCACGTTCTGCTGCACATCCCAAGTTTGAGTAGCTGTTCCTGGTGGTGCCAAGGTCTGAAATGCTCCTGAATCACTGCCATGATGGAGATAAATRGTCTATTAATGGGTGACTGCGTTTGAATGTAGTGTCAAACTGTTCTTTGGAAACAACACATTGCATGGAGTTCTCCTCCCTGCTATCTGCCTTGTTCTCATTTTTCTTGTCTTTTCTCCTTACTGCACTTCTGTTCTTCTGTTTGAACTTTTTCTCTTTTGCCTCCCTCTGCCTTTACATGTTACCTCTGTGTACTCTTTTAATCGTTTTTTTTGACGTATCTATCCATCTGGGTCCACTCTGAGGGAGGCATTGGAGCACCTTTCGCCCCCTTGGCTGAGCTGCATGGCTCCTGGCTTGCCCTTTTCCAACGAAGAGGAAAGGAGGTGAGCCTTAACCCCATGAGCTCTACCTAGTGCGAGGAGGAGGAGGGTCATGCCACTCCTGACCTGCCCRGGAAGGAAGGGAGGACAGGCTAATAGCCATGTCCTCATCAGCACTKTGGCCACCAGTGTGTGCCTGTGCTGAAGACAGCGCTTTGTGGGCATGCTTGTGATGATGGGGAGCACCTAGGCTGAACAGCTTCACAAGCAAGCTATTGCGATTTGCATATATTCCCCAAACAGAAAAGATGGGCTTTTTGTCAAAGTGTGCATAAATCTTTAGTATTTTAGTATTTTTAGTATTTAGTAAATAAGTTAAAATCTCTTAGAGCCATAGTTAAAAGTCTTACAGCTTTGGTACTTAGGAGGTTAGAATGTCATGCCAGCGTGTGTATTCATGAGCAGTGTARTAGTAGAAAAATTGTAGTGGACAGTGGAGTGCTTGCATTATGGTTTTTTGATACTATGAGTTTGTAAAATCCAGACTGAGCCTGTGCTTAAAGCCCCGGAAGATGTCCTGGAGCAAGATGGGAGTTCGCGCCTGAACGGTACAAGTGTGCTTGTGTCTGCCCCGAACTGCCCCTCAGGCACTAGGTAGAGYGGCTGTTTGAAGAGCATACTCTTTTCAGGAACTTCGGTAGAAAAGCAGGTACCTGCTCGCCTGAGGCATTTAGGGAATTTCTTTCTACGCTGCTGAGAGTCACCAGGGAGGTCCCCTTTGACACTCAAGTCTGCTGTCTTTGCTTTTCTGCAGAAGTGGGCATTCCTCCATCTCTTGTGCTTCCAAGGCAGTGGGAACCAGCCCGGTTCCCATCTGCGTTCCTCCCTCTAAACTAGCGACCACACAGCATCCTTGTGGCATCTGCACTAGTTCTGCAGTYGAGGCATTTATTCACTTGTGTGTTGACCTGTGCTATGATGTGGAAAGCACAGAACGGCTGGGACATACTCACCTTTGAAAATCCCCAGCAAGTATATTGGGTGGTCTCTGAAGGCATAGATGGAGGAGTTAGGAGGAAACCCGACCTGAGCTGAGGAGCAATGAGAATCGAGGAGGAGCAGCCAGCTCCCTGTCAGTCTGCACGGACCTTTCATTTATTCAAAAAGAGATTAAGGAAGCATATAACTTTGTTGCTGCAGAAGACCTGCAGAAATTCTGGTACAGAAATGTACCAGAATTCTGGTACATTGGTACAATTGCATCACTACTTCTTCAGTGCTATCCTTCCTGCCCTCTCAGGTGCCAGCCTATTGCTTAAGCAGAAACAAAACTTTCTTAAAAAAAAAAACAGGTTTAGGAGGAGGAAGAGTCCAGAGAAAGTGTGTGTGCGTGCGTGTGTGCGCACGCGCGCGCGTGTATTTGTATATAAAGCCAGTCACAACCTTGTTTTTGTTGAGCGATCTTCAACTTTTAATTTTTCAGAAGTGTGCAAATTCTCATAAGGCATCGCTGCAGTGAATTTAAATTAGTAAAGGGAAAAATTGTATAGAGGTGGTTATATTTATGCATAAAGCTTCATCTGTACAAATATTTTATAAAAGTAGAATAGTTAAAATTACGATTAGGACAAAGGTATGACATTACCAACTATTAAATAAAATATGTGCGATAGTGCTGAGAAGTCGTACCAGCTCAACCATCTCAAATTCTTTTCCTGGGCTTTATAGCTGAACTGTTCCTTTTTCTAACATTTTTTCTCCAAAAATGCAGTAGTTTTGCACCATCTCTGCCAGTCTGTCAGAGGGCTCTGATATRTGAAGATACCCATCCATCTAGCATGAAAAGATCTGAGCTAGAAGAGTTGAGCCAACCTTTGGGATTTGGAGTGTGAATATTTTCACACTCCATGGGGTAAAATATCTGTCTTAAGGTATTTTTAAGTTTRGTTTTCTTCCTGGGAAGAAAAAACACACTCCACTCTTTTTCAGAAGTGAAATACTGAGTATTTTATTCTACAAATAGTTAATTAAATGCTTCTTCCCATCATAAGAAGCGTTGGGAATATAATCAGAGTTTCTTCACTAATTTAAGGAATATAATGCAAGCGTGCAAGGAGGAATAGATAAAGTTAGAAAAATAGTTACAGAGATGATGTATATTCAAATCATCAGTCCTAATGAAATCCATCCAGAAGCCTTACAGAACTGGCCAGAGCAATCCCTGAACCCTTATCCAGAACCTGTGCTTGAGACTGCCGGGTGACAGGAGGGGATAACAAATCCAAAAACTACTGACCGGTCTGTACTGGGACAAAGAGGAGAAAAGCTTTGCAACACCTAGTTTGAAAGTGCACGGTTGATGGTAATTTCACTACTCAGTGAAGCTACATCCCTGCAGGTCATGGCTGAAGCGGTAAGACGTTATCTTACGTATGTGCTGTCAGACAGGGAAGCGTCTTCAARTCATTTGTCGTGAGCCCATGACAAGTATTAAACATGAGCCTGTCATGTTTAATTTTTTTCTTCATTGGCTTAGGCAGTATGCTAAAGACTAAAATTGCAAAGTTGTAGATGATACCAGCTTCAGAACGGTTTGAAAGCACTTTGACAAGGACAGAATTGTAATTTCAAATGATGTTGACACGTGAAGTAATGATTTGAAATAATTAAGATTTAATTTAGTCATGACAAGTGCTAGGCAGTACCGAACAGAAAATTACTGGCTCTGCATAGCTAATAGGACTAAGAAAGGCCTSAAGAAGGGCAACGGGATGGAGTGGCTTGGCCTAAGTGTCAGTCAGTGTCAATCAGTGTCAGTTTTTCTATATGTTTTAAGCAAGACAGAATGCATGWAGAGTAATTACATACCTTTTTGGCTAGTTGCCATGAAAATAAATTAATGACTACTTTTATCCATGCAATAAATTAACCCAAAAAGAAGGTTAGCATACTGATTTAATTAATGCGGTTCAATCCCATTAATGTATTGTTTTATTAAGCAATGCTATGGCACAATTAAGAGTTATAAGTAAATAAACAGTTTATAMCTGTGGAGCTATTAATTAACGCTAAATTACAATAAAATGAACAAAGCGACAAAAACAAGCCACATGTTTTTTAAAAAAAATAGTGCATTGCAAAAAAAAAATRTATGTAAAACATTTTTTAAAGAATTTGCAGAAATCAATGCTTATATAGTAAGATGATTGTAAAAGTGGAAGTGGGGCAAGAAGAACATTCCTTATAATTTTTCYATTTGAAAGACCAATACGCAGCCAGGTGTTCTTAAATGAGCATTGAAGCAAGATTCTCAAGCGCAAATTTAGAGTTTTCAGGGAAGAATCTGAAAAATAAGCTTAATGTCTTCTTGAGGCTTGATCTGTTTTTGACACTTGTTTGTTTTTCTAGAATACAAATCCGAACAATTCATGCACTGCTAACCTTTAATTTGGCTGTGATGTATTAATACTGCAGCTCAGACTGTCCTCATTTGGAGGGTCTTGGCTGTCACGAAGCGCGAGTTTGCATGCTTAAATGGTTTGCTGGAATCAATGGTTCACAAGTTCTGGAAATCCTGCAGGTGTTCATTCGTCATTGTACATTAAGTAGAGAAATAGAAAACAAGTGTTAATAAAATGCAGGGCTCAGGGCCAGTGGCAGTACGAGATGAAAAAAAAAGTTTGAATTTCTTGAAACCTGGGGTCGAATCTAATTAAGACCAAATGTGTAACAGTAATCTGAAATCAAGTTTTAGAAGTGTCTGAGAACACCTAGCGGCAAGATTGCTAAGTTTAAAATACTCCTCTGGGAGGGTGATTTTGTTCTATATGAGGCAATGTTCATACTTCTCCAAATACATCGTTTTTAATATTTACTGGAATTTTCAAAAACATTTCACTTTGGAATCTATGAAAATTAAAATATTTTTTCCATTTTCTCACAAACAGAAGCTCTAAAAAGGTACTAAAACCTGGAGTTTTTCAGAAATAAATTATGTGAATTTACTCTAACGCCTAAAATGATTCTATCTGTAACTTGATACTGAATGACACTTCAAGTGCTAAGATGATATAAACAGATCTTCTGTAAGTATAAGTCAGCAGACTACTAGAAACATTTGTTACGAACAACAAAACAGTAGCCTTCTGCTTTCAATGATTGGGACAAAATGTTGTCCTTTTTATGAGTTTTAACAGAGCGGCTTGACAAATCTGTGATGTGCCACGGTTTCTGTTTCCTGCTATGTAAACTCAGAGTGTGTAAGTGGGAATGTGCAGACACATTGCTGCAGAGCATATACAGATCCTTGTGGAAATTCATACTCATAACGAGAGTATGAGTTTGTGATTCTTAATATGCTTGTAGATGCYGTTTGCTTCCAGGTACTAAACTTTTTGCAGGTGTATGTTGCTCTGAACTATAGAGGACATCAGTTTATGGTTTGGTTTTTAATTGCATTTATTATTAGACAAAGGGATGATGGAGGGAATTGAGCTAAGACTACAGGTTTCTGGGACCATAAATCTGTGACTCCTTTGAAATACATTGCTGCAGGTTTCCTTGTATACGTCCATGTAGATTGAATAAATGTTAACCAGACAGAGCCTAAAATGGGTGAATGGAAGTACTTTGCAGTCTGAGGAATGAAAAATTGTGGAAGCATTTATTTCAGAATAGCCTGTCCAAACCTKCCTGAACCTCTTGAAGATCAAGAAGGGCAATTCAGGAGAGTGATGAGGATACATAAATACGGAGAGCAATCACTTGTTTGAAGCTCAGTCTAATTGTGTCACACAGGTTTCTGTCATTGATGAACAGCAGTGGTGATGCTGGGGGACGGCACAGAGCCTGAGCGAGGGATCATGTCAGGGACTACRATGGAGAATGTCTGGTTCTGCTGAAGTTCAAGCTCTGGAATCAAACAGTCCTGGAGGCTCCTGCAGTGCATCARTGATAACTTCTTGTCACAGGTGGTGGAGGAGCCTACAAGGAAGGGTGTCCTGCTGGACTTTGTCCTAACCAACAAAGAGGGACTGGTTAGAGATGTGAAGGTTGGGGGCAGCCTTGACTGCAGTGACCATAAAACAGTAGAGTTCAGGATCCTGTAGGAAAGAAGTAAGGTAAGAAGCAGGATTRCAACCCTGGACCTCAGGAGAGTGGACAAGAGGCAACGGGCAGAAATTGAAGCACAGGAAGTTCCGCCTGGACGTGAGGGGGAATTTCTTCCCTGTGAGAGGGACGGAGCACTGGCGCAGGTTGCCCAGAGAAGTTGTGGAGTCTCCTTCTCTGGAGATCTTCAAGGCCCGCCTGCATGCAGCCCTGTCTAACATGCTGTAGGTGACCCTGCTGAGCAGGGAGGTTGGACTCGATGATCTCCAGAGGTCCCTTCCAACCTTACTGATTCTGTGATTGTATGGAGCAAGTAGTTGGAAGCACAGTGTTACTTTACAGCTGAGGAGCAGCTGCAGCAGTGAGTTTTGTTCTATGTGTGCTTAAACAAAACCTTAAATCCTTTCCCATCTCATGCAGAATTTGCACTTGGCATCTCTTGCTGTTGGTTCCTMGTTAGACAATTGTAAATATGATGTACATGGATCCATTTGGACTCCGGTGCATATTTAACTTTTGGACTAAGACTTTCCAAAGTGGACCCAGAGTCTTCACCGAGCGGGAATGRCTGGACTGCTTGGCCATGCTTGCTGGGAAGGCTGCCCTGCTGGCCCCCACCGCCCCTCATGTCTCGGCTGCTGCTAGGAGGTTTTTGGAAACCATTTAATGCCAGGTGAAGCAGCACCTACCGCTTCAGCTCGTCCAGGTTCCTCTTTGCCTGAAGCAGACCGAGAGCCAGCAGGCGCCCTGTGCTGCTGTGGGAGTGGGTCCTGGCAGGACAACTGTGAATAAGGCAGAGTAGTGCAAGGTATTTTCCAGCTTTTCCGGATTTCTCCTCTTTCAGGTCAGATCAGATTAGTGGGATTGGCTCACATTTTGAAAGATCCATCTTTTTCATGCRTCCTCTGGATAGAACAAGATTTCTTTGAGCCCTGATGAAACYGGAGGAGCAAGGCTGTGTCCCTGCCTTGTGTTAGCAGGAAGACAGCCCGAGCTCAGCGCTGCCACATTGGCTATCTTTTCCCATTGCCAGCTTTGTATCGTCAGCCAATTTTAAGATTGAGCATGCGTGGAAATGCCTTGTCTTTCAGGGAAAGAAGAGCTGTTTGACAGTCTCTGTCTTTCCATCCTGTATTATTATTTGTAGTGGCGTCCCTAGCAGTTTCTACCACAGTGCTAGGTATGGTGGAGTATTGCCGTTGGTTGTCAAAGTTATTTTATTTGCATGATTTTGTAAAATATGTTACATTATACAGTGAGGCAGCTGATCAGCCAAAGCATTGCCAAAGCAATTTAAATGTGAGGTAGTGTAAAATGGTACAATGACATAGGAAAAACGCAGAGCAAACACGGAGGAGTTTTGTTCATTTATTCCATAGATGGGTCAAACATGTGCTTGTTGATCCATAAGTGAACTTTTTTCTGATGCGCTGTGAAATTTTCAGGGGTCTGGATATAGGAAAAAAGTCCATGGAGACCGTCAGAATTTAAAAATATATATTTCAGGGGGTTGTATTTTATTACCACCAGTGAATTCACCAGATGTAGTTTGGATGCGGTTTGAGTTATATAGTGAGTTTTGAGACAGTATGGCACAAAGTAGAGCAAAAAAAAAAAAAAAAAAAAAAAAATCAGAGGCGAGCTTTTAACTTTGAGATTTGCTGCTGCGTTCAATCACCCCGATTCCAGCAGCTATCTGCAACCCTCACTCACTTAAGGCACTTTCAGCAGAGGCAGCAAACAAATATGTGATACAAAGTGTATTCCAGAGAGCAAGACGTAACACCAAAACAAACCACTTGATTCGAGTTTACTTTATATTGTCAAGAAAGATATTCCTGAGTTATTTTCCAGAAGAGGATAATCAAGTTCAACAACCAAACCTATAATTTTAATGCCAATTTTATTATGTTATTAGTGGATGATTGAGACTTTGAGAAGGTGGCAGTTTTTAAAAGATTTTAGGAAAAAGACTTAACTCTGAGTTTTGTGTAGTAAATAATGATTTACAGGCTTGGATTAGATCAATATTAGTATTTGTAGCGGACATAATTATACATAATTAATTTTGTGTTTTTCTGGTAAAAACTTAAATGTGCTCTTCAGGCAGAGTTGTAAAACACTTACCATTTCTTAGGTTTTGTTGCCTTACTGAGCGTCAACATGAGTAGGAATCTCAGCTGCCAAAGAAGCCAAGATCCGATGCACCCTGAGAGCAGTGGCGAGAGAACGATGCTGGGCAATGTACGTACTGTAGGAATCATTCTCGCCAGTGATTGCTTAATGAAAATGAGGATGGAAATTTTCCAAGATGCCTGAGAGATTTAGGATACTTCCCACCCCCAAACCTGGTCCTAGCTTGGTCTTAACCAGCAGCTACTTCTGTCTGCGCCTTGTCCGCGTTCGGTAAACAAAGTCTGGAAAAGAATTACCAGCTTTTGTGCAGAACCTACATCAGCACTTGCCAGATGTGACGGTTAAAACCGAGCGAACATAGACGCTCACACAGAGGCAGTCAGTCTTCAGACACGAGCTACAATATAACTGCAACTTTCCTAGGTCAAAGTCCCAGGCCTTGACCGTGCCAAACTCATAATGTCAGCGTACCAAAAGAGGCTGTAAATGTCCCCTGTGTCTGTTACAAAAGGTCAGGAGCCCATTTCAGGAAACCTGAGAAACAACTCCTTCATATGCTAGGACCATTTATACTTTCCCATCTACTCTCTCAGTCTTCAGAAAAATGAAAAACAAGTGCCTGCGTGCAACCATGGTTCGAACCTGTCCCTCAGGATCTTGACATTGCTTGGGGGTGTTCCCAGGATCAGCGTTCTCTTCACCTTTCTCTTTCTCACRCTTGTCCTTTTCCTCTCCTTTAGGTGAAATATTTTACACTTTTTTTTTCTGTAGTACTAAACAAGAAGAAAAATGCTGTCCTTCAAAGAAAACATGGTCTTTGAAATATACTGAAAAGCTATGTCTCAGATTTAATGGCAGGAGTTGTTTTTCAGCCAGTCATCACTTGTAGAAATTAAACTCATCCAGAATTACTGCCTCAAAAATGTATTTAGTCAGCAAAGCTTTATGAAATAATTATACAAACATGCCACTTGTGCTTCCTCTGTAATTAAAAGAAATGTATACATTTACTGTTGCAAGGAAGCATGGCAGCAGCGTTTCATAAGGTCTTCCATTGACTCTTCCGTCGCCGAGAGGATRGCAGAGCATGTGAACAGCCAAATGTACAGTCTACAGTAGTGAATTTGGCATCTGGGCTGGAAGGCTGTTTACTGCTTATCTGAAGRATCCCCAGCTCTCGCCGGTGAAGGATGACTTCAGGTGATCCGTGATGCCTCCAAACAGAGAAAATCTCTAAAGAYGCAGTCTCATTTTACTCTGCCATGCTAGAGTTCTTTTCTCCGTGCTTTCTCTGGGTTCCCCTGGGACTGGTTTCCCCTGGGACTGAAAACAGGTAATACTTTGTTTGGAGGAGTGGTGTGGTTTGCAAGTGARTCTTCCAGCTATTCCTACTCACCACATTTTGGGGCATATGAATGTRTCTTGGCCCTTGTAATTTAGGTTCCCTTCAGAGGAAACTAAACTAGAAGCTTCAGTCTGGGGGCAATATGAGAGTCCAAATGAATAACTGGTCCTTCAGGCAGCTTTGAACCACACGTATGGCAGGGTTATAAAGCCCAAAGTAAAACCCAAATTACATAGAGATGAAATGGGTGCAGTGCTGCCTGCTTTCATCTTCTGATGCACTGCCCTTGCACCAGATCACTCACTGATCTAACAGCCACAGTCTGGAGCTGTGGCGTTATCCTCTAGCGCAGCGGAAAATGCAGAGATGGAGTGTCTTTTTTTTTTTTTTTTTTTAATATTAAAATCCAAAGCATTCACAATCTGAACAGATTATTTTTTGGAAACTAATATGCATAACTAAAAGCTGTTGATGATTGCGAGGAAGAGCGTTCTATAGTGTGTGAGCAACACACAGAATGATGCATCTTCATTACAAAAATGCGAAGTGATGATCATTTATCATAAGATTACCAACAATAGGCATTAATCTCTTAGTAAAGCAAGTAGTAAACATCGTTCCCATGGCAATACAGTTCGTTCTGTTCCTCTGCCTCAGCTACAGGCATGGAAGATTGGACAGTCTCTAGGACTAATTGGAGACTTAATGCTGTAGATTTTGGTGGGTGAAATACATAATTATCCTGGTAGAATATCAAGTTAGCAGCAGCTATGACAGTGATGAGATGTGCCTGTTTTTGCAACAGACCAGTGCACACACTGGAGGAACAACTTATCCTCCCCTCCCCATTATTATATACTAAATCCATTTATATGACAGAATATGAGTTCTCTCTGGAGTAAATACATTCATCTACTGAAAGCTGGTTTTTTCATGAAAAAAAAATGTCAAATTGTCTGATTTTTTCGGGCGTACAAGCAGCCATTTGCTGTTAGTTCTGCGGYCTCAGAAATTAACTGCATGTTGTTTATTTTTGTCCCGATACACTTATTTTTGTCCTGATACGCTGGTTGAGGTTCTGTTTTTGTGTGTGTATGGTGAGAGAAAGGATTTGGTCAAGCTGACCTGTTCTGAGAAAAAAGGCYGTGTATTTCCAAACTCATAAGGTTCCTTCTTAACATAGCTTACCAGTATTTATTGAAATACGTATTTTGAAGGTTAATCAAATACCATTCTACTTCCCCTCAGGTGGTACTTTGTGTGAAGTCAGCATAACATGTTTTCAAATGCATCTTCGCAAACTTCCATCAACCATAAAAGCCTTGGGTTGTTGTGTAAATCTGACAGCCCAACCTGCCATGTGCTTATTCCACTTCAGAACAAAACAGCAGTTTCAGTTAATGCAAAGCAAACCGTGTATCCCTCAATGTGCCTGATTTCTGCTTCAGGAGCATGGAGGACTGACTAAAATACACTCAAYGGTGAATAGCTTCTGTGCTGTCAATTAATAGCCTTTAGAATGAGTTTTGCTGTTTTATTGGTGTGTGGAAGAGCCATAGCTCTTAGTGTGTTCCAGACAACTGAGTACTGTTACTTAGATAACAAGCACTGGAGTAAAAGAGAAGTCTGCAGCCTGCAAAACATCTTTGCTTCGTGTGAAATTGTCCAACGATAATGCTGACAAATGCTCTCTCAGGAAAGATCTGCGTTTTGCAGAATAAGGGAGGTGAAATGAGCCCAGTAACTTTACAACTCGTTTTTAAAGCCAACCAGTAACTATTTACAACCTCCCCCAAATAAAGATCCTGTTCAGATGCCATGAGTCAGTCTCCTCTCTGGAGATTCCTGTTGTRTACAGCGAGCAGAGCTCAGCTCGAGCTGCAAAAGGCAGTTTTGCAGCACGCATGGTGAGCCTGACGGGTTTGGAATTGTCTGAAGTAAGTTTGGGTTCGACATGTTCTGCATGCCTAGTCTGAAAATAAGACCTTGTACAATTTTTGGCTTCAGATTACTTTTTCAGCCTGTGTATACCCTTGGAGTATGGAAACATTCAGAGCTGCAGACTCAATTTAGGTTTAATTCTACCAAAAATGGCTAACAGTCACATTTTCTACATGACTCAATGTGCTGTCCAAAAACTTTTGTTCCTCAAAATAGGTAGCCATATGCTACTAGCTAGTAAGCATGCACAGTTGCAGAAGCCTGGTTCAAGAGGCTCAGGACAACCTGAGGCAAGAAAGGGTCTACAGACCTACTGAGGTCTACTGATCTACCCGGTTTGCCCATTGGCATCGCTCGGGGGAAAAACAGGCACGCCCAGTGACGACTGCCTGCCTGCACTGCCCAAACCAGCACAAAACCAGGAGGACCCCGTGTCCCGGGTCTCACACTGGAGAGTCTCTGCCCACTGCCCACCAAAAGGCAACCCTTCCTAGAGGGGAAGGGTTGAACATTCTGCCTTGGAGTGGTGGGAAAAGAAGAAACCTCAGCTGTGAGAGTCCGTGCTTTGAGGCCCAAATGCTTCTTTAATCTCTTACACTTTTCTGGACAGACCAAATTTCCCTTCGGCCCAGTCTCACCTGAGACTGGAGGAACGGCCCCCAAAATACTCTCCTCCCCATCAGTTATATCCTCCACCCCAGGGAAGTACTCACTGAACAGAACAGCTCAGGTAATGTGCCCCTTCCCGCATACATAGCGAAGAACTCTGAAACTCTAGTAGGAGATTTTACTGGGAAATGTTTTAGATTGGGAAAGGGCAGAGACTGTATCTAGCAGTAGAAAAAAATAACAGATAAATGCCTGATAGATATATTTTATGGTAGATTTTCTAGAAGAATGAAGGTCGTTGTGAATTTTTGCTTAGCTTCTGTGTGGACAGACTTGAAAATATATAAACTAATTTAATGAAAACCTCAGGCATTCTTTTCTTGTTGTTTTTCTAATTTGAAGCTGCCTCTATGAGAAATAAAATAACAAATATCAGAAGCTATGTATTCTGCTTTAATTGTTTGGAAGGCTTATAATCATATGATATTAGACACTGTTCTTAATTAGTGATCAAAATAGGAACAATATTATTAACCTTCAGTTTCCTGTTTTCCAGGTAATCAACCTATGATCTCATCAGCCATGGCTGAGAAGTACGATTAAGGTACCGTAACTTCCCTTTTAGTCTGGGCATGCCTTTGGCAAAAACGTTCTCCAAAATATGCTCTCTAATAAGCCATTTAATAACCTGCATTCCTTGAAGTTCAGTTCACATCTGGACTGGCTGATTTATTTATTCATTTACCACTTGGTCCGCTGCCTCTTGTGAAAGCTAGTTAATTTTTTCCTTTCACTCCCCTCTTCTCAGGTTGAGCACTAGCATTAGCGGGGTAAAGATGTCTGTCTTGTCTCTATTAAATCTATTCTATAGGTAATCCGTATCTTTTAGTTCTCTGTTTTTAGTGTTAGTAAGAATATCTTAAGATGTATGTACAGAGTTATATRTTGAGAATAATACTTGTGCCTGAAGGTCGTGTCCTTTAAAGATTAACTCAGAAAATGTTGTGGGGCAATGCTCGAAAATCTATCCAGGGGAGGCTTTTGGAATGATGTCTACTGCATGCTTCATAGCACTGCGAATTTAATTGTTGATTTGAATCACAAGATGGAAATCGGCTCAGCAACACTGCTATACCGCAGGGAAAAGATGGTTGTTTTTGCTGGAACTGTGTATCGTRACCCGAGCTATCTCTCTTCAAGGCATGTTCTCACTTGCAAATTTCTAGCTGCAATTTCAGATGAAGAGTAGCCAGATAGGAGAATGTGGAGTTATTTCAGGTTCCTTTTCCCTGACAAGTTGTACTGAACTTTGGTGGCACTGTAAGCTTCAGTGAAAAGAACATTTGCTTTCCCATGGAAAATAAACACGAATGAACAAAGTAGCACAGCAGTGCCATCAAATTAAAAAGCTACTGAACAGCATTGAACATTGTTTTCCTAAAATGACTTCAGCTAATTCTTGCCAGTGTATTTAGCTTGGCAGTATTCCTGTTCCACTTCTAAATGCTCCACTATCGGTTTGATATTGCCATTGAAGTAGTAAACTGTAAAAGCATGCTGAAATACCGAATGACCAGTTAAGTTGTTGCATCCAACAAACAGAATTGTTGCGGCTGTGTAATTTATTTGAGAAAGAGTAAGGATAGGCAAACTCTCATTTTTGTTAGTTACTTCCTTTGTAGGAACTGAATACATTACTTTTTTGATTTTGCCTCTGACCACCCCAAGTCCTGGAGCTGCAAAATTCTTAATAGATATTTCAGAAGAGGGATGATGCCCTCTGACTGGCGGATATAAACATGCATGCAAAAGGCGCAACGAGGAAATTCTGAAAAGAACATGTAGGTTAGGTTGTTTCAATGCTGTGTAATGTCTTAGGACAGATTTTGAACAAAGAGTAATCGAGAGCATTATCATAACTGAGAAAATGCAGAGAAGTTTCATCTGTAGATTTTGTCAGACCAACTTAATGTTTCTTTCTGCTGAGAACATGTTGGACTACAGTTATGTGATGGRCTTAAGCTATCTAGATTTAAAGGAAGCATTCAAGTGCCGTTCTGAGAGGAATGTATTATTTAAAG
Organism: Rhea americana; assembly: GCF_003343005.1. Lineage (NCBI taxonomy): Eukaryota > Metazoa > Chordata > Aves > Rheiformes > Rheidae > Rhea > Rhea americana. The sequence goes on along the minus strand of NW_028185961.1, from coordinate 404,666 downwards.
CAGAGATGGTATAGATTAATACAGGAATTATAAGAAGCTGGCTTAGGCAGATAAGGAGCTGGGTAAAGAGGGGACTATGACGGGATGTGCTGAGAGGCAAGTTACCAGACTGCAGGAGTTAGTAGAAGTATTCATTAGGGATGGGTCTTGTGACCAGTCCTGTTCAGTATTTCCTTCAGTATCCTTGGTACAAGGTCTTCATACCATTTTTTTTAAGCTACTGTAATACCACGGAAGACAGAATTATTATGACTTTGTGGATTAGTGTAATGAAGACAGAATAAAATTTAATGTAATAAGTAGACTGTCATTCCCTTAGGGACTAATAACAGTATATTTTACTACAAGCAAGATACTCAGTATATGTAAGTTTAGCTTTTTTTTGTGAAAAATGTGTTTGGTTGCAGCACATAGCTAAACAGGAAAAAAAAAGGCTTTTATAATCTAGATAGTTGTCTTTAAGACCTGGTTACTAAAGAATGGCAATTTTAATATAAATAATTAGAGCCTAGATACTTAGATTTTCTAAATTATAATGAAATAAAGCCTTGGATTTAGAATATCAGGTTCCAAACCTGATGCTGTAAAGCTTGAAGGGGCTGCAGGTACGAATCCTGACCTTGCCCCATGATGTTCAAGCAGGAGGTTGCAAGGCTACGAGAAGTAGCTTCGTGTGGCAGCTGAGGACCTGACCTTCACATATCCTAYCCATCTGCCCCCTCCCTTGTGATAACCTGCAGACAGCCCCAAAAACTAGGAGACGAACCAGTGCAGATCGCAGGCACTAGGTGAGCAGTCACGTGTCTTCAAGGCAACAACCCTCATCTAGCATGGATGTAACTGTAGTGGAAGAGCAGCCACAAATACAAAACTGGAAGCAGAGCAAGAACCTTAAAGCAGCCAGGAGAGACCTAGGAAGCTGTTAGCTGTTCAGATTTTAACGATTCTGGCTGCAGATGGGAGGACTGTAGCAGGACACACGTTCAGGAGAGGTCAGAGCAACCCAATACAACGGGAAGCAAATTCAAAAGCCTGCGAGCCCTGATTTATGGAAGAATTGCAGATAAAGCCAGCCCAGGGTATGTGTGCGGGTCCAGATTATTGTGTTGGGTCTCCTGTACGTTGGGTGCTTGCCTCACACACCGCTGGTAGAGATGTGTGCTGACTATGTGGATAAGCTCTGTGTCCTCAAGGGTGAAGTTTCTTGGAGGAACATGGAAAGGTTCACTGGCACACTGCCTTCAGGGTCATCTCTGAACAATCCTGCCTCCAGCTGAATGACCCTAAAATTGCAGAGGAGAGGGACATCTTAGAGCAATCCCACCTCCARATTAGCCACCCTGCTTTCATGCCAAAATGATACCAGGCTGATGAAAGGGGAGACGAGCCTAGTAATAGGCCCTTTCCAGTGAGAGATGAGCAGGAATTAGAGTTTAAAGGGAAAGGATGAGAAAACTGTACTTTATTATCATGCACTTAAGAATCTGTGCTTTCCCCAGATGAAAGGAAAACTCTTCACATGAATAAATACCTGGCCAGAAGACAAGAAACAGAGGGTAGGAATAACTGATCAATTTGCAGAGTGAGAGGGCAACACCGGCGGTGTCTCAAAAGAATCTGTGCTTGAACCTGTGATATTCAACTGATAAATGATCTGGAAAAGATGACAGAGTTTGCTGATGATGCTGTTATTCAGAGCAGTAAAGATGAGTGCTGACTGTGAGAAACAATAGAGGAGTTTTGCAAAACTAAGCGCCTGAGTAAGGCAACGGCAGGGGGGATTCAATGTAGATGAACGGAAAGCAAAGCATATGGGGAGGAAAAATATCCCAGATACGGTAATGGATGCTGAGCTGACCATTGCCCTTCAGTGCCCTAATAAAATGTTGGGCATAAATATAGATGGAAAACTAAAAAGATATTTCTATGAAAATGTTAACGTTATGCTCAGTAGCAGTAAAAAAGGCAAATAGTATATCAGGAGAGGAGCCAAAATACCCTGAAAATGTCACCCTGCTGCTTTATAAGCCTCTATTTCTTACTATAGCCTGAGTAGTGTGGAAAGWGATGAGTAGATTTCTTCCAAGGAACAGTTAAACAACGTAGCATTTATTGATGTGGAAAAAAGACAAACAGTCTGAGAACTGCCAAGAGTGACTAGGGACACACTGATCAATTTTATTTCCTATGCAAAAGGAAGGAGGTGTCAAATAATATTAGAGGACGGCGGGTGCAGGACTCATACATGGGAGGGCTCTTTGCAMCAGGCGCTGCTCATTGCCATTTCCAAGCTGCGGCATGGGGACAGAGCTAATTTTTTTTGCATAGGGGCAARCAGCAATGAGATACATTTATGAAAGCAAAATGTAACAGGGCCTGATAAGTCTGAAGGCTTTACTTTTTACTCAGGAGGAAACTGAGCTGCAAGTGCTTGAAAGCTGGGATAGAGTTCTGGGAAACACCACTCTGTGATAGCTCTGTTCTTCCCTGGAGGTCTGCTGCCATCCCGGAGGCAGTGAGCAGCTTGACAGAGCTTTGTTTGAAGTGCTGCTCATACGCTGATATACAAGTTGCAGAAGAGAGGACCGAAGAGCCACCAGTGATGTAGCTATTAAAAAAAATAAATAAAAAAGGCTGAAAGTGACTTCAGGCTGCATCGGCAAGTGGGAGCAGGGAGGTGCTCGCACAGCAGCACAAGGCACCTGCCATCAGAAAAAAAGGCATTTGAACTTGAAAAGCTGTGGGAAAGGCTGAGCAAAGGGATGGGGTGTCTTTATTCCACAGTATTACAGGACTGATTTAGATCGACGTGCTTTTCTAACAAAATGAAGGTATGTAAAAATTCATTGGGGGGCGAATATGAGTGAGGGTGATTAAAAATCATGTGGACGTAACTGTCTTGAGTACATTTGGACTGGAAAGCAGAAGACATCTAACAGAGTAGATGAATGGAAATCTAGAACAGTTTTCCAAACAGTTAGCTGGGACAGAATAGCACTTTGCTTTTGCAGGGTGAAGTTTATGGGAGGAATTGCTTTTCTGGATGGGAGTTCACCTGCAGGTCTCGCTTACAGCTTGGATTCACCAGCAGCTGGGTGCTCCATTTGCTGATGTCCCCTGGCTGTGCAGGAGTCCAGGAGGACCTTTTTTACCATGATGCTTACTTTATGCCTGGGAAGTCTTTCCCTTCCTCCCATGTTTGACTGTTCTCCTAGGATCTTCTGGTGTTTTCARGTAACAAATACTCAGCCACCTCAGACTACCAGGGAGTCAGTCAAGCATCTCCTTACCTCCTCCATTTTCCTGTCACATACTGTAGTTTTTGAGACTTTGGAGTTCATCTACTAATGATAATAATTTGCTAAAAGGTATGTGGTTTTTAAAAAGCTGGTACTATATGACACACAGTAAATGAGGAGGGCAGACTGTGACCTTCTTCAGGCCACTTGGCTCTTAGCATTTGCTATGCGGTTGTTTGTGGTTAGTGGGGATTGGTGACCCAACTGGTCCTTTGCAGGCCTCTGTTCTGGTGCACCCGCTGAATTCACTAGCTGGATTCGCAGCCTACGCGCTTAGCATTAATCTGAAAGTATCTGAAGAGTTGTCTTCTCTCAGAGGATAAAATCTCTTGCCACTGTGCTTTCACTCCTGCGAACTCGGGAAGCACACAACTGGTTGTGGAGCTCCCGGGCACATGCTACGTGAGATGGCAATGCAGAAGCTGAACTGTAACACCAGCAGTGAAGCTGATGCCACCTTAATAAGGACAAGAGAATAATTCAGGCGGTTCTGTGTGTGTATTCATCCGTGGTGTATAGATGACAGTGTCTCTGTAGCTACTGTTAAACTACAGAACTTRAAAGCAAGTGGAGCGTAAGAGACGCTTGAGCCATAACTGTGCTTGCTTTTGCCTAATACGGATTACAGCAGTGCTAAGTACTTAGTAGCGTGCATTTCGGCTTTGGGCTGCCAGTCTTCGGGCTTGGTTTTGCAGGAACTCCTGTTGCCRTTTTTATGCTGACTTGCAAGCTGCAGAAGGTAGAGCTGGGTACCATCGCTCAGCCACGATCTGCCGAAATCTTCCCTCAGGTGGAGGAATCCTTCCAACAGGAAGGTGGCTCATGACTTTTTGGTAAAGCGGGACTGAGGCTGAATTCAGGTAATGTTAGATACATTAGGATCTACACCRTTTGGAGCCGTTGGCAGCATAGATGCTAGAAGTCTAAAAGTATATTTTATTGCGCCATTTTAAAGCATTTTGAGTATGATTAAATAATTTTGTGGGGATCAAGAGTAGGAGTGTCAGGTGAAAGAATGGAAAGGTAAATTAAAAAGCAGTTATGAATATGAAAGCCCWAGTCATGTGAACAAACATATTTTCGTAGGCTTGTTTTCTTTATGAGATTTAAAAGACTAGAAAATATTTTTCTCTCCTGTGATCTGTCAGTGCAAATAGTGTTACGTTTTTATCAGAACTGGAAAGTTGTGAGGGCTAAAAACTAATTTCTTCTGTTTTTGATGGAAAGAAGCTCTAGTATTATGAGTTGATTTGGGGGATTTAAAAAAAATCAGAACATGTGCACGTGATAAGATGAAAAATTGTGAGAGATGGATGAACTGCTAATGTCCTGGCACGTTTAGCTTAGCCTATCATGATAGGACCCTAAAGGACAGATGTTATGGAAGAACGGATATCCATTAGTATGTGATTGAAGGGGGAGAGTTTGAAATGTAGCCAGAACCTACAGATGGAAACTTTAAATAAATAAATAAAAATCAGCTTATGAGTAACGGATATAAATAATGCAGGGAATGCATAATATGTTTGTGATTGTTGAAACCAGAAAACAAACATGCTGCTGCATTATGAGCAATTTGCAGCTGATGGAGTGGCTTTGCAATGCAGTTTGCAGACAAGGAATTAGAGCCAGCCAGCCTCCTGGGTGCTTGCAAAAGTTACATTAGGACTCCGGTGAAGAGTACAGACTTTAATTTGCAGAGTTCTTTTTTCGGAGAGACGCTGTATTCTTCTCAGGTRCTGCAGCATGAACTAATTTGGGGATGTTTCATCCTAGATGAAACCTTCAGCTAATTTTGCAGATAAATACAGAAGAGGGAGAGAGAGAGGATGTGAGAGAACATTTGCATGTATGAGGGCTTATGTGAAGTGATAAGGGTAAAAGTAAAAAGAGTCATCCAGAAGCAGCCACAGCGAAGGAATAGCACAGAATCATCCTGAAGATGCACTTTTTAAGAAGGGTTTTGCACATTCTGTTATCAGCTTAGTGCCAAGCACACCRGGCACATGCAACGCTAGCCTGGCTGCCCACTACTTTCAGCCAYGAYATGTTTCTTACCAAGTTTCTTGGGCTGAGGAATATGAGCAAAGACAGARCCGTCTCCTTCCAAGTGTGGCCCGAACAACAGGCCGCTCACTCGCAGATAACGGCGTCGGCCACGGAAAACAGGGTGARTGCTTTGCCGAGGGAAGTCACACGTATCAAATAGTTTTGGAGGATTCTGAGAAGCAAACACYGAAGCTCAGGAGAATATTAGTATCAAGGCAGCAACCGCTTCAGTTTTCCCTTAGAAAGCAAGCACACACTAGCGACTAGAGTTGATTTAATTGGACTGATTATGAGATAGAAAACTGTAAACTCATTAGCAGAAGCTTAGTGTATCAAAATTGTTTCTGCTGTTCTGTTTTATGAAGTGAAACAATTTAGCATTGGACACCAAGGACTGGAAGCCTTTGTGAGCACAAAAAATAATTGTGTTTTTCCCCAGCAAATATGACATTTTTTCAATGTGATGCAACTTTTTTGGACATTAATGCAAATTCTCAGTTTTATGTAATATTTTTGCACACACACAAAAAAAGAAAATGGTTTTTATGGTGAAATTATAGACTATTTCAATAGCAGAAAAACAGTCTCTTTATCTTGGGCCAGGRACATCTCTACTGCCACCACTAGCTGAAAATCTAGTCCTGTAACAACGTGAATTCTTCAGCTCATACTCAAGGTAGTAACGTTCTCCATTAGCAAAACCTGATAACCCCAGCTTAATTAATCAGCTTAAYCCTAACCCAGAAGCAACTTTGGGGTTCAGTAGTAAATCTAATTTCTTTTCCTTGTCTGGACTGAATTCAACCTGAACCCTAGGTCTTGTGTTTCACTGTGGAAGCGGTAGCCCTACAGCAGTCCCTGTGGCCTTTGGAGGCCCAGTAATGCTGTGGTGGGTCCAGAACTTTGCTTTTTTGAGCATGTGRGAACTTAGGCCCTACCAGATTCTTCAGATGTAGCCAGGTGGTGAGGCTTGACAAAACCTTCAACGCTAATCACAGTATAACTTGGTGACTTCTCTTGCCTCTCCACCTAGACATGGTCAGAAAGGCTACCTYCATAAAGGAGTCCTTCCTTGATCAAAATCTTTCCAGTTACCCTGAGCAGTGTTGCAGCAGGAGGGCATAAAAGTGATTTATGTAATAGCACTGTGATATTTCTGTACTACTCTCCATTCCCTTAATACCTAGTTTGCTTCTTGCTCCACAGCTCTGCAGTTCTGTGTTACTGAGAAGATGTCTATATTTGTTACTTTTCAGCTCTCACATATTATTCCAAGGGTAAAGTACTGAAATTAGAGAAACTAATTTAAAAACCCTTGTTATTAAATAAGTGTATACTGGTTAACACTCTGATAGGTTTTTGACATAAGAGGGAAGTTGCTGGCAAAAGTATATCATAAACCAGAGCATTCATATTAATTAACAGAGAGCAGACTTAGCATTTCCATACGGATTTTTCAAAGGTTGACTTGTTTCTGTATGCAAACAAGGATATCAATATACCAGCTGAAAACCAGTGTGAAATGAAGAAATTATTTTAGAAAACATGCAGCTTGTTTGTAAAGCTTGGTATCTAGTGAGTTAGTTTGAAGGAAATGTTTGAAAAAGGTTTCCATATTACTGTGAATAGAAATACCATGCATAATTAGACTAATTTGATTTCATAAAAGAGCCTCTCCTCTTGATTTCTGGTTCCTGACGATTTGTTTGGGTGATAATAGCGTATCCTGTGCTGTAAGGTTCTCCCCAAAACTTTAACATTCTTGTTAAGATAATACTATTCCTTTAGCAAACATAGTTCAGACTAGGAGTGCTTATCGCACTGCTAGTTTTTTTTTTGGGGGGGAGTTGTTTTTAATATGATGCTCATCATCACAATTGCCCTGTTAGTGATGGCAAATCCTAGGCAACACAGCTTGCTTGCATGAGTAGGGCAGTATGTCCAGGTCTGCCTTTATACCATCCATCCGTTTCAATATGTTAGCCAGGCTGGTAAGCTCGAGAAAGCTGAAGGGCAAGACTGTCCTTTGCTCCCGCGATAGAGGCTTTAGTGCTCAGGAGGTAACTAGGAATGTTTTGTTAASTTGGCATTAGTAGCTGGATTGCTACTGGCCCTTCATTCAAGGCAGCTCTTCTTGCACAGCGGAAGTGGTGTGTTCTTGAAGTGCTGTCATCTTACTGTTGGTTTTTGTCTCTCCAAAWAGCCAGGGACCTTGACATCTCCAGCCACAAATTTACTCATTTCCACAGCATCTGCCTTGTTTTCTTTATTAAAACTATGCTCTAAGGAGCAAAATGCTGGTTACATCGTTGATCAAATAGCAACACAATGGGAGCCAGCCCGTATATATTCTTTTACATGATACCATGAGTTTGCTGGTAGACCCCATATCGTACTGAAAAGTTCCACACTCCTGCACACCAGTAGTTACGCTACAAACCAGTGCTTTTGGTCACATAAATGGGGTTGTTATTTGGAGCTAATCTCATCTACAGCTGTATTCAGTTAAGAACTGGAGGTCTAGTTTGAATAGTCGAAGTGCAAGTCTCACGCTTTGGGTAGCATCCCATCMGCATCGCTCAGATTCTGTTCGGAGCCTAAAGAGATGTAAGGCCCTTCCACGTAACCCGGACCATTCCTGCCAGTTCTGCTAGGTAGCTGCTGCAGTCGGTTAGCCTCAACCTCTGCTTTTATGGTTGCCTCTACCGTAATGTCTTGTATTTATAAGATATCTGTATGAGACAGGACAGTAGTTATTGGGGGCTTCCAAGCAGAGAAGTGAGACAGAGAAGGATTAAGGAAAGTGTGTTTTTAAGGATATTTAAAGTTAGTGCAAGCTAGATACCAATAAGATAATYCCTACATAGAAGTTAGGATCTGCCTTAGTGGATTTTGAAGTTTTGACTTTCCTGAGTGGAGTGCGTAATCAAATTTGGCCTTCCTGCCTGAGCTGCTGGCTGCCTGAATAAGTAGGCACTCCTCCTTTCATTTTGATATTATTGTGTTATTAAGCCTGTTTCCTGTTTATAGATTGATATATTTTAACAAAATAATTCTTTTGATTATTTTTATTCGATTTAGTCTGGGGCACTGACTTCTCTTATTGCATTCTTGAATGTTTGTTTTCATGGACAGTTAGAAAGTCCTTCATAAAGTAAAATATTTCCACAGGAAAAATAAATAACACAAACATTGACCTTTCAGTCCCAAGGAGAGTGTCTACTTAAGATCCTCACAGCTTCTCGCCTCAATGCAGGCTGACATTTGCAAGGTTGATAAGTTGCTTATTTGGATGTAAATCATCGTGGAAGGAAAATACTGTCATCTCACCAATCATGATAGCACAGTCTACCTATTTTCTGTTTAAGTGATAGATAATATACCACATAAATTCATCATTAATGCATAATTTAAATGATGGGTGCTATTAAGTAGCAGTGTGGAGGTGTGAAAAGAAAGAGGTTGTTAAAACATTGAAAAATCTGCTCTATTTAATAAGAGAAAAAATGTCTATCAGTGAGTTTGCCAACTATGATTTAAAACATCTTTGCAACCAACTATCTACACTGATAGTGTTTTAGAGGTTAGAAATAGCTCTTTGAACATGAGTCATGATGAATTCTAATGAAGATSTGCCAGCATTTGATACATAAAATTGAGAAAAATGAAGGTATTTTTTTTTCTTTATTGGTACTGTCCTTTGAAGACCTTGTGTCTTTCACACCTTCTTCTGACAGCCGGAAGGGTAAGCGGTTCCCTGTGCCAGCCGCAGCAGCAAGCCAGCTGCCTGCCCTCCCTGTTCCTAGTTTAGCCTGTTTCCAATCTTCCACCAATCTTTAGAATTTTATTACTGGCATAACCAGGCTTGCTGAGTGCTCTGGCACACACTGATCATGGCTTCAATTTAATGGTATTTTTAACAAAGCAGTGTGGCAGCAGAGGATCCAGAGGAGAGAGAGATTTGTGAGGAGCTCTGTGTTCTTCTGTGCAGGCAGACGCAGCAGAAGCCCTAGAGGAAAGTTTCAGTGTCTGGCATGACATGGAGATGAGGAGAGAAATGCAAGATCCTGACCTTCCTGACACTGCTGGGTCCCTGAGGAACAGATCCATCCTTTGTACTGAGACCTCCAACAGTACTTGCATAGCCATCACTATTGAAAATGTGCATGCATAAGAATGACACTTAAAGCTTCACAGTCACATGAGAGCCTTCAGCACCAAGACTTAAAATGCCTTCAGGGAGCGACACTTCTGACCTGGATTCATCTCACAAGAGTCACGTGTTGTGGCAGTATGACCCTGCTGAACAAGCTGGGTACTGTCTTACTCCTCATCTTGCCATTATCGGATCTCATTTTGGTATTACTAGACAAATTGCTGTGCCCACTACTGCTATTCTGGGCAGATAACACTTATTTAGAGGCTTCCCAGCTTATCCCGTGCTTCTGACACTCACAGGGGATATTTCATTAAATGTCACTGAGCAAAGTCGTACTTACCATATAAAATCCACTGCTTCTGAGTTTTTTATGGTTGCTGCAAACCTTACTTTTTCAACCAGAGTTTGCCTTCATTGGACTATTTGGCAGAAGTTTAATACTTACATGGATAGAGCTCTGACAAAATATTTTGTTGTTAGCGTTACAYGCACTCGAAACGTGTACAGCCCTTTTGGTACCGGAAATGCTGTGTCCTGGGTCCTGTCTCTTCACACGGTGAGTGACTCCAGGCTCTGGTGGCAAAGCCACCTTGTAGATCTTTCCATAAGGGCAAGTGTTGAGGAGATCACACCCCAAATTAATTCCAAAGGTAGCCCTGAACTTTCACTGGAACTTGTCCATTCCTTATAGACCATTGTCTTCAAACAGCTTTTAATGACAGAAAAGAAGAAACTTAGTACGTCTGCTAGATATGTGATAGGTCTTCCTGGGACATCCTCTGCTTTTATATATCCAGTCTCTGTCCCCACACCTCCATCTCAAAACTTTTTACTAAATAAATAGAATAATAGATTCATCTACTTTAAAATGATTGGCAAGCCTTTATCCTAAATATCAAGGCAAAGCCAAAATCATATCCTTCAGTCTGAGACCTGCAAGTCAGCACAGTGAAACAGCCCACTGACTTTTAATAAATGCCCTGCACTTGACATGACAGCGAAGTCAAATGCCGAGTTCAGGAGAGCAGGAATTCATTTCTTGATCAGGTAATAGAATCATAGAATCAGTWAGGTTGGAAGGGACCTCTGGAGATCATCTAGTCCAACCCCCCATGCTAAAGCAGGGTCACCTAGAGCATGTTAGCCAGGGTTGCATCTAGGCGGGCCTTAAATATCTCCACAGAAGGAGGCTCCACARTCTCTCTGGGCAACCTGTTCCAGTCTCACAGTGAAGAARTTCCCCCTCACGTTCAGGCGGAGCTTCCACCGAATGAGTCGTTCCTGTCCTCGCTGCTGCATCTTCAAGCCGAAGGTCCTTTCTTGGGATCTCACTGGTTCTTCAGGGTCATGGGGCAGTTTTGGGGTCCCATACCACACTCTCTCTGATTTTTTTCTATACCACTCTCTCTCTGATTTTTTTCTCTGATTTTCCAGAGTCTTCAGCAATATGGCTTAGGAAATRGGAAGAAAATGAGGGTCCGTATCCGTACTGTCCCCACACCCTGATGTGAGGTTGCAGTGTGTGTTATGATAAAGACATCTCATCAAAAATTGAAGGGAAGACTGATTTTAAAGCAGACATTTTCGTGCAACTTTTGGTGGGAAAGTTTGCGTCAAAGCAAGTAAAATATACCTAATTACTTCACTGTGGTTCTAAGATTTGCTGCCTTAAGCACTTGTTCCCTCCCCCCGGTTTATTTAAGCAGTCCTCAGTATGAGCAGCCATTAATTACCTTAAAGTGTGAGCAGTCGCCCCTCCCCACCACCGCCCCGCATTCCACGCTGGTGTATAGGGGCAGTGCGTGCCCGCGTTCTCCACCTCCGTCCTTCCAGCACTTAGTGATCTGGGGAAACCACTTACATTCTGGGTACAGAGACAGTGCTGTGGAGTCAGTATCTTACTCTCCTGTGCTGCATGGAGGCTGGACTAACGTGTAGCCCTTTAAAAGCAAGTAAAGCTCAAAGAATTACATTGAGATTAGAGGAAAGCAGCTATCAAGACCTGCTTTAGCAGCTGAATTTTGGGGGGGAAATCAGATAAAAATGTGTCTTAATTTAGCTTTTGCTAGGTAAACTGTATTGAGACCCCTGGAGCTGCTGCCTCCGTGTTTTCTGCGTAGAAACAGTTCTGCTCTACCAACATACATTTTGCAAGAATAAGCTGGTGTACGCGGGACTACATTGCCTTCAAGTTCTAAGCTCAGATCAACCTTCAGTGATCAGATTGTGGCATGAGGCTTCCTAATCGGAGCACTTTCAATAGTGYGTCCTTATTGTGGTCCAGCCAGCATCCAGAGGTGAATCTGAGAGTACAGATATCCTTTGAGCTGCAAATGTGTGAGATGCATTGCATCAGGAATTGTTCTCCTGGTGATAATTTCCATATACTACTACTTGTTTTTCCTGTAAGGAAAATTTGAAGAAAAAAGATTTTGAACATCTGAGAAAAGCTTTAAATTTGAATTTTAGTGTCAGCTATATGGAGAGTTTGGAGTTCAAACATGCTAKGAGTATGCAATTGATTTTAGGAAGTTATAATTTCCACTCTCMTTTTTGGTAGTTTACAGTGACTTTCAGGATCAAAGCAACACCTCTCAAAGGACATTAAAGTCTGCTGGCAGTCTTTCAGTATATCCAAGTAAAAAATAGCTTATCTTCTGCCTTTGAATAAATAAATAAATGAATATAACTAGAGGGTAAAATGCAGCAATGGAAATATTTTAAGCATTGACTAACAGGGGCAGGGCTATAAATGTCTATGGCCTGGGAGCAGCTGAGAAGAGAAGGGGGAGGTTGTTCTGCTCCCCCCTGCGCCTTCCAGCTTGGTGAGTGTCTGCTGGGTTGCTCTAGCTGCAGGGAAGCAGAGGTTGCTGAGTATTCAAGAGAAAAATCAGGAATTGAGGGCTCGAGGTGAGTGACTTACTGGGAAACTGAGCTGTGAAAGTCATGAGAACGAAGGGGATGGGAACAGACCCCGCGGTGAGGTGTGGGAGCCTTGCTGGGAGGAGAGGCTGTTCCTGGGAGGCGATGAATGCGCGTCAGAGCGTTTGCTCGCTTTGCCCTGGTGTGAGTAATGGCACAAGGTGTAAAACAGGAGAGAAGCAAATTTAGCATTCACAGAATGGTAAGTAGACGATTCTCATTTGCTAAATAGATAATGTGTTTATGGAATGACCTCGRAACTAGGAAGATTCATATACAGGCAGATAACACAGAAGGGAAGAAAAAGACTAATAATTATAGCAATGCTAAATTTTCTTTTTTTWAAAAAATGYATTTTATTGTTTCCCTGTGGATCTATACTAAATAGATCGTCAAGTTCCTTCTTACAGCTGTGTTATGGATCTATCAGACATCAATCAGTAGCCATATGAAACTAAGTTAACAGAGCTAGAGGTTTCTAGCTAGTATAATAGTGTGTGTGCGTGTGTATATATATATATATATATATATATAGTATGTGTGTATATATATATAATAAAAATATATACTGGTAGTATAATATTCCCTGAATATTAATATAATATTCCCTGAATGTAAAGCCATGGAGGGGCTCCACTCTACAAGTTCCGCTTTCTTCTGCATTGACATTAGCTCAAAAACTACTYAGGCTATGAAAACATTCAGTGTTAMTGTCTGTRAACAAAAACTGCACTCATGATTTCAGATCATCTCTCAAGGCTTTCTGCATCTAACGGTTGTACAAGTGTCTTCACCTTCTAAATTATTGTCAATAAAAAATGTTGGTACCAAAGAACTTGAAACACCAATTTAAAACGTGTAACTGCTTGCTGCTGTCCACAGCTTCTAAAGCTATGCTGCATGTCTTCCAGTAGGCCTGGAACTAGGCTTCAGCTAGGCTGTTAGCCTTGGGAGGCCGAGCTTTAAAGGGAAGGAAGTCATTACAAGCAATTTACGCGAGAATAAAAATCCCCATGATGATGCAGGCCCCAACATCAGGTCCTTTCTAAGTAGGCGCACGTTAGCGAGCATTCCGGTGCGGAGCTGCATCAAGTATGTCCATTCTTGATTTAACATCTCATGCAGCATATCCCTGTTCCCCCCGCCCTTTCTTTTCCCTTTCAGRTTTCCGAGGAGCTTTTGAAATGGTAAAAGATATTAGTATAGGCCTATGAAAGACTCTGTTAAAGAGGCGTTTCTTGCATAAAATAACTTTTTTAAAAAGTAAAGGTATCGTTGCCATTGAAGACAAAAAGCAATTAGAAAACACTGTTTTCCATATTTGTGCTAGCCTTATTGGAAGGCTCTACTGTGATACATAACACTGATTTTTATGATAGACAGTAATTTTACAAATATAGCTGAACAAAGCATTAAAATCTGCATCAATTATATTCATCAGTTTTCTTACACACTTGGGATAAAGAAAAGCAGAATCTCACTACTGCTCAATAAGACACGACCCAAAATCAAATGCMTAAAGGTTATCTCACACATCAGGCTCTTGCGTGTTGTTTCCTAACTATATTTTAGGGCCAGCAACGCGGCTACCATCATCCCAATGCCCCTGCTGGCTTCCTGCCGCTCTGCCAGGTTCCTGGTTCTCCCTTAGTCGTCTGCCGTCAGCTTCAGCAGGACCGCTGAGAGCACCAAATAAGCCAGAGTTTACATGAAGACTGTTGAAAAAGGGAGGAAATTAGCTTGCTTGAAATAGAGTTAAAAATGTGTTAGTTTACTCTTGTGTTTTTACTGGTGTATGTTTATGTGTGTRTRTATATTWTATATGTATCTGTATACCTATATCTTCATTTCACCTAAATCAAGGAGTACTGTACATATTGAGTTAAAGCTACGTAGCAGAACTGTGCTAATCATAATTCCAGTTTGAGTTCAATTTATATTTCCTGCTTCTTTCTTCACACATTTATGCATATTTTTGTAGGTGTCACAGGCTTATCTAGAAAGCTGCAAYAGCAGGGTTGGGCTTTCTTGCCCTCAGCCAGTTTGTTTCAGGTGAAGGTCCCCCTTCTTAGGAGAGGTTTGAGAGCCAGGTGCATGGTTATCTATATGTCTTGGGCCAAGAAAGGCCCCTAGGAGCTGSCTTTCTCTTGTAAAGGCAGGGGAAGTGGCAACCGAGCTCTGTTGGACCAATTTAAAAAAAATCAGACTGTAACTAGGAGCTAAAATGAGTTTATCTATACAGGATACCTGCTTGGATAGATAGAGCAGGAATGGATGGAACAGGAAAGTTGTTCTGTGTATTMATCTTGATTAGGGGGYGGGTTTAGCTCAGTTGGGTAGAGCGTGGTGCTGCTAATGCCAAGATCGCGGGTTCAGTCCCCGTGTGGGCTCACTGAGGGTTGGACTAGGTGATCTCCAGAGGTCCCTTCCAACCTCACCATTCTGTGATTTTGACAGAAATGAGTATTTCATTTGAAGCGGGTATTAGAGTTTTATAGCACACTGTAGATAGGCTGTGGTTTTTGGTAATTCTGATAGATAAATTCATCTTTACTTGCTTAACATGCGTGCAGGTTCTCCTGTATTTAGAAGGTTGACATCCTGGATATTGTGCTAGTAGCACTGAACTCCCTTACAAGTAATTCTTTATAGCACATTTTAATGAATGTGATGGTTGTCATTTCATCTTTACTTGCTATTCTTGCAGGCTTTACTTACTTACAGATTGTATTTTAGAAATCTCAACGTTCTTCCTGTTCTTGTTACTCCATGCTCTCCTTGGCCTGTGTACGGAAGTGCAGTGTCCAAAGTGGACAGGCTGTCTAGCTGGGAGACACCAGTCCTGAGCCAAGCCAGACTTTCCTCCCCTGCTGTGTCAATGGTATTCTTCCCAGCTGTTTGTGGATCACATTGCAGTATTTAGTTGTGATCCAAGGTAGTCTCCCGCCACCACCCCAGTCTTTCTGTTGAGTGCTTAGTAAGCTAGTCCCCGTACTGTAGCTGCACGTTTGACTTCTTGTTCCTACATGCAGTACTTCATACTTGTTCTTCTCTGCTTACCATCTGGCCCACAGGCTCTCCCAYGTGGTTTCTGGTGCAGAAACAATATCTAACTTAGGACAAAATAAGAACAGAAAGCTGAATGTGACTGATTTCAATTCATGTATTTTAAAAATGTGAAATGCCTTAAATTGGGTGCCAGATCTGTTCTCTTCCTTTCTGTTGCTTTACAATAATGTTTTATTTTAATTATTCCCTCTTCCCTTGTTGAAGAAAAACAGGGGAAGGATAGAAGCTCATTCTAAAAAGCCCATCTCCTTGAGCAGCAGTGCTTTAATGCCTCTCTGCCTTGTTAAAGCCCGAGTAGCTTAGGAAAGGCATTGGGCCATGCCAGGTGCTGGTTTGGGGAGAGGAAATCATTTCTGTCCAAGGGCAGTGTGTGTGTGTAGCCAGGGCCAGGGGAAATCTACAGTCAGGCAGCGATCGTGTTACCTTGCTTCTCTTCTGGGATTGATATGAGAAAACTTTTCCAAAAACAAAGTAGGGCTGACTGTAACAATGCCAGTTCTGTATATTTGTAGCACTTGTGATGAGAGAGAGAGGTGCTTTCTATTCCACTTTCTCCTTCAGAAGCTATGTCTACTAATTGCGAGAATGGTTGAGGTGTGTGTTGTTCAGTAAAAATCCTACCCTTAGAGGAATGCAAGTTGAAGTGCAGGTAAGAATTATGCTGGAAGAGAAACGAGGGGTTACTGAAGGAAAAAAGTTGAATATGAATCAACAGTGCCAGTGTGATGGGGGGCCAAATATAAAAGCAAACACAGGTATCTGATATATGTACCAAGCATAACCTGCAAGAAGTACAGCGTGATCGTTCGTCTTTATGCAGAGGCAGTAGGAGCTTAGCTGGAGACCACATCCTCATGTAGGCAGAGCATTTCAAGAAAGCCCTGAGCCAGCTGGGAGGGAGTCAAAAGAGAGCAGTAAAAACAGCCAGAGGTCTAGAAACAAGTCAAAGTGAGATTAGTTATTGTGAAGAAAACAAGAGTGGGGATTGGAAAACTGTTTCAAAGGCGAGGAGAAATCATTCTTCTTGTCCAAAATGGATAGTGTGGAATTCATGGGTGTAAACTGCAACAAGAAATGGTCTCACAAGGCGTCAATGTAGGGAGGGATCAACAGTTGGGGTGACAAACAGGTTGCTGGGGACCATTGCAAAATAGCCCAAGTTAAGGGTCTCTCCGGAGATGTTAGGCAGACATCTATGGGATGGTTGTGTCTCAGGAGAGGAAGTGCTCGTGGTGACCTCTTGAAGTCCCTGGCAACCTGGTGGTTCCTCTGCTTTGAGCTCATTGAACAGAAGTTCTGACCTTGCATTTATCTTAAGGTATCCAAACTAGCACTGAGCATAAGAAGTGGAAGAGTATCTGAGTGGCAGAGATGCTTCCAGGCCGATGCTGCCCAGAAGAACGGCTGAAGTGGAAGGTGGACTGACAAAGGCAGGCCAGTAGGCCAAAACGTAGATAAGTTCAGATACTCTTACTGCTTTATCCCAGTGATGACGTAGGAGCCATCACCAAGTTGCTCAGTAGTACGCAGCGGCCTGCAGAATTTTGAAGGATAGTGTACCAGGTTTTTGCTTTTGGCCATAAACCATAGTGTTTGAAGACAGACATTCAGCTTGCTCTAATTAAACTTTTAAGACAGTAGCACTGGTAGTAGGGAGGGAATTATGCTTTACCCTCTTACTATAAAATTGGGTCATATTTTCCAGAATTTTTTATTTTTAGTGAGCATAGCTGCGGTCCTCTAGCCAGGAGTTTCTAAAAGAGCTTGCTAATGAATGAGAGGAAAATGGACAATAGATTTGGGATTGTTTTTGGGAAAGTTTTGGGTTAAATACTTTAATCTTGAATTGTATGAACGTTTTTATTTTGAATGATATGAAAGATTTTCGATACTTATTTCTATGCAGATGTATAGCTGCTTATATATTCACTCTTGCTAACAGACCTTTTCCCTTCTCCTCTTTCCAAATTCTGCATTCACAAGATAAATAGTCTAATAAGAATGGCTGAGAGGTGGAAGGCAGATGAAGCAAAACTTGTGAGCTCCCAGTGCTTTCAGCTGGAAGCACTTACAGTAATAATGTTTTGTAATGAGCCATAATTTAGTCTGTTTGTGTTCTTGTGCAGAATTACGTCTTTGTTTGAGACATGGCCTTTTATATTTACTTGTTTTGTTGCAATGAAAGTCTTTGTAACATTAATTCCGCAATGAATTTCAGCCCAGCACTTAGATTATTCTCAGAGGAGCAACCCCAAAGCAGAACATTTCTTTAAAGATTTCAACTTCTCTTAGTTTGCATCCAATTACATAGCTGGTTTCCACTGGGAAAGGAGGACAGTCGGGCAGTTCTCTCTGCTGCTTTTAGGGCTGCTTCCTTCAGTGTGCTCGCAGGGGGCGCTTTGATACCGCCTAGACACCTTGCAGCAGCCTGAAAGCCCAAGGGAGGTAGTAGCAAAAGGTTTTTGTAAGCAAGGAGGTAATTTAGATTATGCACCAGCAGAAGCACTCTTTAATTGCCCCTCTAATACTTCCCTCTGCTCTTGCTTTTTGCGGTAACCCTGCGTCTTCATTGCTGGGTGCTACCCCGGCACCTCTTCCTGATTTCAAGTTTAGATCTCCTCTTTCATCTCACTCACAGCACTGCGCTTGTTTTAAGAACTCAACCCATATGTGATTTAGATTGCGTTTGATACCGACTATGTCTGCAGTGGGGAAACCTGATCATGATTCATTAACCAGGACTGCGTTGGTCTTCTGGCTTAAATGGGGAATTTGGCTTCTCATCCCATTTTTTTTTATTCTTTGTGGGTGGGAGGGAAGAATTTCTCAAGCTGTTTGAAAGATGGATTTCGATTTAATCTTTTTGAAGAACACTTATCTGCAACTGAGAAGTGAGTATAAAGGCTGCCTAGTAAAACAGGAGCAACCTCCTGCAGGATGGAAGTGTAATTCCACTCCCGTGAAGAGTGCCATGCAACCTATTGTAGCTTTCAAGAGCAAAAGGCAGCTGCTGAAAGATCCTGAACTATCAGCACTTTCATCCTCAAAACACCTGAGGTACACTCCTTAATTATGAGTGACTGTGTACGCCACGTCGTTCTGCAGGTGGGTTCAGCCGTAGATGGCTTTACTGACTGAGGAAGCTGTAGTAGTGCTTGTGATCTGCCTGGGGTCTTTTCGACCCTTTTGTACTCTGACTTACCCATTTCCTTGAACAGAAAGAAGTCTCCAAGTAGAGCGCAGTCACCAAAAGTGACTTTCTTCTTGGAGAAAGGTTCTTGTGACTCTTTAAAGAGCAGAAATAGTGCTCTGAATGTTTAGGCAATCCATTAAATTCCCCCTTCCTGCTCCTGGGCAGCATGGCCTTCCTGGCCAGAGCCTTGTATTTGAGAGGAAAAAAAGGGGAAAAAAAAACCCAAATAATCTATGTAACACTGTATGCCATCTATAATTGCAAATGTGTATCATACTCATCACATATGTGATATGTGCTGGCGAATGATAGCTGTTTGTGTGCAAGTTGTTTATATTTGTTATGTATCAGATGAGATGAGAATCCAAGCAAAGTTCAGAGATTCTGCTCTTGGGCTGTGGGGATTGATACACTGAAGCAGAGCACTGCTGCGGTTTTGTTGCTGGCGGTTTGGGGGTTTTTTGTACTCTACTTGACGTAAACTACAGGAACAACAGTTCCTTCTGGGTCCGAGTAGCTACAGTGGTCATTCTTTATAAACTTAACTATGTGCTTCTCRTTGTGGTGCACGATGATCATTTTTGATGGTGAAAATGTTGCCAAACTTCTCCCATTCAGCCTGATGCTTGGCACTTTCTAATAGTGCCGTCGATAGGTTGCAGAATCCCTTCTAGAGGATCATCAGTTAAAATAATCAATAAGGGTATGTCTCAAAGCACTTGATTTGAGAAGTTACACTTACACGTGACTGTTTTATTGCTTTAGTTGTGATGCATTTAATTTCTGCTCTAGGGTTGCACAAATGTAGTATTTCCTAACCACTTTTTTAATTACCTTAAACTGACATTCAGCTTTAGGCCTCAAATTTTTTCCCAGACAGTTGCTAACAGGGCTTACGCATATCCTCTGCTTTTGAGGATGTGTGCAGGTCTGCAGGTTTTATTACTAGGAAGCTTGAGGAAAAACATAATTTAGATGGTTTTGAAACTAAAATGGTGGAATCCAATTTTCTCTGCTTTTTAAGCAGATCCTTGACCTGAATACCTGAAATTTTGGAAATTAACATAATCAACCAAAACAGTCGTCTCCCTCGTGTGGTGCTCCTCCAGTGCATATTTTTCTTTTATTGTCTGTTTTATATCACTAAATTAATGACATTTCTGAAAAAGCATCTTGATTATACGCATCAGATAATGTCACCTGAACTTATTGTATACAAGAAAGTTCTGTGACAAGAGAAAATAGCTGCTGCTTTTCATATCTGACATTTTTAGAAGATTAGGAAGACAAAAAGCACTGGTCTTCAAAAATTGATGTGATCCGAGGTTGAGAGTTTGGGTTTTGCAGGGCCTGTCTGATGAGAAGTCCGTGATGAAAGTCTTCTTGCAGAGTCTCTATCTTTTGCCCCTTGTGCGCTTTTTCCGAGCTTAAGCTCTGGGCTGCCAATACTCTTTTTTTCTCCCATCACACAAATGAAATTAAGTGAACAGGCTGGCACACCTTGTCTGTAGCCTGAAAAGAAGGTGAGGGAGTATATGTAAACAGACCCAGCGGGGATGGCATTCAGAACAGGACAGTAGGGAATGAATCAAAAAATCATACAGTTGTGTTCTGCATGAGCAAGAATAACATCTTCCCGATTTTCCATTCCTGTAGGGTGACGCTTCGTGGCATTGCGGCAAGCTCTACTGGAGTATGAAGAAAGCCTCAGAAGTTCATGTAAGTCTGTATCTTCGAACGTATGAGTCACAAAAGCAGCTGCTGGTTGTCTAGCTGCTTAAAATATAAGGAAATTCATATACTAGGAAAAACTGATGGAAAGGGGCTTACACACGCACGATTGCAGGGGCAGGAAAAGGTAAGGATTTGCAAACAAGGTTAAGAAAAAAAAAGGGAGCCCAGACCAAGGGGCACGTGGCAGGGCAGGGGCTCTGCTGCGTGTGTGCTTACAACGGCGCTCAGGGCAGGGGCTCACGGCCCTGGGCTGAGCTGAGCGGAGTCCCTGAGCAGGGGAGGCTCCAGGGGAGGCTGGTCAGGGCCATCGAGAGGTCTCTTGGTGCCCTCAGGTGCACTTGGTGCCCTGACATCAAGTTGAACAGAGAAATTTTCGTGCATTACTTAGYTGTATTCAGTTCTTAATGTTTTAGTTACACTTACAGATCTACTCTGCACTCCAGAGATAAACARGGCATTAAGCTAAAGTGAGGACAGCTGTGCCCTGGTAATCGCATAGCCAATTTCAGAGTTGCACGGGGTTTAGAAAGCCATAAAAAGTTACTAAACCATAGCTGAAATTTTACATAACGGGCTTATGCCCTATTGATTGACATTCTTAYGACACAAGATAAAACAAAGTATGCTGTATCTACTGTAATGTATTTTATCTTCTGCCTGTTCGGGAGCTGGGCCTAATACAAGTCTTATCCTGGATTTTGCRTATTCAATTGGTAATGGGTTAGTTGCATATGTCTTGATCAAATGTGTAATGAASTTACTAGCAGTATGCCTGATCCCATGTTCAGTAAATGCATAAAAAATCAAAAAAGGGATTGTCTGAGTGGCTGGTTTCTGCAACGGTTCCCGTCTGTTTTGACATTAACTTCCACATTCATATAATGCCATCATGTGTTGGTAGAAAGGTCAACTTTACTCAACTGTATTTTCCTTTCTTCTTAGCTTAGTGGGACTTTCTGCTGGCGTGGGGGGCTTTTGTTTGCCTGTGAGCGCCTTGGAAATAAGATGACCTGCAGCATATTTTAGCAGATATGCAAGAAAGTGGTTTCTGCTGGGGGAGGGAGGAGAGGTCTGGTAATGCATTTCATATTTCTAACAAAAAGGGTCCGCAAGAAAGCGTGGGATTTGGGGTAAGAAAAATCCCATTGCATTAATCTATAGGATTACCTCGAAGGTTTTCAATATGAAAAAATAAATAGAGGAGATCCCYGTTTTTAAACTCTATTTAACATTTATATCTGTTTCTTTACTTTGTTTTCTTTTATTCGGTGCCCTCTAGAGGTCTTGCAAATGAAATCAGAAGAAGGGAAGATATGACTGTGGGAATGAGTGGCTGGTGCTGCTATGCACTAGCTTGTGCAACACGTTTTAAAATAGTTCCATAGGTGCTCCTGGAGCTAGATGCTGCTTCCCACACTCACCAGGGAAGGGAAAAAGCATTTACTCTGTGAGTGTTAATGTAGTGGCGATGTAAATGTCAGTTTGAGCGCAAAACCAACTGTGTGACTTTCCTCTCTAAAATCCTGCCCATTTTAGTACAGGTGAGATTTATGGCATAGAGTTATCAGCGCGTCAGATGTTTGTCTGWTTATCGCTTGTTAATATGGTCGAGTTAAAGATGCTTTCCGGAGGCAAGATCGACTTTATAGCCGAACGGCAGAAACGCGGCTGGACCTTTCGATGGCGCTCCGGTAGCGGAAGGAGCGAGGCCCCGTTTCCTTACGGCCTCGTGTCTCCCAGCTGGGCTCTGGGTCACCTGGCGCCGGCTGCGGTGCCTCCCTCTGCTCCTGGCGAGCCGGGGCCGCCTCCGAGGCGGCCTCCTCACCTCGAGGAAACACGAAGCGGGACCGACAGCCCGTCGTCCTCCGGGGCGATCGCTCTCCCCTGTCTGGCTGCCTGCTTTCGTGACRTTGCAGCATCCTGATTACTTTGATGTGCAGGGGCCCGACGTGGGCCCAGCRCCTCCTGGGGCGTTTCGGGCAGCTCCCGCAAAGGGCAGCTGGGACGCCGCCCGCGGCACTGCAGCTTAAGCTCTGGTTGAGCTGTATCTCGGCACTGCGCGTTTCCACCCCAAAGTGAATTTGTTCCTAMATTATATTCCCTGGAGGAGAGAACTCTTGCAGCTTTCACAGCTGTATGGTGGCACGGGTAACAGCACAGGGAACCAGGGCGGGCTCTGCTCACAAGCGTTTGCCGCCTGAGTGGGCACCCGGATCAGCTGGCACTTTTTGAAACTTAGCTATAAATGAGGGATATGGAAAATGAATTTACCCAGATCTGCAGCTTTGTATTACTCTTCTTAATTTTTCGGTTGAGAGGGGATTTGACGTATCATAGAATAATTTCTATTACTTGGCATCAAATCTTGAARTGCAAGTAAGTCACTGCAAACTTTCACTTGTATCAGAATGTTTTATTACTGGTGTTTGAGATTTAAACAAGGGAGGAGCTATGAAACTTTTGCCTTCTTACAGGTGCTTATGGTCACAAAAGTTACTGTAAAGAAAGTATAACATACCTAGGAAGAATTACTCCAAAGAACYGTATGTAATAATAGCATCAAAAGATACAAAGGCCGGATGGTTRTATTTGGGGTGTAGGTAAATGCAGGGGAGGGGTTAGTGCTCAGGAAGACGTAGGCTCTTTGGGAGAGCTGGGAAAAGAATTTTCCTTCCTTTTTTCAGTGTACTCCTGTATGCCAGCTCACTCCTTTAGCAGCTGCTCTYGGAAGAGACATTAGTGTTGTACAGACTTCTCAGCTTCTCGCTTGCTCCTCCGTGTTTTGTTAYGTGTTAGCATCGGCCTGAGAAGGTCTACCCCTAGTGCATCAACTTGAAGCCATGGCAAGACAAAACAAGTAGTATCTGCTAGTTGTAGCCTATTTTGATTYTTGGATCAGAACTTCTTTTTGCAGTCAGCAGTCCAAGCTCTAATCTCATTTTTGTCTTCCCCYGGTAATTCTCGCAGTGGAGATACTTGTCCCATAGAAATATTGGTCTTAACACTAATTTATACCCACGAACAGTGTTCCATTACAGCTGTATCTCTGTGTGCCTGTGTGTAGTAATAGGGCAGTATAACGCCTAATRTTTTCATGAGAAGATTGAACTGCTGTAGCCTGAAAGCACTTGCCTGTTGAGCGTGCAGAACATGAAGAGCATCTTCACCGCGCAACTGCAGAGGAGTTGAGCGGCTGTTCGTGGCCCGCTGTCTCTAAGCGGGTGGGCGCGTTACAACACTGTCGCTGTAGCTGGAACAGACAGGCGTCTCGTCGGTATTGTCACAGCATCGCACGCGCGCAGAGATGCTCCTATGCAAATGCAYGTATTAGAGGAAAAGTTCGTGCTCTGTGCCTTGTCCTAGGGAAGTAGGTATCTCAGAATTAYGCACCATGTGTATGTCTCTGCTTAAGGGCTTCTTGACTTCCAGGACTTTATAAAAGAAGGCTTTTCAATTACTTTATAAGTATAGTAGCGCTGTCAAGAGAGTAATCGGGAATTTCTTTGTTACTAATTTTTAAAAGTATTTGATTGTTTTTTGTTATTGTTGTTGTTTTTCCCTGTAAGTATGCAGGGATTCATCAGTCCTCAYGTGGGGAAATTCAGCTTAACTTTATTCTGTGAAAATTAGTGATACGTGCTCTTTACCCTCCCAAAGATGGCTGAAACAAATGAAGACATACTAGAAGGGCAAACTCCGTTACCCTAACAGTCTTAATTCACAAATACGCTAGGTAGCACCATTCGAAGCTGGAGCACAGGAATAATTTTTACCAAAGTAGGAGATCAAGCGGCTAGATCTAGGAAGTACACACATGCCCATGAAATACCCATGTAGCCCACAGTGATGTGGGCTGCAGAGCCACTGCGGGCGTCTGTAAAGTCGCTCGCATTTATTCACAGCCGCTGTAGAGCCAGAAACAGGAATTCTCCCAGCGCTGGAGCGCAAATCTAACGGGATTATACCCGAGTGACTCCGTTCTCTCTCCCTGCCGTTTTAAGTGTCTAGCTTTCTATCGGTTCTCCTCTATGATTGGTATTTAAAAAGGCTACTGGGTTGTTTACCTTGATGGAGACTGAGATAATCTTTAGACTACTTGAATGACTCGAGTATTTTGGAAGCAACTTCTCAGAGCTGAGTATTGGCTGAATTGATTTGTCTGGAATCAAATAGGGCTTAATTTTTCACTTAAATGGGTGCAGCATTCGCGCAAGGTTGATTTTCTTGCAAGTCAGCTTTTCTACTCCCTGATTTAGTCCTGCTTTTCGTGTCACTCTGGTGTATTCGCAGTGCAGCAGTCGATGGTTTCTCTCTCCTGTGTTCRAAGCCTGCCCTGTAATTGCCAGTGAAATCACCACGTAGCAACGCTGGTAGCTTTGGGGGCCCGTTACCAACTCGCTGGCCCCAAGCTGAGCTTGGCAGTGGCCCTGTCGCCRTCAGGACCTGAAGGGAAGAGTTGCTCTCTGCAGAGAGGCAAGCTGCTTGTAGCCGAGGCAGCAAGGAGAGAGGTCCTCGCTCCTGCTGAGTTCAGAAACAAATCCTGGAGCTTGGCCGGTCAAAGCACCGCAAGCTTTTGAGGCTTGGGTCCAGCTGCACGCTTGCCTTGCTCCTGTGCGTTCTCAGCAGCCCCGGCCACGGGGACTCTCCGGGCCACAGGCTCAGGGAGAGCGAGGGAGAGCTGTCAGAAACCTCTGCGGTCTTTTCAGATTCTGAATCCAACAGAGCTAGCAATATCTTTACGATGAAAATAAGACAGATATTTCCAGATTCATAATTTACTTGGACAATTCACTCTGTAACTTTGCTTCAGTGTGGAAGTGCTTGGAAATCCCACGTTGCCCGGAGCTGCAGATGCTCAKCATTTCCGCAGACCTGTTACGGGAGCTCTCCTTTTGCGTGCATGTTATTGTCTTTAATTTACCGAATCATGAAGTTGGACAGATTATTTCTTCATGGTCTAATAGCTTTGGCCCAGATCTTTTCATAACTCCTCAAAGTTATTTCTCACACTAACTGACTGTTAGGCGAAGGAAGTAGCTCGGAAAGGATGCAGCCATCTGCTACCGCCTTTCTTCCTTTGTCTTAGTTTTAAGGTCTCTTGCAGCAAGAAAATTAACTGCAGGAAACAATAGTAACACCTGCTTGTCCTCAGGCAGCGTGRATTTGAAAACGCTGAGTGTAATATAGCCACAAAGGGTATTTTGCTAGTACAGTGCAGTGGAACCTGGTCGGTTCAAGTGTTTTTAGTAATAGCTACATAAAAAAAAAAATGTATCACAGAGGCAATGTGAAGTACTCATGAATTTATGAAAGCACGTAGTTTCAAGGTGTAAATCGGATGTGTAATTGTTTACTTAGATAACAGGGAAAGCGTTTGCAGTGCTAAACAGCCACTGTTTAAAACCATTCGGTATTGAATGGAAAAGGAAAGATGTCATCATGTCTTCACTGAAGTTCAGTGACATGTGTTTGGTGGTGCTGCTATGCATTTTAAAGTTATCACAGATTCAGTTTGCCATGGTATGGCAAAGAGAAGACTGCACAAAAGGGTAAGACATTTCTCAAATATTGTTTTATCGATAGTTATGCAGTGAAGAATCAGGTGACTTAGGGCAGTGACAGATTGCAAGGATCGGAGGAGGAGAGAAATGGAATTAAGCTGGGTTTTTTTTCTTTACTTTTTAAAGAATTTTGGATTCTCTGGTACGAGCAGAGAAATAGCAAAACCTGTTTTTTAAGGAGGAGCTTACAAAATTACAGGTCAGATTTGCAGTGTTATGGAGCTTATAACATTGTTGCTGTTTCTGTTGATTATGAAACAGTCTTTGGCAGAGCTCGTAATGGAAGGAGGCAGCAGCATCGCAATTAGGCACGTACGTACCAGCAGGAAATCGAGGGGGGAAGATGTGTCGGGGAGTCTGATCCTCTTGCGGACTGCTATGACCACGTCTTAACAAGCCCTTGGGGTTGATTGCGGGCAGTTGGGGGTATTTCAGCCCACCCCATTTATCTCACACGCAGCATCCTCCTGTTCTGGTTGGTTTGCTTGAGCATTTTGGGCCGTTAAAATCTCCACACCATTGCTTTGTCTTCCTCCTTACTTGTGCAGATACATACCATGCCAATAAACTAGGAGAAGCAGCAGCCTGACTTCCAGCCCCAGAGCGATCACAGCGGTTTGAACAGAGTAACGATTTTAAATAAGTTACTTGACTTGCTTTGTGCATGAGCAGGGGGGAAGGAGCTTGTAGTGCTGCCGACAAACGGCAAACACATGCAGCGCAGTCTTTGGAGCGAAGCTTCCGACTCCTTTGACYTGATGAAAGGTTCAGAACACTGTGACTCTTATTCTGTACTGCACAATTCATTGGCATTAGAATTTAACATGTATTCAGTCTACTTAGTTTTTGCACCTGTGAACAACAAAGTATGTTCTTTGATGGATATGGAAGAAAATCTGTGTTCCTTCACAGCAGAACATGCATTTCAGCAGTTACGGAGGCATTCTGCAAGGATGTCTTGTTTTTAGAGTGCCAGATTCTATTTTTTTTTTTTTTTAGTTTTTTTTTAGTTTTAAAATAATGCAAAAATAGTCTCAATTAGTTACGAAAAGCAGCTGGATGCTGCCTGATCAGTTATGGGAGATGTAATGAAATGTCTTATGCCTGTTTTATTCCTTTTCTGAGTGTTTTTCTCATTCCAACTGTCTATACTGTAAAATATGGTTCAGGAGCTGTATTCTTTAAACAGTTCTTTCTTGAAGCTGAATATTTATTTTGGGAGTAGGGAAGAACCTTCTTCTTATCAAGTTGCATCTTGAATTACAAAGCCATTGTTGCTTTAGACCGCGAGGCCTTAAGAAGTGCCAAGAGAATGAATTATTGCAGKTGATTATTAATGGATGGCGCAGCAGGAGCTGCTAGACAGGGCTTTGGACTGGTCTCGGTTCCCAGCTCAGCCAGCGCTGGCCCGCTGCAGGCAGTGGGTACAAACAGCTTCATTTCTCTGGACCTCGGTTTCTGCAGAGTCAAATTATATTGCTGTTGTTTGAAAAATGCTATGTAAAGATAAAGCATTACTAACAATGGTCGCAACATTTGTGTCTTGACAGCTCACTAAAATCCAGATGTTTTAAGATTTTAGTGTTTACGTGAAAACTATGTCCTGCTTACCAGGTATTCCTGTTGCAAGTAGTATCTTTGCTGCAAGTCTTAGCCGTAAGGCCAGTATCTAAATGAGCACGGAAATGAACTTGTCTTTTGCTCTGTGGCTTAAGACACAAGCACAGTGTAATTTTGCTCTTCATACACCTGTCCTGCAGATAAATATTTAACTTAGTCCCCAGCTTTGTTAATGCAACAAGAGGACTGGATTATATAAGCCCCTCTTCTCTTTTCATTGCTTCCCTCACTACTGTATTCTCTTCCCCCAATGTTTGTTAAGTTCATTGCATGTAATTCTGTCTAGGAACTCCAAGATGAAATGAAAATTTAAAGTCTCAAACAAAAAGCTGAGTTTTAATTCATAAAACTGTTTCAGACCCACTATTTGCTGCTCTAATCCATAAAGACCTACTAATGAACCATTATTTTACTCTGCAGGTTGAGGAAAGGGGGTGATGGTGGAAGGCAGAAACACTTTGAACTACATGTAGACAACTTTATGGTTTCTGTAAATCAAGAAAATTGTTTCTCGATGTTAACATTTAGTTTACTTAGTAATTCTTTAGTAGAAATTACAAGGAACAGTTTCCTGTAGGGTAACATTAACTTCTCTAATTTAGTGTTGTTGGTGAGTATTTTATTCTAATTTTTCACATTGAGTGCCTGAGACCAGATTAGAATAAGAATTAAATTACAGAAGGTTCCTCTCCTGCCTGTCTTGAAGTTTCTGTTTCATTCAGGCTGAATCTGTCCAAACTTTAAGGATTGTTACCGTCTTCGGGAAATCAAGAGACAACTGGGAGGCCTGCTTTGTTTAAAAGACAAGCCACGCCGAGCAGTCTCAAGCAGGAGAAAGGCAGGGGGTTGCTTTTAAAATAACGAAGTGCTTTTTCTGCGTGCAGTAACTACCCTGTGCTTGTGATGCTGGGGGAACCAGATGGGATTAGCATGCGGTTCTGCCATGCATAAGGTAATAAAAGTCATGAAACCAAGGTAGTGTGGAGAGGTGAGTGTATTCGACAATACCCTAGAGAGCAAAACGCGCCAGGCTTGTCCCTCAGACGCTGATCACTGCCCTGTCCAGTGAATCCCCTCTCGACTGGTGTTACAGAGGAAGGTACGGCACAAGCCCCGAAAAGCGGTACCCTCCTGCGTGCCTGCGCATGGGCTGCTGCTCATCCAGACRCAGAAGAGATTAGTGAACTGACAAYGTCCAYGGGATGGGCAGAGACCTCTGGGTGTCCGATGCTGRGAATGAGACAGGCTAGGTAGAGAGCTCCAAATTGCTGTCKTGCTTGGCTGTCAGCTTTCAGCATTTATTGGAAACTCTTCAAGCCTGCAGCTCTCCAGGATGCTGAAGGCCATCACTGCACATTCCTAAAAGCATTTCCTTCTCGACAGAAGAAAATGTAGTGTGATGCTGGACTGATACCAGATCCCCAAATTAGGTGTCCTTCATCCACAGTTCTCTCATGAGCAGTTGTTTCTGGTCTTGAGCACGTGTAATGGGRATTTATAGCCTCATGCTCCCCTCCAGCAGCAGTTGCCACCTTTTGAAGGACTGCTCAAGGGGAGTGCTGCTACCTTTTATGGCACTCAGCCAGCGCACTCTTCCCTTCTGGGCTTGAAGTACTTCGCTCTGCCTCTCTTGCCGTGATCACCAGTTTACCCCATTGATGGAACAATCTTCTCAAGATCCAGAACTAAAGATTTGGTGTAAAGGAAGAGAAAGCAAAAGGTTGTATAAAGATTATGTAACCTAAAAGACATCCACTTTGGGTTTAGGCTTGGTATATGTCATTAAATGTCTAATTCTGTATTTTGCCAAGTCCCTCCTGGAAGGACAGTGTTCCCACAGCTCTGAGCAGAGATCAGAATACAGGTCTCTTCTCCAGTCTTCCCCTCTACTGGGAAGAGGACTCCAGAGCTTGGGGATATGGGATGCRGTGGAGACTTTGCAGGCCTTTTCCAGGCTGTGTTTTCCCTCTCCCTGTGCCTTGCCAGCAGCTGAGTAAGGAAGCACATGTTGCAGAGCTGTGTGGAGAGTTTTTGTTTATGTGAACATAAAGTGCTTCGCCCTTGCCCTACAGATGCCTGTTGGCTGCTCGGGCTGCCCACTGCCCTGGACGGTGTGCTGCTGCTCCTAACTTTACCTCTGAAAGACTCAGAAACAACCCTGTAGATCTCAGGAGAAGTTCCGATCCTTCTTTAGGGGCCTAGACCCAAACCGTATCCGATTTTCTGGGTAGCTCCCAACGACCATCTCTTACCGTCGCGTTCGCTGTGTGCTCCTGCAATGATGATGCTGTTTCTGCACCGCCGCACCGTGCTGCAGTGAGCTCCATCGAACGGCGGGGAATGTTCTCACGGGTCTGAGCTGCTTGCGTGTTTTGTGTTTGAAACCTCGGCCGTTACTAGATCCAGTGCGTTAACCTGTGTTGTCTCTGAGAAAGCAAGCTGCCTCCTCCTGGGATATATTAAAGGTCTAACTAGAATTGATAACCATAACGTATTTCATATGCATATCTTCCTTATTTACAGTTTTTATTTCGAATACTGGTGCCAGCAACTACCCTTCCATAGGGCTACAGGTACAAACCTTTCAGTTCCAAGAGAGACGGTGCAGCAACTACTCTGTTCAAGCGAAGGTTAGATTTAGGGATTTCTTTCTTAGACGCTCCTTCTTGTTGCAGTTCAGTAAAAGCCAAAAATTTCTATCTGAATTTTTCATTTTTGAATTATTCATTTATTTTCTAGTGGGCAACCCTTCAGCCACCTTCTTGGTCACCTATCAACCTTGTTAGTTACGTTTGTAAAATACCTGAGGAAGCATAAGCTGTCATCACTTAACCGCTAACCTTACACAGTCCACAAGAAGAGCTCAGTATTTGGTACTTTTTTTCACATTCTAACACGCCAAGACATCATTTATGTCATTTCTCCGTTTTACATATGTGTAGCTTTTCCAGCAATCTTTTTGAGCACCTAAGACAGCCATCTAAGACAAAAGTTTGGGCCTACAGTAAGAAGGATCCGCGTTACGGAATTYAGTATTGCTAAAAGAAATTGTGGGGGAGGTCATTCCTGCTAAACCGTTTCTCCGAGGAAAAACAGTAACTGAGTTCTTTGGTGTTTTAATTTTATATGCAAAACACTTTAACAGGGCTTACCTCTTTCATATTCAGCACAGCTCAAGCGTCACTGGCTGCTAACGAAATCATTTCTTTCTGTAAAGGAGATTTTTGCTACTAACGTTACTTAATTTTACTCCCATAAAGTTGGGATTTTTAGTTATGCACTAAGACATCAGAGGTGTGATACACTTTTGCTTTCTAAGAGAATAAATACCAAATTTCTCTTTGAAGCTGTAATCAAAGGTAGAGATCCTGCAACTCATTTGAGAAACAGGAAAGACAGGTATTCTGCACTTAATTAAAATCTGAATTTTGGCATTAACATGTACATATTTATAAACACTTACTTTCATTTCTTGAGATTTTCATCTGTTTAAAAACCTTTTTTTAAAAACAGTTCCTGACAGGTCAGATTTCCTCAATTAATGGATTTCTGTGCTTATCTTGCAAAGGAAATTCAAGTAGATTAAATAAAGATAGAATCCATTCCAACACATCTTCCTTAACAAACAAATGCAAAAAAAAGAGTGAGTAACAGAATTTAAGACTTGTAGAAATATTTACTTTAGCAATACATACGCTGTGTGATTTTCCAGATGTGAAAGCCTAGGGGGAATTGTGAACTTGGCCATATTTTTCAGTTGGCTGTTTACTCTGAGACTGCACTGGATTCCTGTTGCTTTAGGGTCCCAGTGGATTTTAGGTGTCTTACTGCGTGTTACTTATTGCCTGGGTGGGTTTTATGCTGGAATTTTTGCCTTAGACTTTATAGTTCTGCTGCACCTGAGGTTCTCGGTTGCTGGAATCAAAGCACAGACACGACTGGAGGCTTGCTGATAGCCGGCTAGAGCTCCCTAGCATTAGAAGGCGTTGCGTTTGGCCCAAGTATAGCGTTTACCACTACTGCYGCCCTGCTTTCCTGGTGCTCTGCTGAAGGCTCGATGAAGCCTGACAAATACAACTTCAAATCTCACAGCTGTTCTCTCAGGTTTTTCCTCGCTTCTACATCCATTTTTGGACTTGTGACCCCCCCAAGAGCAACTAATTACAGTATTCGAGTTTCTTTTTTTGGGTGATTAAATCACTTGGGATATCAGAGAGAAGGGTTCATTTTTGTAATTTTGTTATAATTAAAAGAAAATGCATCACTTCAGTAAATCATGATTTAACAGCAGAGGCACAATTATCTGCAGAATAGGGTGCACTCTTGTACTGTGTCGGTTCATAGGAAGATGTTTGATGACAAACTCTTACCCAGCTGATGCATTTTATAAAGGAGACCTAATTTTTATTTCGGTAGAACCCTTGATTTCTTCTTTGTTGAATCYTTGCTATTTGGTAAAGCAAAAACATTCTGGACAGGCCTTTTAAGACCATTATGTAGTGCTGGTGATAGACCCATTAGAGCTATACACACTTTCACTTTGGCTAGAGAGGCAAATAGTCCTTATACATCTTATGCTTTGGTAGAAGGTGAAGGGATGCATATACTAGAGGAGTATTTCAGACARGTGACCTTGGATTTTTCTTCTCAAATGTATTTGTCCTTTTCTTGAAGCTTTGGAGGTAGCTGTTTCCTCGGGAGAGGATGTCTTGATAGGAATGTGACGGAAACACTTAGCGGTAAAATAATAGCAGGAGTAATATATGTTCTGTGAGTCTTTAAGAAGAGTCACAGAAGAACTTCTATTTTTAGGAGGTTGTTGCATTTTTAAAAAAACATTTTGTTCATCTTATTTATATGATTTTTATTTATTTATTTGCCRAATACCTATAGTTTTCCAATAGACTTACTGAGGGCTACACAGTCAGTTGTTTGTTTTTTGTTCTACGGTCTTCCTAGTAGGAGACCCTTGCATCCTCATAGGGAAAGAAAACYAGTGTCCGCTTAGGAGCTCGCTGCAGACGGAGGGCATATCCAGCAAATGAAACCTGGGCTTGCCATCGGCTATAGAGGAAATCACCTGATTTTCCGCCTCTGTTCAGCTGCCTGGTGCTCTCTGTGCACTCTAGCTTAAATTTGCCAGAGGGGTTTTTGCTACCAGCTGGTTTCAGAGCAGGAGGAAGTGAAGTGGTGCTAGAAGACCGGTGCTCCTCCGGGGGAAAGGGGAGAGGGGAGAGGAGGAAAACAGGCTGTGAAGGGTAATGCTCATCTGGGAGGCAGCGTGCTGCAGGAGGAGAGGGCTGCCTTCCTGGGAGCCTGGGACGGATTTGAAGGCAAGACCTGCACCACAGTGAGTTGGATTACATTTGAAAGAACATGTCAGAGGGCAAGCAGTCTTCCAAGGAAGTTTTAAAATTGTGTTTCAAGGGACAAAATCAAGTATACGAAGAAAAGAGAAAGTAAGATATGTAGGCATGAGGATGAGAAGGACAAATTTGAAAGCGCTGTATCCATTGTAATGGAAATGAGTTATTACAGATTTGATTTCTGATTTATGAATATTAATTTGGAAGGAAGACAAAAAGATAAATGAGGGGCAGTCAGATTCCTGTACRAATGGAAAAAGTTTAGCAAAGGAAACAAGAGGCAGCATAAGATGAAAATACATTTTGCAACGGTTAATTAAAATCTAGCTAGAAGGCAGTAAAAGGCAATGGTAATAGCTCATGAAGCTCATTATGGTGAGCAGTGGCATCCCTACCCATTAATACTGACTGGTCCTGCTGCCCTCCAAAGTGTGAGCTTGGCTCTTGCCACCAAAGAAGTGCCAGGTCCTGGAGAAAAGAGGTGGGTAAAGGAGATTAAGCAGGATTTTCCATGAAAAAGAATTTTTATTCTGAAAGGAAAAAACGCTGCAGTATGTTGAAAGATGATTAAAGTGTTATACAAAGAACATGCAACTGATTAAGCTAGAGATGAAAACATTGCAGGAGAAAATGGGAGCTAGAGGAATGATGGGGAATGGAGCCTGTCAGGAATGCATGGTTGCACATGAGTGATTTAATTGAATAATGGTTGTTTTTTTAGCCTAAAGTGTAAGAGAAATTGTTTACAATGTAGAGAGGAGAGCCTCAGGAAGTAGGACCACAACTAGAAGTCTCGCTCTTCGTCGGCTAACGTACTGCCTGAGAGGGGCTGGTCTGGTGTGACAMGAACGGCTGAGAACCTACCAAGTCTTTGTGTTAAAATACTCCGTTTAGTCAGCCATGCTCTTAATTTAGACTAACCAGTTACAAATAGGAAAAGTACAACAAGGAGCAGGGTTAGCCCATTCCTTAAGCCCTGCTAAGAAAGTGCAGGACGACAAGAGAGCCAAAACACCCCGTGGCAGCCGAGCGTCATATTTCCTTGCTTTCTTTGACTAATCTGAACGTCTGTGTTTACAGCATTACACCATCCTGTTTTAAGAGGACTTAAAAATACATAAGCACAAAAAAAAAAAAAAAATCTTTCTGGGTAGTTGCAGAATAAATCCTTTGTAAGTACAGTAGTGATGGAACTAAGTGTCAAATTTGCTCACAGGAAGAGTGAAGTTGTGCAAGGTAGTTTCAAAAAAAAAAAGTGTGTATATATACATACATATATATATATATATATATGTATATTAGTGCTCTGAGCATTTCAATATGCACYGCTGGCACAGTGCTGCCCTTCCGCCCCCTCTGGCCAGGGCTCCCTGTGTCTTCCATCGCGCCGCTGGTGTGCTGCGGAGGGACTGCTTGGCTCAATTTAAATACCAGTTGATTGAAATAATAGTCATTCTCTCAGCAGGACGCTTAATCAGGCCTTACAGAGAATACAGCATTGCTTCACTGAATGGGAAAAGAAAAAAAAAGTTCCCCCAGACCAGTAAAAGACTCAGAGTGGAGAGCAGCTCGGTGTAGATGGACCATTGCAGTGCTGTTCTGTGGAGAAAGAGCAGAGCAATTTTCTAGGGAAGGGTCTGCATCAGTAGCCTCAAAACTGTTCCTTGCCACTTGACCCGGGACTTTTACTAAGTTCAGTAATCCTGTAAAGGCAGAATCCGTTGCCTTCTCGCATTTCAAGCGTTTTCATTCATTTCTACAGAAGTAGTTAATGATACCGAGATTTGTCTCTCGTGGATGGTGCTGATCRTTGAGAATAAGGTGCAAGATGGCTCTGTTATTTAATGTTGTCTTTGACCAAATAACACTTCTTTTAACTTCTCAATGAAGAGCTGAGGTTATTTTAACTAATTCCTTGCCTTTGTGTTGTGCATTGACTTTAATTTCATAACTTTCACTACAAAAAAAAACCTCATAGTTCATTAATGAGATCTCTCTGTCTAAATGGTTATACAATATTAATTTTGCTTCACAAAGAGCAGAAAATACTTTTTAACAAGCAGAAAATATTTTCTTAATAAATGAATGTGGAATTTCTACTTTGCTGCTTGGAGTCATTCAGATCTTTACAATGGTGAGAAGGTATTATCTTTGTTTAGCAATTCAGATAATTATGAAAAATGAGATGCATTTCTCTTGTTCCTACCTGGGATCCTGCCTGCATCRTAGCGGGCAGTCGTGCCGATGAGAGCAGCTGGGAGGCCAAGAGTTAAATAGACAGGGAGAGCATGATCGTTTCTCTTACCCAGCTGGTGCGCGCAAGAGCAAGAGAGGTGTGAGTAAATAGAAATGGGATTATGCGGTAGGCCTGAAATGAAGTATTAATGGGAGTTCCCAAGAATTGTAAGATTGATAAAATCCAAGATCTTACAAAATCTACCTGTTGAAGGAGATGTTAATCTTTGCTATTTGAATCTGGTTATTTAAACTCCAATTACTGATAGCAGGCTAAAAAGCAGCTTTCTTAGCTCTTACTTATCTTCTATTTATGTTCGTACGTAATAGTCCGTCAAAAGAACCAAGGTCAGCAAAGGTAAATTCATTACTAAAAGAAAACGTAAGACAAACATAGTTTTCTTATTTCTCACTTACTAAGATAGCGACCTAAATGCATTATTTTTACTTTCTCCGTAACATTTTTTCATTGCAAATGCTAGACTGCGGAGTCTGGACTTTGAAAAAAGGCATCTTCAACAGGACTAGTACAGTTCACTAGAAATACTCTAGATACTCTGAATGCTTTTTTTTTCTTACATAGCATTTAAAATATCAATGGTTTTTTCCAAGATCTCAGTCATCTTAGAAGTCTTTCAAAT
This sequence comes from Rhea americana, assembly GCF_003343005.1. Lineage (NCBI taxonomy): Eukaryota > Metazoa > Chordata > Aves > Rheiformes > Rheidae > Rhea > Rhea americana. The sequence continues at coordinate 368,818 of NW_028185961.1, read as the reverse complement.
CAGTAGCAGAATGCATAAATGCAGTGATTCATTGATGAAGGTTGTTTCTTTCAGACAGATACTTAGAAGAAATAAAAGCTGATCTATTTTTGAGAAGAAACAACAGCTTGACTAAGTACGCGTAGTAACAGAAAAATGCAGGGGTGCATGCATAGATGAAACAAGAAAAGTTGCTCACGGAAAAAACAAAGCCCAAAAAATCTGTGTATCTGTTACTGTTTTGCTTACTTTACAATGAACCTTGTTAAAAGCAAGCCTGAAGTTAAATTCTTGCAGATGACATGGAGCCGATTTGAAGGCATCGTATGAGACGTTCTGAAGAAATGCATACTAGCAAAAAAGGATTGAGAAAATCAGAAGGAAAGCTTAGCTTTCATGGCTAAATGCAGGGAAGAAGGAGTTGCTTCAAGTAGAGGAGGTCCTTCAGAAAGCAAGGGTTGCTGCCAAGTGAAGAAAGTACAGAAGATCAATATCTGGCAGATTAAAACAGTGAGCCATGCTAGGAAAAAAAGTGGAGGGGGAAGGAAGAACAATTTGAAGAAGCCATGAGAAGTAACAGATTCTTTTTCAGATGTGATGGATGGCCGCTGAGTTTGTAGGACAGGTTATTGATAGAGGTATGAAGGAGCAATCCCAGCAGGTGAGGCCAGGACSGGAAGCCTAAATGAGCACAGTGCCGCCGTATCAATGCTTGAGGCGGTCCCCCCGCTCAGCCGGTTTGGAAGGAAAGTCATTCCTTGCAGATGCACTGCTGTTCCGTGAAGCTGTCGACAAGCGGAAATTCGGAGGTATTGTGCACGAGGTGGCGTGTCTTGCTGCCACGTGAACAGTCTAGCCCCACACCGCTGGTGGCTCTTATTGCGGCTCTTCCACCCTTGCGTCTGAAATTGCTCCCTGCAGAMTATAAGAAGAATAAAGTGTGAACTGCTGCATGTTTGGGAAAAAACGCAAACCCTCTTATTTAGTTAAAGAGTTAAATCTTTTTACTCCGTTTGTAAGCCCTCTGCACGACTTAAGCCTGAAAGCTCGCACCGAGCGTGAGCCTGTTTGGTGCATGCCAGCAGTGACAATACAAACACATTTTGTCACCGTGAACGTGTTGCTTGGCGTCGCGCTCCGGGTGCACTGGRTCAGTGGCAGCGGTAGCGTTTTAACCTGGAGGTGTGACAGCGCTGGGCGGGCTGGCGGCTCGGCTCCCCTTCCAGGGCAGCACGCAGCGCCGCGGACCTCAGCGCCCCGCGCCGGTTATCGTCGCCGCCAGGCTGCCACCTGGCAGGGTGACTCTGCTCGTGTCCTGTTCCCCGGAGTCTATGAAAGTAAACGGCGCACAGAGAGGGCAGGACACGTTTTATTTAGAGCGGTTGGTCGAGGCGCTCCCGTGCGGAAGGGATTCTCCAGGGATGCGTGCTGCACACCCCGCATCCTTAAATAGGTGGCGGAGAGCTCCGCTTTGGCTCGAGTAAGGAAGCGTTCGAGGCAATTTGCCGCCTGTTACCTGGGGTTTATCCTGTTGCCTAATTGCCCGACGTTTGCTTTATGTATTTGCTTTCCGCCTTTCTCGCGCTTACAGCTGTTGCTTGTCACCTCTTCAGTTCTGSAGGTCGCAGGCGCGTGTTACCGAGCGCTTTACATTTAACTCGCCGGCAGCAGACGCCGTCGCCCATAAATAACTTACGAGTCACAGAAAATGTTCAGGTTTTAACTCAGTTCATTACAGATGCTCAGTTGTCTTTTTTGGCCAGCATGTGCCATGTAAACCTGTAGTTAAATTAACCTTCATAAATATCCACAAATATAAGTATGCATATTACATGCATTTAAGGAACGCTTTAAAATTTTCCCCATAAGGTAGCTGATGGTGTTGGGCTAAATGGGCCCCGAAGCAGCTCTTAATGTTTCCACGTTACCCCGTGCTCCTAATCTCAATGTTGCACGTACCCACGAAGGCAGGCGCCCACCTGCGCGGAGGCCTGCCCGCACCCCACGGCCGCTGCGGTTCGCGGAGACCTAGGCAAGTAAAAGTTCCTGTTCTTTAAACAACCAGGCCTACAGACACGGCATTTTGCAATGTTTCCTGAATTGGAGAAGTGTTTCCTCCTCAGGCGGAACGAGGCTTTTCGACTTTCTCGCCACGCTGCAAAGTTTGTCGTCCCTCCCAGGTAGCAGAGGGAGAGCCTGTATGCAACTTTGCTTGGGTAGATGGGGGTTTGCTTTAAAAATCGTTTTATTTGACGTCAAGGAAAATGTGCAAACTGAATACACCTCGGATTTTATCTTGTGTTTTTCCAAGTTTTTGCATTTYGAATTGGTTTTAAAGCAACTTCAGCTGCAAACATAACTCTGACTGTGAATCAACACATGAAACAAGTGATTCTAAATATCCAAGGCAGTGAAATGAAGTTATCTGCTGTGCATGTTGGGCTGCTTTGACTGATTTTAACTAAGCAAATTAACTGCTGAACATTCAGAATTAATGGTATTGACAGTGCCAGTAGAAAAAATAACTGTAATTACTCTAGTAAAAAAGTGAGAAGTAAGTTTCTTATAATTTATTGTCAGTAACAAAAACCTTTAGCATTTAGATTGTATTACTGAGAAACGCATATGAATGCGTATGCAGTGCTATATCAGGAGGGGAAGGTAGAAAACAAATATGAGGCAAAAATCCTAGTACATATGTCTTTAATGGCGTGGACTGCTGCCTCCGTGGTTTTGGATGTGGAAATGAGGAAAGTTGAGATGACTTGGTTGAAGTAAGGTTTCGATATTTGTTCCTACAACTTTTTTTTTTATTTTCTTGTAGAAAATGATTACAGTCCTCCCCCCAGTGATTTGGATGAACTAAAATATAACAAACCTTGAAAACTGTGAGGCCTTCCCCCCCGACTCGAGGCTCAGGACAACAATATCCAAATTCTGGGTTTAATTAGTATTTTGCTAAAAACCAGCTAGGTGAAAATTGTTGAGGTTTACGATTTACGATGTGTTTATTAAGTTAATCAGCAGGTATTTCTGTATTAAGAAAACTTGCTTTCCTGCCAGGAGTTAATTACTTTTTAGAAAAAAAAAATCCCTTTAGAAAGGATTGCTCGTGGAAAACTCCCTTAGTTTCTCATTTGCCTGTACTTAATAAGGCAAATGTGAAAGAAAGGGAGTTTGTACCTCTTTTCAGGTGAAGCGGAGAAAAGTAAAATTAAATGAAAAATGTGCAAAAGTGCTGCAGATTTTTTTTTTTTTCCTTCTTGGTCTTCAGATCTTAAAAATGTGTTGCTGCGTCTTTYAGAATTCTTTGTGAATTTAGCTGTGAATCATTCCGGATTGCTTATGGAGGCTGCATTATAAATATGAGAAYGAAACCACAATCTGTGCTGCTCTCGAAGTATGTGTAACTAGCTTATCTAACCGGCACAATTTGAACTTTTAAGTGCATAATCCATTTATATGTCCATCACTTACAGTATAACAGTTAATTATAAAGCTATCCAGCTAAGGAAGCAATCACATATGTCATTGTTTTTCTCAGGAATCAAGTATTTTAGCACAGCTTTTAGCTTATAGTTGAACTAAAAAACTGACTGCAATAGGGCACCGGCTGCCAGCATCAACATCGGATCTGCCTCGTGGGGCTCCGTCGCTGGGAAGCTCGGCCTCGGGAGGGGAGCGCAGCGTTTGAGCCGGGCGCGGGAGAGCGCCGGTGGGATCTCTGGGCCGTTGTGGACCGGGAGGGCTGGGGGGAGGAAATCTTCCAAGTGGCCTTGTGCTGTGGCTGAGGGAAGTGGGGACAAAACATGGGATTTGTTCACGTTGCGTGTCAATCCTCAAGCTGTTGCAAAAAAAACCCTGCAGTGGCAAAAAAACAGGTAGCGGTCCCAGAGTCCCCTAGAAAGGTATAGGAATTAAAATTCTCTTTACTAACTGTAAAAGGCTAATTAAGGTTTTTTTTTTCCTTTTTGTATTGATCTAAGGCTCATCCCAAATGCAGATACTGAACTGAAGAAGTGGCCATACACCACATAATTTTGCAAACATTGTTAGGCATTTGTGATTTTTTGTTCATAAGCTACTTTTCTTGAAAAATGTCTCGTGGGAGCTAGAGCTGTAAGAAAGCCTGGGGAATTGAAAGTCTTTTTTCTTTCTTTCTTTCTTTCTTTCTTTTTTTTTTTTT
>NW_028185961.1:351984-364638 GCF_003343005.1 Rhea americana | reverse complement strand
TTTTTGTTGTTTTTATTCTCTGGACAGGTACTAAGAGCTAATAATAGCTGTTAAAGTATCCTCTTCCTTCTCTTTCATTAAAAGAAGATTGAGGCCAGGCTTAGATCAGTTAATGGGAGACATTAGGAAATGAGTTGGGGCAGAAGGTCCATGTAGAGGGGTTTGGTGGCTGTGGTGTGCTCTTCAGGACTGTATTTTTCAAAGAAAGAGATTCTGAAATTTTGGGGAAAAAAAATCAGAAAAAATGTTTTAGTGTAAAGAACTCAGTGATCTTAAACACCTCCAAAATATTCCAAATTGATGCTTAGATTTATTAAAATGTATCTTTGTTCTAATGTTATCTTTGGGCTAAGTGGCTAACGAAACACATGGTGTGGTTTAGAAGCATCTCCTCTAGAGCTGTCAATTAATTGTAATTGGCTCTGTGGTGGCATCRGGCGATTAGGTCCCCAAGCCGTTCTGTCTGCTTCTGGACGATGCTGGAGGAGCGGGGCAATTTGGGATGGAGAGACAGCTCTTGTACAGAGGATGATGCCCTAAAAGCARTGGGGTGGGTGGCGAGTTGGTTTTAGCTTAGAGATGGATAGAAAAACACCGTAATTGGGTTTTTGTTCACACAGAAGTGTCGCTGTGCTTTTTTTGGCTCTTCTACTCAAGGTAGACAGAATTTATTACTTCTGTGAGTAAACAAATAGCGTAAATAACGATACACTGTTTTTCTCCTATTTCCTTTGTGTGCGCCTTTGCAAAGCCTTCAAAACCACAAGTTTTCAAGTGAGGAGCAGCAATTGTAAATCGGAAAAGCATGTGTCCCTGCTAGATCAGAGTTAAAAGTGTCCATACCCAGGCTCTCAAGCCAAGACAGGAGAGTGACACCAGCTCTCCTCTTATAGATGGTATACTGAAAGTTGAAAAAAGGAAGAAAACAACATAAATATTATACAATATTCTCACTGCTATTCACTGTGGAAGAAAATTTGATGGGTTCCGAGTAATGGACAACAAAGCAATGAGCAAGTTAACCTGCAATAGGTAATATAAATCATGCAGCCAGAACAACCACCTGGCGAGGTTGGTTGCTCTTGCGAGGGAAAGAAAACACTTCCTCTTTCCTTTTTCTGTGCTGAATAAAAATTAGCTACCTGTAATGACAGCAAATGTTGCAGATGCACTTCCTCGTCTGTGAAAGGAGAAAGTTTACAATATGGTGCCAGTATTACAACGTCAACTTCTACATGGAGAACGGAACAGCGGAGAAAAACCCTGTCAATCGTGCCACGTCGTATTCTGGAATGGGAACATGGCACTTAATAGAAAAAAAAAAAAAAACGGCATTTGATTACCTATAACAGCTCAAAATCTCAGCTGACGTAAAGCAAGTTCTGCTGTGGTCAAAATCATGCGGGAAGCTTCAGTGCAATGCAGTGTTTCGGTGCTTATGATTCTGCTAATTCACCTTCTCACCTTTGGCTGAAGTTTCTCATTATTTACCTTAACCCAAAAGTGAATTTGGTTAGAGAGATTTTTTTTTCTGAATTACCCAAGTATTTTATTGGTTTATATTCCTTGTATAAATAAATCCCCCTGTGAAAAAACAGTTGAACTTGAACATACTGCTTCTTAGCAAAGAAAATGGTCGTATGCCATTTAGAGTCGTGTGTGTTCTTGTTGGTTTTGAAGAAAGGAAATTATTCCTTCTCTCTACCTAACAAAAGGTGGATCAATATTCAGAGAAGAGCGCTCTGATCCTGAGCAGACCGATGTCCATACTTACCCATACAGATTGTGGGACTCCTTATTTGTATTGGGCTACACTCAGCAAATTCTTAATTTTCTAGTAGTATTGTGGTTTAAAAATGATAATGTTTAGTCATACTCGCTCTAAATCTTTTATATACAGCTTGCTTAAATCCTAAAAAGAAGTGCTGTTCTCCCTCGAAGATGCTGGTTTGGTGTAGGTTTACAGAATGTTCTCATTTGAAAAAATGGACGTGGATACCAGTGATTCTGTCTGACAATTAAATATAGCTCTATGATTCAAAAGATGTGTCATTTCTAGCGAAAAGGGCAAGAAGTGTGAAATGGGGTTTAAGATGTCGACTTTGCATCCAAATTATGATTTGCTTCTGAATGTATAACAGTAGTCAAAGTGCTTGTTTCTAGGTAATTACATTTTGATAGAATGCAAACAAAATTTCAGTTTTTCTGTGTTAGTTAGCTGCTGTCTCATTATATGAAGATTAGTAACATTCTGATACTCAGTTATAATTATTAACAAGAATGCAAACTAATTCAAGTGTTTCACATTTTATCAAATATGATTTGTCATTATTCTTAATCTTCTATCAGACACAGCATGTACTAGATGAGCAGTACAGCAGGAAATTCACAGCTTTGTCTGTATTCTTTTGTATCTGAGCTCGTTTTACTGTTATGTGTTTGATGTTGAACTGTTGATACCGTAGACAGCATAGATAGAACCAAGTCTAGCAAGCACRTTCTTTAGATAAATTCCTTTCTTGTGGTTGAGAGCTGCACATTGCAGCATGGTAGGGGATTAAAATGATTGCCATAGTGCCTTGGGCTCACTCAGTTCCAAGATGTTCGCTGGATTTATTGGGGGCATATACTCAGATTGGCTGAGTGGGAGGTTCTGGCGCCGTGAGCCTTCCCGACGTCGTCGTCTTCCTATGCCCATGCCTTCACAAGCAAAATTCTTGGTTTCCGCAGCTCAGCAATGTTTTCAGCCTTGAGTCATGTTCTGTTCAGGGCTCAGCCTGTCTCCAGGTTGTTCCTCACCCTTCCCATTAATTTTTCAGTTGGAGAGAAAGAAGGTGGGACAGAGGGTTTCATGAACCAGCTGCAGGCATGAAGCATCCAGTCTCCTCCTTTCTTTGCACCATTCAAGCGGCACGATCAGATCTCAGGCAGTGAAAAAGCTGGATACCACCAAACCCTGACAGATACACCTAGCATTGCTCAGTGCTGTGGTTTTTGTTTTTCCTTAGCAGCTGAAAGAAGGGTCTCAGGAGGCCTCAAAGGAGGCAGTGAGGGGGAGGACTCAGGACTGTCCATCCAACGGGTTGCATTTGGCAATTATAGCAAGTGTGAAGGAGAGCTTTGAGGGGGACAGCACAGCCATTCTGCAAGTCAATTTGTAGAAGTCATTTCATACATACGGTGAAATGAGAGAAAGCAAAAAAAATGGGCAAGTGTATGCTGGAAACTAGCACTACTGGTAGAGCATCGTCGCACGTTCTTCCGTATTATCATCTCATCCGAGAGGACCTGACAAGGGTGTTTCTGAACTGCTGTTACTCTCTGTTAGGAGAACCTGTGTAATGGTGGTAGTTATGGGGGGGGTCTTGGTCAGAAAAGCACTAAAGTGTAAGGAGAAACTGAATACCTTTACTAGGCTCAGCGTATACCTGGAGGTGAATTTATCTTAAATGTAGTAGGGGGCTGTTCCAGTCTAACACTGATGTTGCTTCCTGCCGTGCTCTTTGTCTGGGACTGCTTTGTCCAGCTCAGAAATAATTAGGAATAAAAAGTAGGAATGAAGAGGAGAGCAGTTCATGGAAGGGAACGGAGGAGCGGGCTGGAGAGGCATCCACAAAAGATTTTATACCAGTATGGTAATCATGACTGTCTTCTCTGTAGAAAAAAAGAAGAAAGTTCCCAGACTGCCTCCTGTGCTAGCTGAAATCTTTTGCCTTAATTCCTGTAAGACTTGAATCAACATAAAAAGGAATTTGGGGAATACTTAAAGGTATTCTTAATCTAATCTTTGTTCTTTTCAATATACTTTAAAGATATTTCCATTAACTTTCACAATCCTGCACAATGTCCCTTCTTCTAAGAGTGACTTGACCCTTGCCCAAAGTCTATCATGTGTTAGTACATTAGCATAGAAATGATTCCAAGAGATGAAGAGAAAGCATTAAGTGGCTACAATCTTCCTTCCTCAATTGGGTAAGAAAAATGAAGAGAAATATTTTATATGCACTTCTGTATTTTTTCTCCTGCATGAAACATGTCCAAACAATCAAAAACTTTCAACACACAATAAATACTGGCTATGCAGAACATTTTAAGAAGCAGATAGTGCTGACAACATTAGAAAAGAATAGGAAGAATTGGAAATCGAGCATCCTGCGATGTGCCACCACGGGCGGCGTGGCTGAGCCAGGATGCCTGTATCCTTTCTGCCTAGCTTAGCTCCAGTCGCTCCGCGTCCGCCGTGGGCACTCGGCAGTTAACCTGTTCTCTGCTTATTTAGTGCGGAGGCCTCGGCGTGGTAGAAGGTGGCAGTGCCGCCACTGTGTTGAACTCAAGGGGAACTTTCCTCTTCAGTCGTTTTATCTTTCCTCAGAGATCAAGTATTAATAATTATACAGCTGTGAACTCCCGGCTGTATTGGAGCAAGGCAGATCATTCTCTTCCACCTCTGCTTTGCTGACGTGTTTGCTGGGTTGCCTGCAGTTTGGGTATGTGTGCTTGAGGGTGGGCGAGGCAGCACTTCCCTTTGACATCTTCCTCTTGGAAGCTCTCAGGGAGGAAGGGAAAGAGGGAAGAGACTGAAGTGGTTAAAGAGCTGGGGAAGGGATGGAGAGGGGGAGCTCAGGCTTCTCTCTGAATCTCCAAGTGGGCACTGCTGCCAGTGGTACCCACAGACTTTGGGAGCAAGCCTTCATCTAGAGACATCAAGGAGGGGAATACTCTGCTGAATTTAGGGAAAGTCTTTGTGTAGGAGTGAAGAATAAAAGAATCATCTGGATTTTATGTCTCTGGCCATTTTTTTTTAGGAAGAACGTGAGGAGATACAATGCCTGGGAAAGCAGTTGCGTATTGACAGCAGAAAAACGGAGGGGGGAAAWTGGAATTTGTAGGTTTGTCACTGCTAACCACTACCCACATAATCAGCAGGTTAATCGAGGCCAACGTAGGTGGCCTTCGTGGTAGGTGCTCTGAGACTGGTTGCTTTAGTTTCTCTCTTCTGATACTTTCGGTGGTGATGATAATAACGAATGACCTCTTCTGGATTTCTATAAAAGGTTATTTAGGAGGACACAGCGCTTTTCTCTAGCGGCACGGTTTAGGACCCAGGAGAACATAAGGATTTCCTTCTCTAATCTGTGGGAATTAGCTTGAGCGGAAAGTAGCTAACATGCAGTTGACTTGCAGTCCTCAGTTAAGTTGCGTGTATATGGTATATAGCACTGCCACGTTAAAGCTCTTCTTGCTCAAAGTGGAATTCGTAGGAGGATCCACCCAGAAGTGTCAATGCCTGGACTGCGGTTGCCACTGTTTCCTGCGGGAAAAATAATCCAGGTTGGAGAGCAAAACGTACTTCTTTTTTTTTTTTCTTTCTTTCTTTTTTTTTTTGGTAGTAATTATTGATTGGGTGATGTATGTGGTGAACTGTGAAAACAAGAATAATATAAGAAATTCTTTCTGTAGTAGTTCACTGAAATTCACTGGATCTTTTACTGTATAATACCCTACGATATAGTCTGTTATGTAATAGTGCACTGCGATGTTCTAATAAGGTTGTAAAGCGGTCTCTGCAAAGAGACTCTGTCACGATGCAAAAATTTTGGCTGGGTGATGATATATAAAGAATAAATATGTAGAAGAATGTTTTTGAAAATGAATTTTCAGGCAGTGAAAAGCAACGGATTAACGAAATGCCTCGAGCGTGGCAGTTGGAAATAGTGAGCAGAGTATAGGAGAAGACACCAGAGGGATAAACCAATGTGCCAGGAGCTCGAACGGGATCTTTTTGTTAATGTTGGAGGAATTAGCCAGGGAAACCTTTYGGGCAGGATTACAGTTTTTCAAAAATTGCTGGCTAAGGAGATGGATCTTTTACAAAAAAGTAGCATTTAGATACAAACTACCCCTTCGCACTGCAAGGGGCRTTTCATTTTGCGTTACGCTTTTCCCTATTTATTGCTCAAGGACGACCGGCTCGTGTAGGCTTTTCCTTGTTTCCGCGGCCGTCCGCCGTCAGCCCATGTAGCGAGAGGAAAGCGGGACGCAGCCCCGAGCAAGGGGCTCTGAGCGGGGCCCGAGCGAAACCGCCTTTGGCTGTACCTCAGCGGCCGTGAGCAGAAAGCAGGCAGTCGCCGTGCGTGAAGGTGGCGGGTCCAGGCTTTGATGCTGGCCAGCATTTGGGCGCACAAGAAGACTGCTGCCACAAGCGGTACTTTTTCGCCTTCTCGTTGGCGAAGTAACTGAAGGTCGTAGGCGTCTGCACTAAACTCTGCTCTTAACTGCAGAAATGTTTCCTYTTAGGCAAGACCGCGGCAACTGGATGTTACGGTGGGTTGTCACTGTTGTGTTACCAAGGAGAGCTCTTCAGAACCTGTCACAGGCTTTATACTCAGAGAGAATTATAATTCTTACATATTTTTTGACTATGATTTCAGTAATTTTGCTCCTTCTTGTGGTTTAAGTGCTTGGACATTATGCGGTGTCCTGAACTTTGGTAGGCTTTAAGATGCTCAAAAACAATGTTTCTAAGCTTAGAGAAGACTTATGAACAACAGCTGTTAAGTTGTTAAACCTCCGAGTAAAATGTGCACATTTACTAGGCAGTATGATATATGTGCATGCATACACATATATATGTATCCATATATAATACATATTTTGGCTATAGTTTCTACATTCCTCTGCCCCTTTCAAATACTAAGTGAATTTTAACAACCCACCAGCTCCTTCCGACTAGACTTGGAAAAGCTCTTGAACATAGAAGAGGTGGGGCCCTCACAACTCCCTTCTCAGTCCCCAGAACCTAATCCGAATCCTACGTGAGCAGCCAGGCTGGTTACAACGTGCTTGAGGATGCACCGGTGACTAGGACAGTACCTACGCAGAAGAGTTTTATGCAAAAAGCCACTCCTAAAAATACATGGCTGCGCTGTGTGGCGCTGGTTTCATACACCGCACAGCCGTGTTTGCCACCAGTGCAGAGATGTCTCTGCTACGCGAGACGCAAGCATGGCATCAGGTGCTACCACCCGGCTGCCTGGCATCTGTCTGCCCTCCATCAGGGCTGCTGGAAGGGACCTTCGGACCCACACCTGGCCTGGCACCTTGCCCGTGGAGACGTGCCCTCTTTCTTCCAGGGTAAGAAGAGCTCCCGTGCTGTCTAACACACGCCAGCAGAGTGCCAGCACTTTCTCTGCGTTTTCCATTAACCAGCCTGATCCCCAGGCTACAGCGCTGTTAGCTCTTAATCTGCCTTTGTAGCCCAGTAAAACCTGCCCTGCTGGCAGGGGTGCAGCAGCAGAGGGGGGAGCATCTCTGCCGGGATAGTTGATATTCTGGTGCTAAAATCATTTTTTTGCAAACCAGAGGTTGTATGTTCKTACTTTTCTTCTGGGCCTGAAGGACTTTGGAGAATGATAGCTCTTCCATCCCTCCTTTGGCTGAGTTTTCAAAGCAAGCTGCGGCTCTTTGTGAAGGGCTCAATCCGATTAGGGACGCAGGAGGCAATGTATAGGAAAGCCCATACATCTGGGCCTTATTCTCCGGATTTCATTCGGCTTAAGGTGGAGAACGTCAACTTTCTCGGTCATGACAGGACCAAGACRGTTTGGAATCTGCACGAAGACGGAGCTCTAAATATCTAGGAGATTTTAAAGTCAAARTGTAGAAGCACCTTTTGCCTTTAGACAACCTAGAGTTTTACGTGCAAGACTAGGATTTAAATTCTATGTTTTTCATTTAGGCATTGAAAATGCCGCCTATTTTGCTGGAATCTCATTTCAGTTCGGGCATGCCAGCTTGGCCGCGCTCTGATGTGCTGCACTGGGGACTCTTCCTTCTGCTGTGCCTGAGCAAGCAGCGAGTCACATCTGCTGAGAAGGTGTCTCATCTACAGGCTCTACGCACGTGTACGTTGGCCAAACCCCAGTCTRTGCAAAGCCTCACCTGTTTTCCCTGGTAAGGTATTCTGAGGACCTGTACCGAAAGGGCTCCTTGTACCTCAAATGCAGTTTCCTTGACACGTCAAGGTGGGACTGTGCTTAAAACATCGCCTTTGCTGTAAGAATTGCAGGTTACRTAGTCGTTAGCTGTGCTGCATTTTAGATGAGAAGTTACTGTGCTGGTTCCATGTACTTAAACCTGCTGGTTCTTTAAATAGGTGTCCTTGGCCAGCTTTCCTCACTCAGTTAATCCTAGCACAGATGAGCCGGCACGAATATAAATGTTTATGGCAGTCTTCACAGCTGCACGTGGAATGTATCGGATTGTTTGCATATGGTTAATGCTGTGGATTYGTGATTTGGTGCTCTATAAAGAGTCTCGGATGCATTTTCTGAAAGGAGCTATGTAAATGCGATACAGTTAGCTTTATGATTTTCCTGAGAAACAGATATTTTTTAATAAAGCACTGGAGTACAGGATAGTCATTTCCTGTGATTTTCATTCACATAATATTTATAGAACTACGCAGCAAATGGGCCGTTGAAAGGGAAGAAAAATTAATGCTGTGAATGAACTTGCCTTGAGAGGAATTTGTGGTAAAATTATGAGTCTAACAAACTTTAATAAACCAATTACTGCTCCTGCTGGACTTGTGAATATGAAAGCTCAATGGGATTTAATTTAATCCCTCGCTGTGAACAGATGGGCAGATTGCAGGTCTCTGCAGAATACGTTCCAGTGTTCCCAATTCCTTCCAGAGTGCACTGTAATCGTGTTTCTTTACACCTTGCCTGTTGGCAACAAAAATAACGGGGTGGGGGGACACGATCAATCCCGAGCAGAACCAGTTCAGATGTGTGTCTTTGTGACCTGCCTCTGTGCAAATTCTGTTTGGTTTTTGCAGTTTGGTACTTAAAACCTCTTCACATGGAATTGGTCACAAAGGGGGATTAGGTTTTTTTTTGGATGCCCGGTGGTGTATTATAATGGCCCTACTAATATTACGGTGTTTAAAGTCTGTCAGCGTTTTATTATAAACAGGAGGGATTTGCAGGGATTTATAACTCAGCTGAATTTTTTACTTCAAGTTCAAACCAGCTAAATTGAAAATCAAGAATGAAGCCAAGAGCAATTTTTAATTTCTTTTCCCTTCCCAAAAGTCAGTTTAGTCACAGTTATTGAGTTTCTGACTGCATTTTTTTTTTTTTCCTTCTGGAGCAGCAAGTTTACTTCATTTCCAGAAGATAGTAAAAATGTTGCAACAGGTTCTAGATAAAATGATTCTGTGTTTTGTCTAGTGTAATTACAACAGCCTCCCTAAGCTGCTGTCTTGCGCAACATATGGATGTCTATATGGTGGAAAGCTGCAAGTAGTTTCACTTGCCTCGACTAAACTACTCAAATACTTAAACTCATGAGTATTTTAAACTAGTTTGTGTGGTTGTGTGGTCTTACTTTTAACTGGAAGTACACATGCTGGTCTCTTTAGGACTTGATCCAACATTACACTTCTTTCTTTTCTTAGGTTGTAGCTGCTATTTCCCGAATTGCGTCTGGTAACTACTCAGTTCAGTAATGACAGACGTTAGTTCTTGCTTATATAATACGAGTATGTAACTTAATGTTAGGAATTACTGAAAATTTAGGTCGAAGGGGACCTCAGGAGGTCTCTAGTCCRACCTCCTGCTCAAAGCAGAGCCAGCTCTGGAGTCAGACCAGGTTGCGCTGGGCTTTAGCTGGCTGAGTCCTGAAAACCTCCAAGGACAGAGACTGCACAGCCTCTCCAGGCATCGTGCTCCACTCCCTGCCTCTTCTTACAGGGAAAGTTATTTCTTGTACCCARTTCGAACCTCACTTGTTTCCACGTACGCCCACTCTCCCCTCCTCCCACCATGCACCACTGTGAAAAGCCTGGCTCYGTTTTCTCCATGACCCCCCTGTAGGCATTGGAGGGGCTCCTGTTAGGTCCCCCCAAAAGCTGTCTCCTCTTCAGACTGAACAAGCCCAGCTCCCTCAGCCTCTTCACAGAGCAAATATTCCAGCCTGGGCTATCTTGGTGGCCTCCACTGAACCGGCTCCACTTTGTCCGTGTCCTTCCTCCACTGGAAGTATTTCAGAGTGGTCTGATGAGTGTTGAGTAGAGGGGGATGACCCCTTCCGTCCATCTTCGGGCTCTGCCACTTCATGCAGCCCAGGACGCTGCTGGCCCTGGTTGCCGCCAGGACACACCACTAGCTCCTGTTTGGCTCGCTGCCTACCAAGACCCCCTGAGCCTTCTCCACAGAGCTGCTCCCCAGATGGTCAGGTCCCATATTGCTCCAAGGGGCTCTTCCTTCCCTGGGCAGGACTTGGCATTGCTCTTTGCTCTGTCAGCCYGTTCTTCCAGCCTGTCAAGCCACCCCTCTGCCTGAGTGGCAGCTCTGCCCTCGAGCATTTCGACAGGTCTCCCCCAGTTCAGTGTCACCTAAAGACTTTATGATCAAGCCCTCTGTCACCTCCCACAGGTCACTGATAAACTGGACAGATCCCAGAATATTGTCATCACTCTCTCCCTTCATCCACAGCTCCAGTCAGTTTATCACGGAAAGCAATCAGGCTGGTCAGGCATGAYGTATCTTCGGTGAGTCGGTGCAGACTGTTCCCAATCACCTTCTTCTAACATCCAGAAATGTGTTCTGAAAGAACTCACTCCATGTGTTCTGATGAACTTAAGGTCATATAAAATATTTTTGAGAGGAGAAAGAAAGTAACTTTATAAGTATTTTAAAATGCTAAACTGAAAAACATGTTAGGTTATGGACATGCATTATCTCCACATCCAAGTGTGAACAGAAACCAAGCCGTAAAACAGTACTGTACTGTCAGAAGATCTGTCATCCTCTGGAATTCAGCTTTCTTTCCTAGGCCAAGTACAGTCTGTTGGAAACGATAGGTGATGGGTGACAGTCAGTGAGGAGCAAAGAYGCCTCGGGCTCTAATGGATGGGACYTTAGTTCCTGCTTTTTTAATTTTTCCAAAGCAGAGTTTATTTCTCAGACAGCTTATCCCTGAGTGCAAACAGAATATACTTCTGAGTATGACAACGATGTATTTTTTGTCTTCTCCGTGCCGCAGTATAACTGTGTGAATACATTTCAAGAAGACKTTGGCATGCTGACCGATCGGTTACCGGGAAATCCTCTGAAAATGGCGTCCCTGGGCTTGTTTTGAATATCTTCATTGATGATAGATATGGCTCTCCAGAAGGTAAAGAAATTAAGAAGTACCTCTTAAATAAACCATCATTACTTCTGTCAGATTTTCACACTTCCAAAATAACTTGCTTATGAAAAGCACTTAAGTGTTACGGACCATAAGGTGACTTAGGAACTTCCGATAACGTTCCAAGAACATGTGAAATGGGGGGACAACAGCGTTGTTGTAGTGCATTCAGTATTTAACGTAGACATCCGTGCTGAAGCAAGGATTCTTTCCTCTCCTTCTGTGGCAGTTTCTCTTCAGTATTCCTAGGACTTATTTTGCTGTTGAGTAAAGCGAAATCCTGCCTTGAAGATCTTGTAGTGTGATTTAAAGGGAGCTGTTCTTAGCATCTTCAGATACTAAGACTCTCTATATATATATTCTAAATGATTTTTAAAAGCTTTCAGTGCCTAGGTACCAAAAGTAATCTTGGCCTCACAGGACAAAGAAAATGCTCATCCTGCTGCATCTCATTTATAAAGTTTTCTGAGCATCTTCTGAAGGAAATTAAGATCTTAAGTTTTGTTGCGTAATATTCTTTTAGCAGGGTTTATGTATGAGAACTGATAGGACTTGGCAGTTTTGCAAGAGGATTCTGAGTTTTCTTCTAAAGAGCTCRTGCAAACTTTTAGTCCCAGCAGAGATCTTTAAATAGCTGCTGTGCTGTGTTATTATTTCATACAAGTTAMTTCTTCTCCGTATAAATCTGTTTTGCTGTGAGTCCTTATTTAGTCTCTCCCCATACCCTGAGAAAAATTACTTCCAGTCTGAAAATCTGGCGCTTGTTTGTGCTGGGGGCGGCAGCACGGTGAGGAATGGGCCCCGAACCTCCTGAGTTTTGGCCCAGGAGCCTTCTGGCAGGCGCCCAGCCGCTGGCGTTGGCAGGCTGATCGCCCTCGGGAGGCGCCGTCGCGGAGCAGCCCGCTCCCCAGCCGGGCGCCGCAGTTCATCCCTTCCGCAGCCCCTCCGGTAATGCCGATTCGCCCGGCTGAGAATTGCAACTCTGAGCCTTCACGGGCAGCCGGAGCCGCTGCCGTTCAGAGGCGAGCAGGAGCCTGCGCGGGGCTCGCCGGGCTCCTCGCACACGTGCGCGCCGGAGCTGCTCTTGGAGCATCCCGCCTCTTGCTCAGCATGCGACTTTGAACTGGGTGAGGTTTCCGCGCCGTCTCCCACCGTTTGCATTCCCATAGCGCGCGTGCTTTTTGCAAACGGGAGTTTTGCTGAGAGCTTTTGATAAAGGGTGAATGCAAGAGCGCACGGTTTCTCCGAAGCCGCTCCCGTTCCCCGCTGCGCCCAAGAGGAGCGGGCAGGCGCAGCCGGGCGAGCGGAGGCTCGGCCGGCGGCACCGGCGCGCCGGGAAGGGCTGCGGCAAGCTCGCTGCTTCCCCGCCGAGGGGCAGCGCGAGCAGCCGCCTGCCTCGCTCCGGGCCGGCGGGCTGGCGAGCGGCGCGGGAGAGGGCAGGGGGCGGCGCGGGGG
>NW_028185961.1:273896-351736 GCF_003343005.1 Rhea americana | reverse complement strand
TTTTTTTTCCTCTTTTTTTTTGTTTGTACTTTGTTACTCTTTCTCTTGTTCATCCTGTTTTTCGTTTTTTTTTTTTTTTTTTGCTATTTTTTCCTCTTTTTTTTTGTTTGTACTTTGTTACTCTTTCTCTTGTTCATCCTGTTTTTCGTACCAACATAAGCAACCTTATTTTTTTTTTTTAAGGGAGGRTTCAGATGTTTTTGGTTATGCTTAGGTTATCCTTCATATTTAACCCTTCTTATGAGCTCAGCTGGTTAGAGCGTGGTGCTGCTAATGCCAAGGTCGCGGGTTCGGTCCCCGTAYGGGGCTATGCTGAGGGCTGGACTAGATGATCTCCAGAGGTCCCTTCCAACCTTACCAGTCCATGATTCTACTGCCTCGCTTTTTTTTCTGAGTGCTCTTAAAGTAATAGTGCTATTAAAGTAATAGTAAATAGCCGAAGTAATTACTTCTCTTGAATTTCTGTGTTCTCCTTGCAGTCCTCACTGCAATCTGCCTCTCAGTCTAAGGACGATCTTTTAGTTTAAGAAACTGRTGAATTTTATTGATTGTGGCATCCTATTTAATACAGGAAATGATAAATAGTTTTCCAGTGCTTTAGATCTCATCCCAAGGCGAAGTGGATGAATGTGTGTGTAAATACAGGCACATCCCAGAGCGAAGCCTGTATTCCAAGTGCCTTATTATTGCAAGGGAATAACACGTTCCCGTGTAAGGTTAACTCTAGGTCCACATCTCACTGCTTCTCTTAAAGGCGGCCAGCTCTTGGAGCTGGTAAGCTAATAGGATAGAGGAGAGACTAAATAATTAATGATATATTGTTAACGTTAGTGTATCGGGGACTTTTACAGGACTGTATTAGGGAGCTTGAGAGTTTGTGTATGTAGGAGTCTGAGTTGCTCTTGTCCAAATGCAACTACTGCTTTKGGGTTTCGCTTCCTGGGGAGGCTGAAGGATGGCTCGCAAGCGGTTATTTGATGCATTTTATCTCTCTGTGCTGGTGCTCGGGTTTCGGGAACGTAATCCGCATGGCTTTGCGGTTACAGCCCCATGAAATGAGACCGCAGTTTAATGAGAGTGCTGTTCCGCTTAAGGATGAAGTGCCCCTCTGCCAGCTGCTGTAATGAGCTGCCGAGGCAAGGATGCTAGCCCCAACCGCTGCGTTTCGCACCTTACCCTTGGACCGTGAGTATGCAGGCTGTAAAGATGTTTGGGAGCTCGCTATCTTCTTTATAGTTACCTGCTCGTGCTAAATCACTGGTTGGAATAATTGTATTGTCACCCTGTGTCATATTTGCTYGGGTGTAATAGCTTTGCCAGAAAGGCAGTCGCCTGTAAAATTGTGGTTCAAAGTTTCTAATATCCTTTGGAAAGAGGTGGAGGGTTATTGGAGAGTGTTTTGTTTTGCTCTTTACCTTTGGGTTTTTTTTTTCTTGGTACGAGCTTATTGATTTGCTGGTGTATAGGATTCTCTGAGGAAACTATCTTTGCTGGGAGGAGTAGCCCGTCCCTTAGGCTGAGCAGGTAGTTACTCGCTGATACTTTTAAATGACAGTAGGAGTGCACTTGAAGCTRTTAAGCTTAAAACCGCGATGAAGTGGCAGCAGCTAGTGGCTTGATTCTGTAGCTAGATTGCTGTAAGGGTTAAAGKAGTTAAGTGAGAATTGATTCTTGTGCACTGCATGCTTTGCTTGAATGTGTCAAGTTTTAAGTTTCACCGTTTATGCTTTCTAAAATGTGTATTTTTATCACAATTTTTCATGCATTAGCTACAAGCAGTAACTTTAAAAAAGAGGGGGGCATGTGAAGGCCATTTGGGTAGTTCAATACTGATATTAAACTGTCAGTGCTGAAATGCGGTAATACTGGCATTTGTAGCCATGTTTGAAACAGTTTGGTCCAAGTTCAGTATTTAGAAAAYGTATTGGGAGCTTAAGGTGGGAAAGGACCATCCATGTCTCTACCCGTGGGTCTTGCTACTGCGGCCGTAATGTCGTACCGTCTTCGGCGTACTTCCTGAAAAATAAACGTACGAGKAGATTTTGTTCGCTCCTCCCTGGTACTCCCACAGAAATCAGGAGCTCCTTAGAGTTGCAGCCCTCTCCTGATTTCCTCAAAGAAATACAGTCTTGACCATGTTGTGCCAAAATGGTCCTTTGCTTTTAAAAAACTTGCCTTTCTCTCCAGGGCCCTCGCTGTCTTTTTGAGTTCCGCTTTCATCTCAGCTTCGTCTTCCTTTCAGCACGGGGGGATCAAAAGCGTACGTGGCATTCGTTTTTACAGCTTCCCAGTATTTTGTCCAGCGACACCATTGCTTTCGCGCTTCGACTGGGAATATGTCTGTTCCAGATCCCAGGTTCACACTTGCCTTGTTGTGCCAGCAACACAGTCAAGGTTCATAATTGTGGTGTAATTAAGCCTGGGTCCGTGGGCCTGAATTTTGCCATTTCTGTTAGTTCAGCTGTTGAGCACATCTAGTTATTTCAGTGTAATTTCTTCCGATATCTGTATCCCCTCTGTATTAAGTGCCCTCAGCCTGTGCTGGATATTTGCGACGGAGCTATTAAAGGAAACGTTTGGTAAAATCAGTCCCAGGCTGACTCCTAGGAACGCCTAACGCTCCCTCGCTCACGGTTTCGGGACCTGCGCCACGGGCTCCCCTCGAAGCAGACGCTCGCCTGTCGCCRGATCGCCGGGCCGGGGGCGCAGCTTGGCGAGCGCCTCCCCACGTGACGTGGCGCTGAACGCTCGGCTAAAATCCACCCCAGGGAGATGTACGGCGTTTGGCGAACGTGATCCGAAGAGGTAATCCCTGAGGTTAGCCTGTCGCAGCCCGCCTTTCGTTAYGCCCGCGGGCAGTTTGGTATTTTCTGGTGCCTTCCTACCTTCAGAAAGAAATCGGAACAGAAWAAAGCTTGGTCTGCCTGCTGCGGAAGTAAGTTTCATAGGCCTGTAGGAAATTATTCTCTTTTCTTTAAATAGTTTATTTCCTACTCTTTAATTGCCTGCCATCATCCCTGTTTAAAAATAAATAAATAAATAAATGCYTTGACAGTGTTGGCTTTTGTATGCCCTTCATTTCAGAACTGTGGGTTTGACTGTTCAATGTCACCTAAAGGTTTTATTTTACTTCGTGGTGATTTCCACTTTTGCACCCTTGTRTATCTCACGGGTTTCCCCTTCACCGTTCATCCGCTGCCTCTCATACCCAAGTCAGCTTTGATGCACCTACCAAAAATAAAGTCGAACACGTTTTGGTACCTAGATTATCCTTCATGGTTAACCCTTCTCACTGCAAGGCAACTCAATTAGTTGTTTTCCTGATCCTTCCCTGCTTGCAGCACCAAAAAATCTTTATGAAGATATCAAAAGCAGCAAAATACTGTACTTGGACTTGTGGCTTCCTCCGGTTATCTTATCGCAGTTCTCTCTCTCTCTCGGTTTTCTTCTTGACCTCTCAGTTGTCTATATTGTTAGGCTTTTCTTTCTTCCCTTCCCCATTTCCTTATGTTTTCGTTTCTAGCCTTCTCCTACAGAGGTAGTTATTAGAGCTTATGTATTCATCCAGAAAAAATGACGAGTCTCCTTCCTCCTGAAAGTCTTTCTCTCCTCTTTTCTCCCTTGCAATACTAAGGGTTTTGGTACCTTTAATTTGATGATTTCCAGATCTCCTTCATATTCAGATAACTGAGCTCCTCACTTCAATTTTTTTTTTTTTTGGTTAGTTACCTTAATTCATTTTCTTTTTTCCAAAACAAATGCTGATAACCCTTCATTACAAATCTGTTTTCTTTTGTTCTTCCATTTTATTTAATCAGCTTATTGCCATTCAGAGCAAGTTTACCTTCTGTGAGCAAACTCTCTCAAAAGCAAGTATAAATTAAGCTAATTTCTTGCAGATATGAAGGTTATCCACTGAATCCATCACATGAGAGTATACAAATTACATTGCTGTTAGTATTCCTTACTCTTTGTATGTGGAAATTACATTCCCCAATAGTTGCCGAGTTCTTAGTAGTCCTTACTCCCCAAAGAGCACGACAGCAATCTACATGTTGCTCCAAGGGTTTTATGGCATTACTGCAGTCAAATGCAATTTGACTAGATCATCTCTGCCCAAAGTGATTTTGATCAAAACCAGCACTGAAGTTTAACGCGTGGTACTCTTTTGGCTTTATATCATYCTCAGATAGCAAATCCTTTAGCGACTGTCTTCACCAGTCATGTCGGGAAAAGTAATAAGGTCAGGTCAGCTGGTTGCACCGGTGGTTCCTCTCTTCTGTCCCCCAGGCTGCTGGCATGTGCATGCAAACCATTATTTTCTGCTGGCAGTTCTTGGCACCCCAAAGAAGCAGCCACAGTTAATGGAAGAACTGTCTACAAAGAAGCATGGTAACAACATCAGCGTTTCAACCCTGCCGTTACCGGTGCCTCCCATGTTCTTGCCTTGTTGCAACAGGCTCCATAACTAAAGGGTATCTGCATCCAGAAAGAGACCACCGTGAATTTGGAAGCTGCTAGCTGTATCCTGATGGTGCAGAAGCATGCCCCGTAACGCGTGTCTCCAGATGCTGCTGATGCTCTCGTCTGTATCCGCAGAGAAGGTATTTTAGATTTCTCTGGCTTTGCCCCAACGTATGCCGGTCACAACCTGGATACGCAGCAGGGGCATTTGCAGCTCTGGTGAGGTGATGACAGAAAAATAGCAGACATAACCACATCTGAAGCTTGTTTCTTGTACTAATTCAGAACCTGATCTGAAGTCTATTGAAGACAGTATGCTGCTGTTCAGATTTTGTTTTGGTGCTCTCAGATAGCACAGTTTTGCATCCATGTTGTTGTGCTTGCAACTAATTGAGTGTATCTCTCAAAATCTCTCTCTCTCTCTCTTTCCCYCTCTCTCTCTCTMTATATATATAATTGTGTGTGAATATTTGTGTGTGTATATGTATGGCAACTATTGTAAAATCTTCAGGTTATTGGTGTACGTATTTCTGTGTCCGTGTACCCGTCCTTGTTTTGACGGCACCTCATTCGTTTCAATGCAAGTTCTGCTCAGCTGAATAGACCTTGTCTTCCCCAAGCAGTAGCCATCAGCTAAATTGCCAGCAAGATCACGCACGGATAGATATTAACTGTTGGTTTAACAAAAGATATAGCTGCAAGGTTTTAATGCTGAAATCCAGAATGAAATCCAGRCTTTCAGGAAAAAAACCTTTGTATCACAATATACAGAAGGAATTTTAAGCTCTATTACCACACTAAATGCCTCTAAGGTTTTGTGGCAGTTTTTAGTATCACATGCCTTCTGTAAAGTGATGTTCTGATATGCCTTTTTCCTAAAATTGTTTGCACATTTGAATGTCACTGATGCTTTAGCTTTGGAGCTGGTAGGAAGCTTGTAGTATAAGTTGAATCTACTTACCATGTGACTTTTCAGTTGCTAAAAACACCTTTTGCATTTCCGAAAAATTACAGTTGCTTGGTAATGTTCCTTTTCTTCCCAGCATACCAACACCCATTAGATTACAAATCAGGTAAATATTGTTGTTTTCAAGCCTTCTACACTGTTTTACGTTAAATGAATGGAGGAGGAGTAGAGCAGAGTTGTGACAATTAAACCCTACATCAGGATCCTGAGATGTAATTTCTGATGATTCACTGGGACAAGTATGGTTCGTTACAATTTATCTCTGGACATACCGTGTCAGGATGTTTCTAAGTCATGCAAGGACAATTTAGGTTCCTTGAATGACAGTTCCTGACCTAGATAAAGTCCCTAGACTGTGTCTATCTGCAGAAGCCCGGCTGTATGATTTCTTCTGCGTTCTCGTAGAAGACTACATTTCCGTGGGTGTGTGGAGGTATTTAAAACCCAAGTGAACACGATCCTCAACAACCTGCTGTAGCTGACCTTGCTCTGAGCAGAGGGGTAGGACTGCATGATCTCCAGGGGTCCCTTCCAACCTCAGCTATTTTGTGATTCTGTGAAATGCTCGGCGCCGGGTTGAATTGGGTTGCGGTGTGCAAGGACTCAAGTGAGTGTGCAGTGTTCGCTTGAAGATGGGCTAAGGAGCAAGCCTTGTTMACAGAAGAGTAAAGCAGATGCGGTTTCTTTTAATCATGAAAATCCCTAAAAGACCAGAAAGACTTTTAAAGCCAGGTTTTATTGGAATCTAAACTGGAACATTCAGCTTTTTAAGTAAAGCTATGTAAAAACAGGGGAGGAGGGGGAGAAATAAAGGGGTATATATGCAACTCTCCTACTACCCTTGTGTCTAGGATATTTTCAATCCCTTCAGTGGCTTTCTAGGCTGTGGCAAACTGAGGTTCCCTCAGGACCCAAGGAAATTTCTCTTTCCTTAAAAATGATGATCTGGCTTGTGCCAGATTGCGTCTGTGCACTGCTTCCCTTTCAGCAGATCCCCAGGTTCCCAGCTTTGGCAGGTTCTTGGCTTCTTACTGTCCCTCTCTCTCGTCCTACTCTACCATCCAAAGCCACCTTCTCCTCATGGCTCACCTGCTCCCGCAGGCAAGGAGCAATCCCCCTCGCCTGCTGGAGGATGCTACCTCACACAGTTTCCCTTTCTAATAGCAACTCTACAGACCAGGAATAGCCAAATAAAACAGATGCTGCTTGTCACAACAGGTCAGAAGCTGAAAATGAGATACAGAGCTGGTCTTGGTCCATAAATTTTCAACCTTGATTCATAAATAAATGATATTTATTTTGCTGTGATGATGTAGTTTCACCCTGCATCCCGCCCATAACAGTTCTGTAACGGGATTCCAACAAACTTTGTCCTTTAGGGACGCTTTTCTGTAAGTTACCTGCTCTGCCTACAGAGAATTTGCAATAATAGTAGTGTGTATTGAGAAAAAATCTATAGCCACCACTACTTTTGTGTCTTACATTCAGGTTTCTGCATGCTTTGGTGCCTCCTTACCAGAAAGTGTAGTGTAACTCCTTTGGAATCGTTGCCAATCAGATCAGCTCACCACACCATGTTGGCCTAAATTCTTTTGAAATCAGGTAGAAAACTGTTTAGGGTTATTCTTGCTGAATAAACAGCATGTCGGATGGCTTATCGTAAACCAGGAACTGTGGTAGAGACCCTTCTGGGTCTGGAGTAGACCTAATAGACCTCCTGTGCCATGCTTACTTGATTGATCCTTGCCAGAATATCTGTGCATGGATCCGGAAGATTCGTCTATCTTGACAAAGTCTAAGAGCTGCTGCTTGCCCGAACGGTGAGCGTTGCAAGTCAGGTGCTTGGTGTAATAATACACTTCACGCTACAGTGTGTGAGGTGGTGTGCCAATAAAGGGATGGGGTTGCTGGCATTGACCAACACTCTTTTTTCAGCCCTTGCGGAGTTTTTGCTAGCTTGATACGAACTGCCTGATGGAGCTTGGTGGAAGTGAGATATAAATGCCTTGGTCTACCTCTGGAAACTTAGAGCCTCATTTAACTTGTACTATCGTGACCGCATCAACCCCGCGCAGTGTCCAGTTTGATTTCTGAATAGCTAAGATGGGCACTGGTTTTGCCTCTGCAAGTGAATTTTAGTGCTACACACACTGCTTGAAATATAGCCAAAAGTCTAGTATACTCACTTGACCTAAGCATACCTGCAAACAAGCAGAGAAAATGTGTTTTCTCTGTTAAACTTGACTCCTGTTATTTCAGGCAATATGGTTCTGAATTACCCGACTGTTGAACAGGTTACAGAACAGACTGTTGCTTTCCTTGGAGGTGGGGAGCAGGGCAAGAAATTCTGTCTCTATAATTTAAAATTTAATAGCTTAAATTCTCCCAGGTTTCCCAGCATCAACTGGAAAGTGGAATCCGCATTGCAATTTATGAGCTGTGGTAGGCTCCGGTTATTACTACACTTGCTTCAGCTGATGAGTTGCACACTAGGCATAGCTGAAGGCTGGTGCTGTTGTTCACAGAGCTGTCCAGAGGACAGATGATTCACTGACCTTTGTTTGCCTAGCTTTTTTTTTTTAGGCCTCAGCTCAGCGCCAGAGACTTGAGAGTGCARCATGGGCAATCCTGCAGATGGACCATTGCTTATCTTTTGGTATAACATCGTACTTTTGCATAAGCTAAGTCAGTATGAGTAGGTAAAACATGCCGATGTGGTATTCCTTGGAGCTGTCTCTGTTCAGATAGTTGAATTGGAGTTGTAGTTCTTGTCCATGTTCTTGTTCCTTGCTTGTTGTGGCATTGCTGCTTTTATATCCTTGGTCTCACTCTTTTTTTCCCATCCACCACATCAAGGCTGAGWTTCCCCCCGTCATCCTACATGAAGCTGTTCTGCTGTTACTAGCAGGTGGTGTATAGACCCACTGTGAAGTATCTTATACAGCCAGTTAGAGCTGTGCTGCAATAACCTGAAGTGCTGGCTGTGTGGATTTCTTGCTGTTAAAAGACCACTCTTACCTGGGGTTTGCACAACGGCAGTCACTGAGGCTCTCTGCAAACGCGAATTTTGTCTAGCTTGTTTGTTGAATAGTCATCCCAGCCACTGTTAAGCCTGAATTTTCCTCCAGTTCAGCATCTAGGCCATGTCACGAGAAGAACTACAGGCCTTCACAAGAGTCACATCGCACTGCCATGGGAGCTGGGTCAGCTATGGCTATTTCCAAGCACTACCACGTGTGCAAGAAGGCAGTAATGGGGCCTCAGAGGGACATGCGTGAGTTCAGGTGAACCATGCCAGGTCCAGTCGCTGGAGCTCAACAGGTACCGACCCTTAAACAGCTTTCACAGCATTACTGGCTGCACCTAGAAGGTCACAGAGTGCTTTTTGAGAGCCAGGTAGTGCAAAAATCTCTGCCAGGGGTTGTGCGGGTGTCCAGACTCGGAGGTTGGTGTGTGTGTGTGTGTGTGTGTGTGTGTGTGTGTGTGTGTGTGTGTGTGTGTGTGAAGCTTTAGCATCGTCGGTAGCACAAGCAAGTACCTAATGCTTGCTTTGCATGGCTGGAAATGGCTCCTGGAGTGGGGAATCAGACTCTTGGTTTCCGTTTTAGGCCAAAACTTTACATACATCCCCTGAAAAATGTGACTTAAACTTGAGCAGACTCTTGCAGGAATATAAAATTAGTTGGTCRTAGCAGCGCAGTGTCGATGTAGTCTTTGGTTTCTAACTCAGGAACATCCAGGCTGCCAGCAGATATTTGCAGAAACCAAGACAACTGTGAGTGCCTGATGGAGGAGAAAGAGTAAAGGTTGGTGTGCTTACTGTCTCACCGCACAACCTACGTGCTTCTTATGAAATGAGCTGAGGAGCGATATTACTTCTCCCACCGCCGTTAGGATGCCAGTGTTCTCTGAATGTGCCAGATGTTTAGCTTTCATTATCTGGAAGTTTCTTTCATTTCCAGCCCTAGTGAAAGGGAAGCTTGAGCACGTCCAGCAGAATTATAAACAGTTTCCTGTACGCACCGAGAGAGCAGCATACTTAATGAACCGCGTCGGTCTACTGGTAAGTCTGGCTAATGAATGCTCTCCCTGTTAGTTTAGAGAGGTGGCTGAGCGACGCTYTTCTGATTCGGGATCACTGAATCCATATGGAAGCGGAAATTCTGTGAGAGCAGCTTCCTTTTGTTTTAATATTTGGAGGGAAATTTTATGCCGTACCCTATATTTTATACTTGGATTTTATAGTTGGGCTGTATAGCAGGACATCCTTGGATTCCAAGCAGGCTAAGAGTACGTCCTCTGAGCTATCAGTAGAAAGAAAGYGTCTTTACCAAAACGTTTCTGTTTCAACTCAGGAGAAGTCCAAAGAAGATTTTTTCAAAGCAGTATAATACTATTTCCAATAACACTTTTCAAAAGGCAGTGATTTGTGTAATAGGAGGAGTTTCTGAACTAGTTAAGACTTGCACGATGCACGTCGGCCTGCCAAAACCTCGGTAATCTCTATTAACTCCCTGTTCATAGAGCTGGGCAGTAGCTGTTACAAGAATATTCCCCCAGCACGTTGTCATGCTGTTCGGACTGCTATGGGATGCATGTGTGTCTTTTTACTTCTAAGGAGTTAATAAGAGTTTTCAGAGCGTTGAAGTGCACTTGGATACGCAGACTGTCGCTGCACTGAGTGCAATGGGTTTGTTCTCTTCAGCAGTGAAGGAATAAAGTTGTTTGCCTGGTTTGCCCTGAAAATAGATATTTTTCACCAGGGATTGTGTGGATCTTTTTTTTTTTTTTTTTTTGGTTACAATTCTTTTGCACTCCGTGCTCGCCATCACCCGTCTGAGTGTGATTTTCACTGCAGCTCAAATGCGATTTGTTAGTTTTTCTGACGCTTGGGCCTGAGAAGCCACTGAAGATCAGAGCCCGTGGCCTTGAGGTCCAGGCGCAAACTGCATCTTGTAATAGCTGAAACTTTAGGGTTATCCTGTGGTAATTATTCAAAATTATACTCATTCACACTGGAGGTGGTGAAGATGTGGCTAAGGCCTCTTCCTGGTGCTAGAAACAAGATTGTTATGYGTCGTACTAGTTAGTCACGTAAGCTTGGTGGAAGAGATCATCTGAGATTTCATGTTAGCTGAACAGAGATTGTTTCCGCAGGAGGAGGTGATGGCACCTCAGATGATCTTCAGAAAACATTAGCTCCTGTTTTGTCAGCAATGTTTTTGTCTCCTCTCCATTCAAGAACCAGGAAGTACTCTGATAATTTTGTGGTAGCTGTACAGCCAAGGTGTGTAGGGAGCAGCGTGGTGATGTTGGCGTCTCGGGCTGTGATTTCTTGCTGTGTTCTCGTACACTAGCAAAGGGAACTGCAAKATGGCAGATCCATCTTTTTTTGGCCTCTCCCAAAGCAAACCTCGGGAGAGAGGATCACTATCCCCGTTCTTTATGTTTCTAGGAAAGACTGATAGGAACGGTTGCAGTGCTGCACCATCTCTCCCTGAATAACTGAAGGGGGAAAAAAAAAAACCTTGCCATAAAATGCATCCAGAAATGAAAAGACCTGCAGAAGTACCAACACGGAAATCCTCCCTATGCTTGTCCTGTAAATGCGAGGTCCTGGGTCCGCTGTGTGGGTCCAGATCAGCTCACAGCATCTCAGGCTGCCATTATCGGACGCTGTGACGTTTCCTGCAGCCCATACGGTTTTTCATAATTTTGATCAGATCGGACATGAAACAGCAGATTGATGAAGAGCAGTTAAAGGTTGACAGGTGGCATCGCAAGTATTGGACATACATGCTGCATTTTCCATGGACTTGATGTGCTTTTTTTTCCATGGATTTGATGTGCTTTTTAGATGATCCTTAGTTTCTATTAGCTGTGATCTCAGCTGCTTTTTTTTGCCAGGAAGATGCAACATGGGAAATGGATGTGGTCTTTTTTCTTTTCTTTTTTAATGTGTTTCCTTGAAGAACAGAGCTCCATGAGGATCTGACCTGAACATAAGTAGAAAGACAGCAGGTRCAAAAGGAGCGGGAAAAACATGCAAAGATCAGTCTCTTTGGAGGAAGAGGATATATAGGGCTATAAAAAGGGAAGAGAATCAAAACTTGTGAGTAAACAGAAGAGCAGGCTGGGATGGATGATTGCTTTTGTTCCTCCGCAAGAATATTATCAGAGTAGATGACAGCATTTGGTTCTGTGTAGCTGCTGGAAGCTTCAGGGGAGTTTCACTTAATTTAAAGAATTTTTTGTTTCATAATTTGATTTGAAAATGAGAGAAAAGCCATAGAGTTCACACTCCATTACAGAGCAATAGGTTCTCTTTTTTTTATGCAGGTTTTTTTGAATGTATTGATTGTGTTAATATGAGAAATGGGGGGAAAAATTCAATGTTTGGTTTCTAATATGCATAATACATGCTTATGGATTTACTCTTGTTTATGGATAACTAAAAGACTGTTTTTTATGCTTAAAGAGATTTGAAATACATCTATGCTGTTGACCCAAATCACACAATTTTCYTGAGTATTCTAGTGACGTCTAGGTATTACAGTTAAAATATTAGGCACAATTTTTTGGAAATAGCGAAACTTTTGCGAAGTATGGATGAATATTGTACATTTTCCCTTATGTATACACTGGCTAAAATATGTAAGAAGCTACACAAAACATTTGGGTTCCTTCCTGACATAAAGTGAGAATAGCTTCTCCAGGGAATTTAAAAAAGGTACAATTTTTCTTAGTCCGTACAACTATTTCTTCATGTGATGCATGGAGCTTCTGCCCTACCTACCCTCTCTTATGGTACTAGTAAGTCTAATAAAGTTCCAGAAGAAGGGCGTTTCTTCCAAAATGTGGGTTACAAGAAGCAAAATAGCATCCTTTACTCTCCAGAATAGGATTTTGAAGCTAGTCATGCTATTTCTTAAGAATGATTCCTGTTCTGCTCAGTTATTATTTTTGAATTAACCATTAAGTAGGCATAAATTCTGTGAAATAAAACACAATGATTTTTGTGAATAAAACATAAGGATACTACAGGTTGGAGAACACCTAGCAGTAAGTGTGAGCTATATGGAAAGGAAAAGCCAAGAGAGTTGGAGATGTTTTGTTACGTGGCCAAACACTTGGTATAAATTTATTGTTTACAGTTATTAATCATATTCATTGATTAATATTTTATAAAACAAATGTAGGAAATCTGCTTCAGCACGTTTTGGAGAGGCTAAATAAGAACAACAACAAAAAAAGCTCTCTTCCCATGATGAGRATAGTAGTAGAATTTCCTAATTAATGTTGGAGGAAAAGGGATGCAGAATATTTTGCTCTGATGTTTTACAATTTTCACAGAGATTATCCACATATTTTAATAATTGTGAATGAAAAGTAATCAACATATTTTAATATTTACCTTAAAACGTAGTTTGTTGTGTGTTAAGCACTCTTGCACGCTGATTACTGCATTTTTTAGCAATACGCTATGCTTAAGAGCTGACAACTTCACACCTACACGTCGGTGTAGGGGCTTTCTTTTTTCCATCTTGTTTGTCTTTGCAGGGGGAGAGGCTGGGGGGTCCTGCCTTTTTTCGGTTTAAAGGGTAAGCCTGGGATAAGCGACTGGCCCCGTGAGCGTTTCCAAGCTATTAGGCTAGTGTGAATCACTGCACTGACGGTGCCCGAAAGACGAGGCATCGCTCCCAAAGCAACTTTTTGTTATTATTGCAGCTATTGTCC
Organism: Rhea americana; assembly: GCF_003343005.1. Lineage (NCBI taxonomy): Eukaryota > Metazoa > Chordata > Aves > Rheiformes > Rheidae > Rhea > Rhea americana. Next base: position 338,568 of record NW_028185961.1, on the reverse strand, counting down.
AACATGGACAAGTAAAGTGAARAATTATGCTCATCCAGGGCACAGGTGAGTGGAAGTGTCCTTTGGTTTGTAAAGAGTCCCGGACAGTTGTTTTCCGTGTCAGTAAATCGAAAATTTGCCGAGAGGCAGCTGAGCACAGATGCCCGATCCCAGCGTTTCATAGAGCCTCTCCCCTATCAGTGGGAGTAAGGCGTCTTGCGCTCTGCAAACGCTAGCACAGGTTTTCAGTCTTCCTGGCCTAAGTACTAGTGCACTGTCTTGTCCCATCCAAATTTGGATTAGCACTAATACAGCTCAGGGATTCTTCTTCTTCTTGCATCTTAGCATTTTCTGTGCGATACCCGCTCCCCCCTCCCCTTTTTTAAGATTCTTTAAGGCTTCTGAGATGCAACTAAATATCCCATACTTAAGGAACTGGAACGCTTTGGTGCTCAGCATTTCTCGAGCTCGAGTTCTGCGTGTGAATTTTCAACTAGAGGGGTGACAGTTTTTGTGTATCTGCAATGTTTGTACAGAGATTTTTTCGGAGGATTTTCAGCCTAGCTGGTAGTTCCCAATGGCAGAATGTTCCCRTAGAGCACTCTTCTTCCAGCTTTCTTAGGGAGGGCAGGAATATATACTCTCGTTGTAAACGACATGCTTAATTGATCCGAGTATGCCATTTATCTAATTACAATAGGAGATCATTGGGTTTTTAGATAATCCTGTAAATTAGATCAGAAATCACTTTGTCTTACAGCTCTGTGGTTCCTTTCAAATACGGTTTTATTCTCCTGCCGTAATAAAGAAATGGGATGTTCTGTAGTCTCTGTTCCTGCGCTCCGAGACTGCCGTTGAATTTTCACGCGGTGCAGCTGCCGTCTTACCTCCGAGTTTCGCCARTGCTTAAATTGCAGCTTGGCAGCTCCTTCCTTTGCTTACTCTAATTCAAATTTGCATCCAACACAATTCTACCTTTTATTTCCCAAAACGAGCGCTGTGGTGAGCGCGGTACATCACGGTTGCTAATCACATACCCTGCCTGCAGATGTTGCGAGTCCTCCCGCTGGGTGAAGATGCACTCATCTTCCCCTAATTGGGATTAGTATTCAAACAGAGCCACGAGAAGCCGGGATCCCCCCCGCTCTGCCCACCGAGGTCACGAAAGGCAGCTTGCTTTGCGTTTAAAAGCAAACGAGGAGGGAAAAAAAAGACAGAAAACTCTTTGTAGACATTTTTATTTTTAAATCAAGGAAACTTGCACATATTTCACCCAACCTATTGCCARCAAATGGGACTTTTTTTTTTCCTGAGCTTCTGTCACTGGTTTGATTTTTGTCAGGTGCTGATGCCTCATMAGTAACAGGTTTTCTAATAAAGCCTGTTAAGTCAGTTAGTAATTTTTGTGAAAGATCTGCATTTATTTGGGGGTTTCTCAGATCACTGCTCAGCTGAACGCCTCCTATTTTTGGACAGAATATTTTCAAAGGCACTCAAAGATCTSTCTCTTGTCACGAGCGATGAACATGCTCTGAGGGATCACTGCCCATTCCCATTAGTGTTTTTAATAGATGACTTGTAAATCCTTGATTTTCCTTGTCCACAGGGTCCTTCAGAGCTTTTTAGYGCTTCACTAATGCGCGACAGGCGAGGAGGTTGGTTCCCTTCTTGTTTCAGTCCTTTCTCGCTGTTTATAGCGAAGGCAGCCGCAGTACCCGGGGGATGTCTCCRTAAAGTTTTCCTTGGCCAGGGCTATTTTGTGATTGTGTATGTTCTTTCTGGAAAGAAATTACTGACGTCGTGGGGTGGCTCCTGAGAAAAGGTGACTCTTCAGACTTCCCCAGCTGGGTGAGATGTGGTCTGGGGGGGGGGAGGGGGCAGCACACAGCTCTAGGTGCTTCCAGTTGCATCATTGCTTTGGTTGCTGCAAGGTGCTTTGGAGCTGGTAACGAGCCAGATCACGGGACTGCCCTTGGTTTCACTCCTCTGACACGACCTGATCAAAATACCCTGTGTTTCAGCCTGCGCTCCTGTATGGCTTTTGGTTGATGGTAGTGGTGTAAGTTGCTCACGGTGATCCATCATCTTAACTCCGAGCTTGCCAGGTTCTGCGTCACAAATGCCACCTTCGAGTTTTTTCATTGGCCCCCGTTGGTCATCGCCAAGGAGGTGGTGATACACCTGCACTTACCCTGGGATACCGGATTTTAAAATCTCCATTCTGGAGATAAAGCTTGGAATTAGAGCGCTCCTTCGTGATACGCCACGCTTAATTGTCCCGCTAAGTGTCAAAGGCGAGGAAGAAATAAACTGAGGATTTTAAAGATGTATAATTTCGGCATTTAAAATCGGTGTGCGTCCTGCTCTGTATGACTGTATTTTTTGCAGAAGTTTTAACCTTCAGGAAACTGAAAGATTGCAAGTCGTGCCCTGGTAAGGGCTCTTTCGGTGTTGCTTTTGGTTTCTGAGCTCCCAAGGTCCACCAGCTGCTTCCGAGCATTTCTAACGCTCGGTTGCTTAGAAATACCCTGAAAGCAAATACCAGAGTTTTCATGGGAGTTTAAAAATTCCCAGACTTGTTGCTTTCAGAGAAAGGGCCTCATTTACATGAAAGCTTTGGTCCCAGGCAGAAAAAAATAAAATCAATAAAATAGATGCTGCCTGGATGTTACGTAGGTGTGTGTGGAAAATGCAGCTCCTTAGGACCTGAAGTGGTGGAGAGGTGACAGGCTTGTGAGCAAATCAAATCTGGAATATTTAAACGTTGCCCGCTAACGCTGGCGAAGTGGTGCTCTGCCCGTGCTGCTCCTCTGCTCGGCATTTCACAGAGCTGCCTCCTTTTTCAGACCGCTGAGTTGTCTGAGCTTTAGTCTGAGAGCTGCTTCTTCCAGCTTCTACTCAAACTTCTTTGCTCGCTTGCTACAGGCTTTTTTTTTTTTTAAGCTTGCATGATTTATCAAAATCCTTGTTTCATTTTGCAAGCCTTAGAGCTTGTTACTTCCCAGCAACGACGTGCACCTGTGACAGCTAAAACAAATGACTTCCATGTGCAGCCCGTAAGAGTAAACAGGGCTGTTGGAGGTGGGGGCTCACCCCAGAGGAGGTGCTGAAGCCGGGCACGAAAACCGGTGGTTTTGGCTGCTCTGGGAAAGGTAAGGATCCTGCTCTGGGAAAGGTAAGGATCCCTATGGCTCTAATGGATGTGGTTTTCGCTAGCGCGGGTGCTAGTGGCTGCAGCAGAGGAAGATCTGGTAGCCTTCAAAAAGAGATTTGGGATGCTCGGTTGGCTTGTCGTAAGCAGAAGACTAAGATTTCTGGCTGCAGGCTACTTGCAAGCTGTGTGCAAACTAATTTTTTTTCTTTCCGGAGATTTCCTGTGTTCATGGTTATTGTGGTCTCTGGTGGCCTGCCTTCTGTGTGGAAACCCATGGAAGATGTAACAGCCTAGCTGAATTTAGTTAAAAGTTCAAAACGTGGCTTTGGCAACTTAAAAGTGAAACAGCAAATGCTTTTCAACTCCCCCTCCCCTCCCAAGCTGTCATGCTATTTCATAAATCTTAGATTTTAAAATACTATGAATTCAGCTTTTATTAAGCAAAAACAAAATAGCATCTGAGCGCTTGTGGGGTTTTTTTTTCTTCTACGTGCGTTCCTGTTTTCATTATTCCTGTAGTTCTCCAGCACAAGGAAGAATGTTTAAAGATGCCTTTTCTTCGTTCCTTAACGTGCGTGTTTTTGAAGCCCTAATTCGGTGCCTGCTGGGAACGGTGCCGTTCAGGTTGGCTTGGTCGTGGTTTTTGCCGCTTTCAACGTGCGTTGTGGTCCTCATCTTCGTAGGAACGCTAAAGCCCTAACCTAAGACTCGCGTCGCTACTAGCGAAGCACTCGGTTGTAATTTTATAGGCATTAAAACACTGTTTTTCTTGCTGTGCAGTTACACCTGGGTAGAGTTTCTTTGCTTTCTTGGAAAACACATATTGTTCTTGGGGAAAAACAAGTTGCTGTGACAGCAAAGTCCATGTCGTGTTTTTAYTCAGTTTTGGTAAATGCCCCTGTCAAGATACAGTTTGTAAAATAATATTTGAGGATTTGAACTGTCTCGGGAGCAGGTGCATCAGATCTATCATTTTTCTCTGAGGCACCACATGGTGTTGGCTAGCAGTGTAGACAAACTGAAATATGTACTTGGAAAATACTCYTCCAGAGCAGTATTATCTTTTCTCCTATGTAAATCTTGATCTATCCAGGTAGAGCTGGGTCCTTGGGTGTGTAAGACAAGACAAATTCATCAAGCTCTTCTGGATAAGGAAAAACATAGATCAAGTTGCGACATAGTTGAATGAAGCCACTGGCTTCTTGAAAACRTAATCCTTGGGGTTTGTGCCTGGCCTTGAGGTGTTCCCGAGAAAAAGTAGCTTGTTTTGGGTTTGTGATCGCTCAGGCCTGGATCAGTAGCGGAGACCTTCTCGACTGCAGTGTCTGCTTGGATGTTACTCATAGCCGCAGTTACCTGCGAATAGCCGGTGTTTGGCCTCTTGCGTGTAAGTGAATGTTGCTTAGGGTTCCTCGGTGCCCCAGTAATGGGAACGCGGTGATAATGCTGGTGCGTGGTGGAGGTTTATCATACCAGCTGTGGTTAAAACTAACTCATCCCCTTTCTCCAAGCAAAAAGAGCAATTGCTAAGGATAGACTAGGGTAAGTASCAGCCTTTTCTTAAGGTGGAAAAGATTCAGCTGTGCTTAGCACTGTTTTCACACTTAGCCTTGGATATTTTCTTTTTTCAAGGTGTTGCCCTTAGAGGTTGGGAGGGTGATTGGGTTTTTTGGCATCGATAGRAAAGGGGAGAATAAGCTGGAAGAATGAATTTTTTCTCTTGTTAACTAGACATGGTAACAGTATGCAGTGAAAAAAGTTACTGGCTTCTGTGTTTAAAATCTCTGTTAGTGCATTTAACACTGTTGCAGACACAAAAATCAACTGAATKCACGTTAAACCTTCGGAAGGCCCAGCTTTTTGTGGATGAAATGCAGCGCGAATGCCGGCACACACGTGCGTGCACGCCTGCCTACCTGCGCACGCAGAGGCAGCTGGACGGGGTTTGACTTCACTGCTGCTCCACACCGCTCTTTGCTGGTTTATCCTCACTTACCAAAGGGCTAATTCGTGTACGACGCAGACTGTGAATACGCAGTCTTGAGCGGTTGGTACCTGAAGATAAAACCAAGCATGCCGTGAGTGTTAGCCTAAAGTTGCCATGCATATGGAAAATATAAGAAATCAATTCAGAATTAATATAATTAATATTAATATATTAATATTCTTGCTGTGAGCGGGGCTTTATTTTGCTCTCTTGGGCTTCATAATAATGTGTGTTCACCCTTATTTCCCCGAACAGTAACTGTGTTTATTYTTTTCATTTTTCATGCACCAACTATTTCTGTATTCTAGCCAAGCTGTATTAGTCACCTTAATAAGCAAAAGGTTTTGAGAAGGACATGAAATTTATTGAGCTGTTTTTCCTGTTTTCTTTAGTTATATTCTAAAGGTATTGTCTTCCATGCATTTTTATTAGTTTTCCTTTTATTTAATATTTATTCATTAGGGTCAGTATTGCGAATGTCAGCGGACCGGTATCCTGACGTACTTAATCTTTGGCTTCAGATAGATGAGGCTTTGGCTATCTGAGCTTCCTCGTATGCTGAATGTTAAGGAATAAACCTCAAACCCTCTGGTCCTTTCCTTCGGAGCATTGTTTTTAAATAGCTTACTGAGATGTGGTAGGTAGGTTGGGTAGTGTTGTTAATTTTACAGATTTGAGAGCGACAGAGCACTGGAAGAGGTTGCCCAGAGAGGTTGTGGAGTCTCCTCTTCTGGAGATACTCAAGGTTCGCCTGGATGCAGCCCTGTCTAACATGCTCTAAGTGACCCTGCTGAGCAGGGAGGTTGGACTAGATGATCTCCAGAGGTCCCTTCCAACCTTACTGATTCTGTAATACACGCATGTATTTAAAAAATGTTCTGGAAAGTGTTCTTTCATCCCCTCATGGAGCTGCAGRTGAGCGCAATTTTTGACTGCTGAAGGGCAACCTTTGCATAAAGTCAGAGCAGCTGGAGCTGAGGAGTCATTGTGTTGATCACTCTGTGGACACACATGTGGACATTTGGCTCTTGCATTTTTTCAGTGTTGTTTTTCCTTTTTCTTTTTCCCCCYGTTGCCTAATACCTCTGTGGGTGTCTGGGCTTTTCCCCACTCCTGTTTGCACCATTGCCTCTAAGCGGGGGTTGGAGCAGGGGCCGAGACCAGTTTTATCTCTTTCCCTAGCCCTGCACTGGCRGAAGGGAGGGGAGGCATGGTTGGCTCTTGGTCATCGCGAGGCTCCTTCCTTTGCAGCTCGGGTGGCTTTTTGCCCCAGAGGGCTGGAGGAAAAGCAGGCGGCTCTGCCGGCTGCTGTTCTCGCTTCCTGCACGTGGAACRTCATGGAGTAAGTTGTGTAAGCTGTGTAGAGAGCCTGAAAATTGCTCCAATGCTTTTATAACCCAGCGTCCAGGACTCGTTTCTGGGTGCAAAAGCCTCCCCAAAGGTAGAAATCCTCTGCTGCTTCTCTCGAGCCGAGACGCACCTCGAGCCTTTGGCGTGCGGCTTCCGGGCTCTGCTAGTCGTTGCTCTCTCCGAGCAGGCTGGGCGCGTTTCCTGTTTTACTCAGTGTAACACATTATGAATAGGAAATACCCATATGATAGTTGCCTGGAATTTTATTTTCCACAACCCTCGTTGGATCTGCTAACTTAAATCTCATGCAACTCTGCTGAAGTAATGAGAGCCGTACTGGAAACTGGGGAGGGTTGTTGCCAGTTAGGATTTGTTGGTCAGATCATCTTTCCTATGGGAAAAAGATTGTTTTTGTCCTTGGTCATGTGAAGCTTTCTTCCCTGGTGCAGAGAGCTTACCCCTCTCCTGGAAGGTTTTTGGCTGAACTCTCCCACCAGGGTGTCTTGGGAGGAGTAGAGGAAGAGAAGAAAACATTTTGGGAGACAGCTTTTGGGAGACATCCCTTCCCCTGGAGAAGCATCTGTCCATCGCTGCACTGTGTGCATTAACCTAAACACTTCCATTTATCATAGGTGACAACGTATACACAACAAGAAGACCAAGTGTATTCTTGAGCGTGCCTATCTAGTTTTGCTCACTGAGCAAAGCAAAGAGCACAGGTAGCTGAAGAAATCCAAGCTGTTGCTGCATTTTCCTTTACGAGAATAAATACATAACTCACACTGCTCAGAGGTGGTCCTGGGGGTTTGCTTGCTTGCGTCTGCAGGTGGAAGAGCAGTTAGCGATGATGCTTGAAGCGAAGCGTGTGCACAGTGTGCTCGTTGCAATGTGCTAAACCTTGGCCAGCAGGAAGGCCGGGAGCAGCGATGATGTTCTGCAGATCCAAATCGTGTTCTCCAGGACAGCAGTTTGCACAGGGAATGGGCAGCTGCTTGTGCGAAGGAGTACGGTCTCTGCTTTCCCATTTTACCTCTCCGTTCGTGACTTGTTGCGAGTGACTGATACAAGTGTGTACCTTGAGGTTAACTCGAAAATGTAAAGCACGAGTCGATTTTCTGACCGCATGTCCTCTTAATGCGTTACGTGTTGCGTGCGGTGGCGCTCGCAGAAAAAAGGTGAGGAGGAATTCATGCTTCTGAAATGATTCTTGTTGGAGACRGGGAAAACATGACCAACAACGAGGTTCAGTAGTCTTGGTTTACTTAGGAGAGCTCTTCAGATGCAGGCTTTCACCTAAAATGCCAAAATACACAGGTGTTTGCCACCATTTCACAAGGGTGTGTTTTGCCCCAGGTCTGAGATGCAACGTGAATAACCTCTTGGGGTGATGTGTTTTCGGGGAGTTCCCCCTCAGCTACTCCTGTTCTCGTGACCGCAAAGCGTGGGGAAATGCAGAGGACGAGCAGAGGGGGAGAGAGGCGTTGAACGTAGACGAAGCGTGAGCTCTGGAAGAGGAAGGGATTGCCCTCCGGTGGGTGTTGTGTCTCTGGGCCTGGGTGTGATGCGTGCAGATGTTCACTCACCTTGTGTCAAGAAATCAAGGGGGGAAAAAGTTACTGAGTAGTTTGCCTGATGAAAGCATAAGAACRCTTCTGGTCTGGAAAATCATGTCATTTTTGCGTCTTTGAAGTGCAAAATATACTGTATGACTCTTAATATGTATGACTATTTTGAGGGAGAGACTCCTGGAAACAAGAATATTCATTTCAGCTGTTTGTGTCACTCTTCTTGCAGCCTTTGGGCTCGGTTTGGGAGTTTTAGGACAACACTTTGTGTTAGTAGGTTGCTTAGCTATGAGACAGGCCATCTAAGCCTATCTGCAAGGCCCTGTGCATAGCGTGATGGTTTCTCCAGAGTTATAACCCCTCTCTTTGGCTGTCTGCCTGGGTTAATTCCTGCCGGGGGAAGTTGCTTTCCCTTTTTCCCCTCCGTCCCACCTTTCCCAACAGGCTCCTGCCCTCGGCGGGGACGTCGCCCTGTGACGAGGAGCGCGGGATATCRGCGCAGGGGTTCATTCGTTCCAGATTCGCCGAGCTCACCGGGGCCCGTAGCGAGGCGAACGCCGAGAGCTATGGGCTGGGTTGCAGAACTGCGAAACGTGAACGGAGAAAATGCGGCCTTGGGACGTGCCTGAGCCTCGCCCCTGCCTCCTTGCACCTCTCGCTTGGGGTTTCTTCGCGTTGTGGCTTTTYGAGGAGACGCAGCAAACGGTCCGCTTCTACTGCAGGCCCCTGGATGCTCAGAATTGTCTTTGTTTCCTGAAACAGAAGTTGTTTTAGTACTTCCGTCCATCAGGAATCCAGCTTTTGGATTTACACTAAATATGACCGAGGAGGCTTAGCTTTCCCCTTGTTTTTTTTCTCTAGTATCATGCTTCAAGATGCACGCTTCAAATTGCTTTGAATGTGTTCATGCTGTTCTTTGTATATAATCCACCACCAGTGGATTAGGTTATATTATTTAATTGGACCTAGCTTCAAGTGGTGCTAGTGGCAATGGCTGAACTAATTCAGGATGTGTTAAATGTCCTCCAGGCCAATATATTGTAAAATCCAAGTAATTTTGAAAAAGATTGATTTTGCTGCAACCCTTGTTTGCCAAAATCATCCTCCATCTCCCGCGATGAGGAGACAGTGGTAATTTGGCCACTTAAATTGCACGGCCTGCATACATGAAAAAGGGTGAGGAACCGGGCAGAACGGGCAAATTCCATCTTTCCAGCTCAATCAACTTGCACAGCGGTGCTGTCCATCCGCAGAGCGTCTTTAGTTTAMAAGTGAGATTAAAAAATAATAATACTTAAGTTTGTAAAATAAATGTTGTGGGACACCAGCATGCTTTGCATGTGGAAAGAGAAAATCAGTAATAGGGAGAGTAACGTGTTGTCCAGCCTGGGCAGCTCAGGGTCCCTCCCTGCCGCGCTCGGTAGGGCCGAGCGAAGCGCCCGGTGTCGAAGGCACCCTCTCACCGCTGTGCTTTSAGGGGGCTTTTACGTCATCGAGGAAAAGTTGCTGATTCTGCATGCGGAAATACAGAAACTGTGAGAGGGAAAAATACAGAGGCAGCTTCTGTAACAGAAGAGTAACTGGCACACTAAAAAAAAAAAATGCAAACGTTATCTCCTACACTGGAATAAATTCCCTTCTGATGCTAATACTTTCAGTAAAGGTGGTGGTTAAAAATTATTATTTTTTAATTTGGAAAGGCTTTTTAATGCTAGAGGGGCTTTATTATAGCAGTCTAACRCGTACCAAAATACCAGGGCTGGAAGTCGAACTTGGTAAAGTTCGAATTGTAAACAAGCTGTAAATATTTCACAGAGTAATTAAYCGTTGAAATTAATTAACAAGGGCTGTAAATTTCCTGTCACTTTGAACCTTTATTCATAATTAGGAGTCTTTTAAAACATGACTTTCTTGAGCCGCAGCTTATTGGACGTGCTRCGGGCACTGTTCGGTTAACTAAAGCTGCTAGCTTGGTTCTCCGCAGCGATYTGTAGGAGGATTTAGTTTCTACAGMAGTACCCTTGCACACAACCCATGCGTCGAAGATCTGGACGGTCGTTCAGGAGGATCGTTGCTGACCCCGTAGCCGTGCCTGTGAACGACTTCTCCCCACCTTTCCTTTCAAGAGGGGTCCTCTTTTTTTGCACGTAGAAGAGCGCAGCGTATGCGAGTTTTAAAAGGTGATGCGGTTTGGATATTTACATTGTCAGCGATGATCTGCTCCTGCTTTGTTCTTCACGTGGGATGCTAGGGAAGCGATAAATCTGAATCCAGGTGGAAGTGCAAAATGAATCTTTTGATTTAGAAGAGTAAAGTACCACCCAGTTTTGATGATACTGTGTCACAAACAGCGTTTTCACTTGTAAATGTTGGTTAGCTAAGCTTTCTTTTTTGTTCAGTTATCTTACGTATGTTTAGACGTAAATTATGACAAAGTTGCAAACATATCAACTTAGTATTTTTTCCATAATTTCTCCAAAATATCTTAAATGGGAGGATTTTGTTGGACTAAATTATTTTTAGGCTACTTGTCATGCTTTTCAGATAGTTGCCTACTACAGGTGGACTCTTCCCCTACGTGTCTACAGGCAAACCAATGCCAGGCTCGTTACGCTTACGTTTTAACGCAGAGACACAGCATGCTCATCTTACTGTTTGACATCTGCAGATAAACATTCGTAACAAACCATGACATCTGTAACGTGAAGTCTCTTAATGCTAAGGAGGTTCCCCATGAGTGCGTTAAATAAAGTAGAAGCCTCTCTCAAGTTCTCAAGGGTTGTTAAAAGCCTGGCTGGCTGTATGTCATGTTGCCAGCCCTCGGCTCTGTACTCYTAAAATCGCTGCAGAACCTAAGAAGTAACTATTTGTGGTGAAGAGCAAAGGGGTCGCCTGGCCTAACGGTAGTTCCCTGTAAGGAAAAGCTTTGGAGTGTTACAGGGTTAGTGCTCCTGGTGGAGGGCGGAGAGGAGACCTGTGCTTCACTGGAAGGGCTACAGCCCTTCCTCTGCCCTTCTCTCTCCACCGAAGGGATACTCCAAATAGGAGAAACCTTCCAAGAAAGCCTAATCCAGTAGCTCCAGCTGCCRCGCAGTCTCCTGGAGTCCTGGCACTTCTTTGCTGTTTTTTTTGGTAGATGGTCTGAGTGGAGAGAGGCTGAGTGCGACCTGCTCTGGTCACTGAAGGTTGTGGCAATCAACATTAAATGAGCATGGCATTAGGTTGTTGCTGTCCTRTTTGTGGCTCACCTGAAGCTTGCTGGGCTTCGTGGTCTTCATCTTAATTCACAACTGCAGTTTGCTGTAGGAATCAAGTTTGAAGGCTGTGCAGTGACCACAGCTTCATGGCCTGGATTAGCGTCTGGCTGGAGTTTTAATAACTGAAAAAAGGAGAACAGGGCAGGCGATTTCTCGGGTGAAGTTACTCAGGTGGTTCTCCATTGTCCACACTTCGTTTGCTTGAGCTTTACATAAGTACGTGCGACAAGCTATGTGTCTAGTTCAACCAGGGAGACAAGGGAGGTGAGTGGAGCTGGCTGTACTGTTGTACTGTTCCACAATTCTGTGCCGAGCAGTTGAGTAAATATTGAATGTTACAGAGCATGGCTGAGGAGGGCAATATGGTCCATTGCTGGGAAAGGAGCTGGTCGTATATTATAAATATGATTGCCAGCAATCTTTGTGATGAAAATAAGCAAAGCCACGTTTGCCGAGCGTCCTCTTTTTCACGCCAGTTCTTTCTGAATCATCACCTTCTAAAAGCAGTAGTAAGAGTTGTGCAAATCCCCAACTCTTGCAGTTAATCATCTGCAAGTGTGACAGTTGTCACTTGTATTGCCATATCTTTGAGGTTTGATAGAGATGGGCCTGAACTACTAACCCTCTTTCCCCCTCCCCCCCCCACGCTGAATTTGAACTCTGACCACATACTGATCCCAAGGAGAGAGGGTTAGAAGCGGGGCATTAGTTTTCCAAGTCCTTTTTCAGAGTAGTAGTATTTTGGACAACTTCCTGGCTTTGAGCCTGCTGGTGACTCCTTGGGAAGAGGTATGAGCAGCCTGTACCATGTATTTGGATCCGGCTGTTGCTGCTCGGGCATTAGATGCTTGAGGTGTCATCCGAATGTTTACCTATACGGTTCTTTCGTACGYTCTTGTTCCACACTGAGAGGACACCTCCTTCCCCTTTTCACCACCTATTCGCCAGTGGAACTGACTTTAAATTTAGACAATTTCTCTTTTTTTATGATGTTAACAGATCTTTTTGCAGCTGTAATACAGCTATATTTCATTGAAAATCCATCTGTCCAATCTCCCCCCCCCCCAAGATGTTCCATGGTTAAGATTTTATAAATACCTTTGTGGTGGCTGTTCCCTAAGACTGTATTTATTGTTTGTTGAAGTAATACTGAATTTGTGATTTGCAGCACAAAGGCTTGATTTTTAATTCTTTGAGTAGTTTTCAATGTTTTGTTGAATGAGTTAGAGATGGAGTAAAATTCAGTGCACTGAAAGTTAGCGTTGTGTTGAGTGCTGACATTTCTGGTGGATGGTAGAGAGACCAGAAGGGAGGATGAAAAATGGCAAAATTAAACGCTCTTAGCTGGGTGAAATGGTGACTACAGATATGGAACGAGAGTTGTATGGGGAAGGTGAAGGGTCTCTTGATCTTGAGAGRCACTGCATTAGAAATAGAACTTGCGTAAGGGCAAGACTGTGCTTTAATTAAAGAACCACTGCCTATGGGATTATTAAGATTCGTCCCTGTTGACTGAGGGAAGCTGTGAATACTTTATTGCTCATGACTAGATTGGAGAAATTACTGGTAAATGTCTAGAGGGAAATATCTGTCCATATTTAGATTTCACATTTTCTCTAACTTCCATTATTCGTTGTCTACTTATTTCACAGATGGATTTGCAAGTGAAAAAATTGAGCTGTCTTTATCTTCCAGCCGTGTATCTTGCCTGCTCCAGCATTATTGCTTGAGCCTGAAAGTCACCTGAGAAGTTCCTAGCAGTTTCAAACTGTAGAAATGCATGTTTCTAGTTTAGACTAAGTAATATTTCTCTGAATTAGTTACTGTTGCTACTCTGGACTGTTACTGTTTTCTTCTACTTTTCAAATGKATKCGTGTCAGTTTGAAAACTTGTAAGYRGCRTCAGGGGGCAAGAGCAATTGGTGGGATGGTGGGACGTAAAGCTCTTTCCGAGATTCCTGGATTTCTGCTCAGCTGAAATAGATGCTTCTCTTCATYCTTTCCGTTCTGCTGATCCGCAGCTCAGTTTTGAGAGGGTCTTCCCGAGAGGKGCAGTTGTTCCCTTAATTATTGCCRGGATCATAAACTYGAATTGCTGGATCTAATAAACCCTCTTTTCAGTTCCCCTACCCCCTTGTTGGGCAAGGCAAACCTCTTCTACCTTGTTTGCARTGTCTCAGCGCCTCAGTGGCATGCGGGACCTGAGATGGAGTTGAGAGCCTTTATCTCCGCCTCGTTTGGAAGACGAGGAGAGAGCCGGGCGGCCGCTGGGGGCCCCGGCTGAACGGTGCTCTTGTCCTCCTCCGTTGTGTCCGCAAAGATTCGAAGCGGCATCGTTGCAGTAAATGGACCAGAGTGCAGCGATTTGTATGTTCTGGGATTATAAAAACCGAGTAATTTTAGCCTGCCCCGGAGGCTGAGTTGATACACAAGTCAAGTTCAGCTGGAGAGGAGGGGAAGAAAAAGGAGCATTATCACTATTCATTTTTCTTATTTTGATGTTTTATTTACTCTGTGCCCAAACTGTCTGCCGCTCTCGGCCACTTTTGCGTCTTGCCAAAGATACCGCTCTGTACAAACATATGCATGCGCAGACCATTTGCATTTGGATTTGCTAAATGAAAAGGCCCTGCTGGGTTTTCTCTCCTGCAAGTTGATTAGTAACAAATAGSGTAGATCTGAACTTGCCTTGAGGTTTTTGAAGAGAGGAGCTTTGGTGCGTTGTGGCCCACAGCGCAGTATTAGAGGTAGTGTTTGTATTGCTCCGTGGCCAGCAGTTGGGAATCCTGGCAAATTAACTCTGAAATAAAACCTTTTTTTAAAAATCATCTTGAATAGAACTTGAAAGAGACTTGTTTTCCGCRTTTAAAAGCTCTCCTGAAGTAGAAACGTGTTTGATGCAGCACAGCAAAGCTCTCAAAGCATTCAGCACAAGCACGTGCTTTAATGGGAGACGGAAGGTACTGCTGGTGGCAAAAGTTGGGTTCTTGTTGGGTGGGAATGYAACTAAGTCAACTTTGCTTCTCTACGATTTTGAATAAAGACTGTATTTTTAGCGTCTTGGCCAGCAACCTACCCCCCCACCCCCAGCGCGTCAGTCGTGAYGGTCGGCTGCGCGAGAGGAGCGGATGTGCTCAGCAGCAGAAGTCTTGCACGGGGAAAGTAGAGAGCACGGGCAGCCCAATAACAAGGCCGGGGTATTGCGCTCCCCGGTTCTCACTATTTTTATTCCTTATRACTGTATGCATGTTTGCATCCGATTTTTCTCTTTTAGATTAGATACTGGCTTGTGGCAACTGAAGATAATTAATTAGGGCTTATCGCTGACGTGGAATTTCTCATGGAAAACAGACATCCCAGGAAGCTGCAACTCTTATCTCATTCTTCCCCCCCCCTCCGTCCCCGCTTGTTCATTGCTTAGGGTTAAGAAGTGTTCTCCATGACCAAGGGTTTAATTTCTGGTTTTGTTTCACATAATTTTGGGGCTTAGATGAGCCCCATGTTGCACCCCTGCAAATGCAAGGGCATGCTGCTGGAGATGGCAGTGCTRTATGAATAGACTCATTAAAACATTAAATTAGATTGCATGTCATAATTTTAGTTCCCAAGTTAGATTAATTGAAAGCTCTATTGCCCAACACCTTCCACTTCAGGTATTTCAGTGCTGTCTTGTATAGCCGGGCAAAACTGCAAGGCTTAAACTGTTTTGAGTGAAGTGATTTTTATCAAGCACATGTACATGCACAAAACAAAATAGTTTGGTATTGAAAACAAAATAGTGAGGTTTAGGTACTGGCCTATTAAAATTTCAGGAGGCACAGGCTATAATAAATAMCCTGTTTTCCACTAGCATTAAAATAATTTTAAACTTTTGAAGTAGCAAAGCCTCCTGAATGGGGAATTTGAAGGAATTCTGACAACTAAGCCAGTAAARTTATATCATAAAAGATGTTTTGGAAACGCTTATACTTGTCCTTAGAGAATTGGAGTTTGCRCAGTGCTGTAATACTTTATTGTCACTTTGACTTAATAGGTCCGAAGAGCCGAAACAGTTTTGAGCGGGTCGGTATCATGTTATAGGTTTGGATATCTTTTTGAAATGTAGACCACACCATYGAGTGAGACCTTTGAAACAGTTCTCGGGATACTGCGAAGGAACGTAGCGATGCACAGTAGGTGCCAATGATGCAAACTTTGGGGAGTTCTGTACGCGYGAGAAGGTCGTGTGCATGCGTCAGAGCTGACCGCGTTCTCACCGACGGCAGCAGGCTCGTGCTTTAGGGTTTTTCTTTTTTCTTTTTTGTACTGTTATTTTGGGGTTTATTCTGTCTCATTACAGGACTTGGGCGAAATACTAACGTATGAAGAGCTTTGCGTCGAGGTGCTCTCGCAGGGATGGGGTTTTGGCTCTTGGGACCGGGCTGCAGGGAGAGGACTCTCTCCTTTGGCTCTTGTCRCAGAAGCTCTGATTTGAAAGTAATTCCTCTTTTTATTTAAGCTTGTTCCTCTTGTGCCGTGCTTTTTCTCCCTTCTGAGTATATGTAAGTGCCAAACTGCTCTCCAGATTTCTTTCACATGTTTAAAATCCTCTGAGGACCACAATGAAGATATTCTCTCCTTAAATGGTAAAGTGCCCTTGAAGCCTGGGGTTTTGCAGTAGGTGGGCTGCTCTCTGAGGAGACATAGATGAGGAGTTGATCTCGATATCTGCTATAACTTCCAGCAAATTCTAATTTTCTTTTGGTTCAGATGGGAAATGGGGCATATCCTGCTATGAGGGGGAAGAGAGAGTAGCAGAACCAGAGCAAATAGTTCTGAAAAGCATTTTGGGATCAATTTTTGAGCTACTTAAGTATTCAAAATGTATTTGGAAAGCAAGCGTGCTTATAGAAATGCTGGAATTCTAAAGTTTATTAGCTTTAGTTGTCCCTAGGGAATGAGATATTTCCACGTTGCAAAATTATTCTGAAACAGAAACTGATGCAAATCCTGATTTATGGGGGAACTTCAGCCTGTTTGGGGAGAGGGGGGAGTCAAATCGTTGAAAAGCGCTGGGTTGTAGCAACRCTGTTCTTCTGCACATCGCTGTGATTGCAGTTAAATGAGCCAGGGAAGAAGGGGAAAAAAAAGAGTTCTTGGGATGCCTGTGCTTTTAAAGCCTCTGCCTGTTGACCGTTCGTCTGCGGGGCAGCAAATACGCAGCGAAGCAGCCACTGGTGCTATAACCCGCCGCTCTCCTGGAGCTCTGTACTCGACGAGAGGCRTTTTTCTCCTAGTCCTCTACTCACCCATACGAATTAAATCATCCTGCTGCTGTTAACTATTACTAGATCACGCCAGATGATCGATCAGTTTAGTAACTAACGGTATCAGTCGCGTCCTCTTCCCGGGCGCATCTATTGAATTAAGAGCGCGTTTCTAACGAAGGCTGACGCGGCTGCCCGTTGCCGTAATGGGCGCYTCGCTTGCCCGTGCTGTAAATCACCTCCTGGCGCAGGGGTGGGAAGCRGGGCGGCCTGACAGTGATTAACCAGTAATTGGTGTATAAAGGCAGGAAATGTTCCCAGCCGGTAACTGTTCTGTTGGAGAATAATTTCATTTATGCTATGATATTTCAGCAGCTCTGACCACTTTCCATTTTGTTATGTGCCGTATGCCTGTAGAGCCAAACTTTAATTTGTTTTATGAAATGCAGCTGTTCTCATTTAATAAATGATGATTTATTTGTGCTTTTCTTTAAGTGTTTTTTTTTGTTGTTGTTGTTCAGTGAGTATAAATACACTTCTGTCTCGAGAGCATCRCTCTCTCCCTGACCTTCCGCGTGATGCTCGCGGCCGTCGTCTCTCATGAAAGCAAAAGACCTCTGAAGAGGCGGTACAAGGTAAAAGAGGAGAGGCGCCGCTTTYGCGTACGCCGGTCCCTGAGAACGAGCTGTTGCCAGAAGCAGGACTAACGCTAGGGACAGAAGCTAAACCGCAACCCGACTGGGGAGGCGCAGGTTTGGTTTTCTGCTTTTTTTTTCCTCTGCGTTTTGCCTGGTTTTTAGTGCTCCCAAAGCCAGTCTCGGGGGTGCTTGCGTGCAGTCCTAGTCCTGGTGCTTTCCTGCCGGCGCTTTGGGCATGCGAGCGTTACGGTTCGGTGTTTGCTGAGAGAGGGGTGGCTAGTAGCTGCTTAGTAATGCCCCGATGGCCTCTTCCTATTACAAGGCACGCTAAAAGTTGTAATTTTTTCTACGGAAAACTTTTTCCTATTTTTTTGCACCTCCAGCAATATACCTATAATCTCGTGCTGCTTTGCGGCAGCGAGGGAAGCCTTAAAAACCCCTCTAATTTTTGGCGAGGGGCGCCCTGCCTGCTGTCCGCTGCACGCCGGCCTGGAGGAAGAAGCCGTCAGCAGATGGGGCGTGCGAAGCTGCGAGAGGCTTTCCGCTTGCAAAGGTTGGATCCGGCGGCCACCGCGAGCGGAGCCCGCGCTGGCCTAAGCGCAGGAAGCCTACAAGGAGCAAAAAATCCTGGCGTGTTTTCCACGCCTGGGTAGAGCCCTTGGAAGGGGTCTCCCGATTAGTGCTTGGCACATCGGTGCAGTAGGCAAGACTGAGAAGTGGCCGTAGTTAAAATACGAACGTTCAACAGCTAGAGCAGCTCCTGGAAATGAGGTGGTTTTTTCCTCGGAGGCGTGATGATAGTTTTCCTCTGTGTGTTTTCAGAGTGTTTCTTGGGTTTTTTTTTTTTTTTTCTTTTTGAATGTCTACCTAAAGGGTCTTTTTTTATAAGAAAAAAAGCTTTTTCTGCACTGAAACTAAGGAGGTAGAAAAACACTTTGCTCATTTTCCCTTGAAATTAGYGGCCTCCTCCATCCTTTTCCCCTCCCCCTGGATCCATGAAATCCAGACCAGGGAGAGTTCAGTGGAAAATCAAGCAAAGATGTGATTTTTGGCCGCATAAATGACTGACTTCTTTGGCAGGAGTAACCTCCAGCCTGGAAGAGAGGCGTTGGGACATGGGTGCAAGCGAGGGCCGATTGCTCCTACATCCTCCTGATGGAGATGGGAAATGCGAGTAGTTGTTAAGGGTTTTCCTTTCTCCTGAATTTTTTTTTCTTGCCTTCCTGAAGCATCTTTTTCTGGTCTTTTTCTTTGAAGAAAACACAGCAATGCCAGAGATCAGAGCTTTGGCTAAATGATGCTCTCTCTTTATAACAGCATAAGCCCTTCTGGTGGGTACTTTTAATTCCTGCTTGTTGAAGAGGCTTCTTTTTTGTTCTTCTTGTGTTTGTTTATGTCACRAGGATCAAAGCTCGTTCTGTTGGGAATGGAAGAAAATAAATATCCTAGTGTGTGATTTGTACTGTAAAGTTTTCTTTAAAAACAAAATGAATGATGGTTGTCTGCATGATTCTTCATAGTGTTTGGCCTGACTGGCTTGTGCTCAGGATTCTCTGCCTCTATTTTATTTTTTTTTATTTGGGGTGAGAGCAAGATATTGGATGGGGCTGTCTTTCTTCCCAACAAACAAGCAAGAAGAAGCTTGAAAGGGAGAGTAACTCTCACTGTATTTTTGACCACTGTTATAAAGTGGGCGACTTTAAATCCTTGGTGAAAGACCTTGATTGAGAACCTAACCCAAAACGACCTGCTCTGGGGTATCTGGTAGCATGCTCTTAAACTAGAGTAGAAGGTGGCACAGGATCCTTGCAGCGTGCGCTCTGCRGGGTGTATTGTGCCTTTGGGTGCGTGGTGCATCTCTGCCTGCAGATGCTTTACGTGGTGCCCACAGTTCAAAAGCAACTCTGAAGAGCCAGTAATGAACATCTTTGGAGTTCATTGCCTTGGGTGCACYGGTGGCAATTGGTCCATTTCTGTGGAGTTTTTGGTGGAGCCTGATCTCAGCTAACTGCTTATTCCAAGGTCTCTTCGGACCTCAGTGGACTTGCAGGTGGACAAGATGAAGATGTATGGAGAGGTTTATAGGATCACGCYGTTGGAGCATCGGGGACTGAGGATTCAAACATTTGTAAGGTCAACAATATTCAAAAAGCTGTAGAGCCAGTAATTTTTCATTAGAAACTTTTTTAATGTAAAAGATTCTATCTGTAAAACGAAGCTTGTAGTTAAAGYGTTAAAATACAATATTTAACAGTATTTTCCTAACTTCTGAATATGAGTTGTTTTAGTGATGCTGTGTTTTTCCTGATGTGGTGTACAGTGGTCCATCACTCACAATTGCGTGTGGTGCTGCTTGTTGCTGAAGACTTTATTCTCTGTGCAAACGAACTGGTTTAAATTTCTCCGGGTAATACTAGGTGCCCATGAGTTTTCTGCGGTTGGTTGAGTCAGCTCAAATATCCATGCAAAATTGAATATGCTTGAGAGAGAGGAGGGGAAAAAAAAAAAAGACATGGTGTTTGCAGCCATCACCTTTTCCTGAAGCTGAGGTGTYGCGGAGTTGAGAACTGTCCATCTGTGGTTCTTTCAACATCTTTGGAAGACTTGCAAGTAAAATACCTGGTGTTTTAAAGGAAATATCTTTACCTCTTTGAGTTGACCGGTTTAGATGCTGAAGTTGAAGACACAGGGCTTCAAGGCACTCTTGTGGAGCGGCTAATGCAATTTAGGAAAGACCTGTCTCCCTCTTCCTTAAAAATGAAGAACGGATGGGAGCRACACGTAGGAGCGGGGGCTACGAGTCACCCGATGTGCTTGTGGGACGATGCTCGTAGTTCCTYAGGTAAGGTCAGTTCTGAACTTGGTGACTGAAGGCTTGCATACAAAGGATGGAAAAAATGGTGTCTAACTAATGAAGTATCGGCTTAGACTTGTGCAAGTCTTCAAGCCTCGGAAGCCATCCTGATGGGAACATCTGTGTGCACCAGTCAGACACATCTTCAGGGGYGTGTGGTGTTTGTGAGTACATGCTAAATGAAACCTGAAAATATTTTTTGAATTTCTGCCTCTATCTAGTTTGGTCCGTCTGTGTAAGAAAACTGTCAGTGGCAATAGAACCAGTTCTGGTTGAATGACACAAGCATAGAAAAAGTTGAGGAGGTATTTGACAGAACTGTGAAAACATCTGAAAGCTTCAGAACTGTAGAAGGCTCTCCATAAGGAGCGCCTGGGAGATACTTTTCCRTTAAAGGTTAGTATTTTCTGCACGCGTGACGGCCACTTCTGGAATGGGTCACAGCCAGCTATGCTGGCTGCGTACGTGGAAGCACGTGTGTTGTTTTGGGATAAGCCAGCTGGAACCAGTGGGTATTCTGGAGTAGTTGCTGCAATCTCTTCTGAGCAGGTTCCCCATGTAAATGGCCTGTGAGCAGGTTAGCCAAAAGCTGGATCTTTGCGAGTTCTTTTTTTCAGAGTAAAGTTCAAATCATTATTGCTCTTAGGTTTGTTTTTTGTTTCTTCCCCCCTCTGCGTTTCAAAGGAGAACTGCAGAGAGGGAGTCTAGGCATGTAGTGGCACAGTGATTTATCAAAGTCGATCCAGTTACATTATTGAAACCATTTCTTTATTTTAAAAAAAAATCTCAGCAAGTTTAAAACCATCCGATGCCTTTGAGAGGGAATTTGAGAGAGTACTGATAACTTCAAAGATGGCATAAGGCTGTAAAGCAGCATTCATGTCATGACTGTGAGGTCCTGTACTTAGCTGTGCCACCTAAGGTTGACTGTATCCTCAGGATAATTTGCTGTGCTTCTGCCATGGATCCTGGTGTGTCTAATTTCTCAAAGGTCTGTACTGATAGTACATCATACAGGTTTTTGCCTTRCGTTTGATGACTCGCCTCTTAGACAGAACTTAGTGTCGTAGCAGCATCTTGTCTTGGAGGAGCTATTTCCCGTACGTGAGGAACGCCTCCCATCGCAGTTGTGCAAATTAGGAGCTCGCTTTGGGAAAAAGTTCGTGTCTCTGCAGTAACGCACGTGTGTTTTCTGAGCAAAACACACAGCTTCCTAGTCAAACGAGCGCCGGTACCGAAGCAGGAATGTCAGATTTGGTGGAAGGCAGTCTGGGTCTTGGAACTAATGTTGTCGCTAATCTGCATAGCTATTTGTTAGCCAAGAAAGGGCTTCCCGATGATTTTTTTTTTTTTTTTTTTTTTTTTCAAGGCTATCCTTGAATATGTGTTGAGGTGCTAGCCTCTGTGCTACAAATAGCTCTGTAGCTACTCTTGACTTTGGGTTGATCTTAAAGATACATACAACTTTTTTAAATGCAACAGCTCAGAACCGCAGAGGCGTTGCTGTTATAGTGTGGTCTTCCTTGGTAGGAGTAGTTAGACTCGGTGCCGGAGGCTGCTAGAGAAGGATTTGTGGTGGTGATAGAATGGGAAAAAAAAATCTRCCTCGGAGGACAAGAGCAGACGAAAACTTTACCTGCCTGATCCGGGGTGTCTGGGCGAGAAAAATGACCTTGTGCTCGTCGTGGAGTTGGAGCCTCCCACTGAAAAAGTGCCTTGAGGGTTGATACGTGTCCGTGCGGGAGAGTGGTTTGTGCCTGGACCGCAGACTTTTGTCCCTGAGCTCTGTTACCTGGGACCTTCCATCTCCATAATCTTTCATTCTCCTTTGGCGCTTGTGACTTGTGCAGGTTTAGAGGTCTCTTTTTTAGGAGAGGCAGATTTGTCACGGGAACGTGACATAAGCTCTCGTTTTAACGTCTAGAGGTATTGGATTTCTGTCATCAGCGTGGACTGCGAAACATGGGTTACTTGCCAATGGGAAATGGCTTACAATTGAATCATAACTTCAAAAAAAAAAATATATAGCCTTGTTGCTTATAGTAGTGCCTTCACTGGTTAAGAACTGAATAAGTGAAAGCATAGATTGTTTCTGTTAACTTACTCTGCCTTTATTTAGTGGTTTTAAACTCCTCCTTTCTTTGACTGGAAGCTCATTCGTCCTCCAGCTTTGCGGTATTGCATTACAGCAACAGACTCAAAAATGGAAGTTGTTTCTTTGAATGGAAACAGAGCAGGCTAGTCGGATCCGAATTTCACTAAATTTTAGTGAATAAAAGCTGTGCTTTGGGACTGTGCTACCCTGAAGGAATGTGCAAGGGAGGAGGAGGCCTCCGAGAGCCGCTCTCTGGGACGCGTTCTCGCTTCTAGTCGTACTGATGCCTAAAGCTGGTCTAAACCCAATCCCCACCACCACCCCACCACCCTGGCCCTGCAAACAGCTGCCTGTATGCTCGGGGTGGCTCCTGAAGGCCCAAGCGATGCTCCCTTGCCTGGTCACCCATGCAGAAAGCCTGCAAAGCTCAGCTCCTTAGTCCCGCTGCGCTGCAGCAGCCCGTTGCTCCTTCATTTAGCCTCGCGCAGAGGGGAGAACGCGAACGAGCAGTGCAGCCGGTGAACTAATTGCTGCTTTACTACATTTGTACGCGTCTGCTAATTTGCGTCAGTAATGTCAAATGCCCGTTTAAATAGCAGGCGGGGAAAGCAAAACGGGGGAACAGAGTACAGAAATTTCCTTACTCCAGGCACTTCCTTTACGTTGGAACAAGTGCAGCAAAGCATGAGCAAATTCATGAGCTGGTAYGAATTTGCTAAAACATATAAAGCGGTCAAACGTAAGAATGAGCTACAGAACTAAGCCTGCACCGTGGCCTGCGGTGAGCTGTGTAATACCGGGCAGATATTCTCTCCTGGCTCCTGCAGGCGGTTTGCAAAAGCCCTGAAGCACACGATATCCTTGCTTTGACTTGCGCAGTCAAAAACGTTCCCGTTCAGAGAGGTGACTGAAGTGAACTGAGCGTGCAATGAGCCGCCTGCCCTGTCTTGATGACCTTGGGAAGAAGCCTAAATGTTTAGTTTGTATGAAAAAAAAGCTTCRCGTTTTTTAAATACAGAAATCTGGCATGAGCAACGGAAATGGTAGGTGCTACAGCATTTCCTTCTAACCGGGATTTCAGTCATTTTCTGTAACTGCCTTGCCATGGTAAACAATCCTTAGGCTTGTTTTCTTAAAGGTGAGGATTTTGGGGGGGGATTTCCTCTGCAATTTGAGAACAGGCTTTGGTTCCACCACATCTTAAAAGCAGTTCAACTGTCCTTCTGAAGACCTTTATAATCACTAATGTTTCTCTGAAATTACGGCAGCAGAAACAGCATATAATGCTCTAGGGTTTGTTTATTGTGCTTTATAATGTCATTATAATTTAGGTCCTTCTCTATGTCTTCTAATGCTCTCGAGCATTTTGTTTACTTTAGCTCAGTACCCGTTACGCTCTGGCAGCTATCTACACCGCCCCCTCTGAGTGGAAAATGCCTAAAAAGCTGACAAATTCAAAATTCCTATTTCCATATGCTGTTTGTCCTAATGTGCATTTTTATCCAGACCAAAATTCATCTCCCAAGCTGTTGCTCAGGTACAAAGTGCGTTTAAATCCTCCTGGAGCTTCTTGCGATCCTCTGGAGACCTTGGTGACTAGAGCACGCTTCTCTGGCAGCAGGACGCTTTCGCGGTTGGCACTGGCGTGCCGCTACGCCAACCCCAGCGCTGGCATCTCTGCCTCCTCCTGCCAATGTTAGTGTGTTGGGAAAGCAGGTGGGCCAGTTCATCAGGTCTGTGGTCCTTCAATTTCCTTCTGTCCTTGCCACTCAAGTTATCTGATTAATACCTTGTTTCCTACGGTTTAACTTTCAGCTTTGACRGGTGATCTGTTATGCCATGGCTGCTTTCCTGTGTGATGTCCCCGAGTCTTGATTCTTTACATGCTTGATGCAAAATCACCCGAAGAAGGCGAGGGAATAGCCTGGAAGTATCCCTCAATCCCAGGAGTGCTGTCAGCAGCACCTGATCCCTTCAAATGTCGGCATTACGCCAGCACTGGAATGTATGTATTTCCTAGGACTTTGTGAAGACCGTCCTCTTATCTTAAAGCTGAGTATTTTCTGAAATGCTTTGTTGACGTTCTCGCTGCCCTGGCCTTTTTTTGTGCCTTACTATCCTGACTGTCTCGAGGTGCTGTGCATGGAGGAGCAAGACCCATATCCTCTACTTTGTCCCTTTTCAGCTCTGTTTCTGGTACAGGTCACGCTTTCAGCGCAGATTCTGCACGTACCTGGTCCTGCTGCTCCGGAGTAACTGGTCTCAGGACCACGTCCAGCACCCTGCCTCTCCTGACTGTACCGAGAATCATGACTTCTAATTCCATTTCCCTTTTCTTCAAGCACACCTTTCTCATCAGCTGATTTGGGTAGGAAGGAGGACTCCATGCTTTGCATTACCAGCTCTAAGCCATCTGCTACTTGGCAACTTCAGTGGTTGGGTTGCTACCTTCTAGTTCACCTTTGCCAGCTTCCTAAATAGTGAGATTTTCTTTAGTAGCTGTTGTGCTCAGGTCAGCTTCCAAGTTGAAGAGATGTTACTTGCTCTTCCTTAAATGAATGAGCCGTTGAAGAGCTGTCCATCACAAGCCTGCACGTTTTATTTTCTTCCGCTGGAACGATTTAGCACCGGTCTGCTTGCATGTCTTTGCATCAAGCGGTTCTTAGATCGGCTGCTGCAGAGTCTTGTCAGAGTAAATCATTCCAGGTAAAGCGAGAGCTTTCAATCCTGCTTGCTGTAGCTTACTCTACTGTCTTATCTCGTTAGTGAATCCATGATTGTTTCTTGCTAGGTGCTTGCTGGCTCATTCATTTGCCTCTGTTGGTTGTCAGTTAGTGTTGGAGTCGAGTGAGATGCGTTCAGCAGCTCAGTTGAATGACTTCAACCCTCCCCCCCCCTTTTTTAAATGGAATTTGCAGAAATGTCGTCTCACCGAGAATCAGAATTCCCAGTGGGATGTTAGGACCGAGTAGGAGGGGGAGGAACGTTACCGTGCCCCGGTTGAACCGCGTGGGGTGTCCCCGTCTCGAACGGCGTCCGCATCCCGGAACGGACGTGCTTGTTTGCTTTCCCCCAGCTGGCTGCGGGCAGAGACGAGCTGCCAGGCTCCGTGGCCCTGGGCGGGTGTTAGGATAATGTTACTTTAAAGACTGTCAGGCAACAATGTTGTTTTCTCCTTGGAGAGAGATTACGAGAAGCTGTTGAATCAATCTTATTTACTGAACTTTGACATGCTGTGAAACTTTAGAATAACAAAGTTTTGCACTTTTAAGCGTTGGCCTGTGTGGCGCGTGACTGGCTGGGCATTAAAATAGAGGCTGTGAAAGCTGGCCTAGTGCTTTGGGGTTTTTATTTTTTAGGTCTTATTTTGGCTTAATGATTTTTGGTGGTTGGTTAAGTGTGCTTGGAAATATGTACTGGCTAAATCTGATTAACTTTTGGAAATAATTCCCGCAGCAACTATGAGCTGAGTTTCTGAATGAACTGCTGGAGCCTCTTGTTCGGTGCAGTGCCGTGTGCTCCCAACCTGGGTGCTCCTGGAGTCGCTCGAAACGCCGCGGTGAAGCGGAGCCGCCGATGGACTGGGTCGGGTTTCTTCCGCCGAAGCACAGGGCTCTTCCGTTTTCCCGCAGCAGCTTCATGCTTCGAAAGGGATAAAAGATGAGTGATGGGGTGGTTTAAAAAGCAGTTTGAGAAAGACATGTAGAGAGGCGAGTGAAGGCACCTTCTGTGAAGTGTGTTGAAAAGAAAGCAATAAATGTGTGAAAACYTGAGCAAACTGTTAACTCTCTCCGTCATGGCCAACAAGCTGAGAAAGTAATCAAACTGTAATCAAAACACATAATCGTGTCTAATTACATTCTCATTGCATATTAATGAGTAATAAGAGGGTATTTCAAATAAAAGATCCTAGAAAAAAATATTGGGGGGAGATTAGGGAGGGGAAGAGAGAGGCAGACTCAAAGAGTAGTAGATGTGATCTCAAATAAGGAGAAGCGTGAAGAATAGAGGAGCACCGGAGGCGATGGAGCGGAGCTGGAGGCTTGGGAAAGGCCGTGTAGGACCGACGACGAAAACCAGGTTCGTGCTGCGCCGGCCCCAGCGGTCGGAAGGACCGGGGCAGAGAAGGACGGGACTCCTTTGGCCTTAGACCGCAGTTAAACGGGAGCAGGAAGAAGGTGAAGGGCAGCTGTGGCCACCATGGGCTAAAGCAGCGCTCCGCAGGGCTGGAGAGGGGGCTTGGGGTTTGGACGGGCGTGCGGTTAAAATAACCGATTTTTGCGTCTTGGTGGGATTCTTCGTGAGGATTCATTATGAATAGCGCTTCCAGGTAGCGTAGGAAAAAAGTCTGCTTTACAGGGTAAATGAAAAACCATTGCTAGAGCTTTGAAGCTCTGAAGCTTTTAGACTTTCTTTGCRTTTACTTAGTCTGTAACTTGGAGCGCGAACGTGCAAAAATTCTGGTAACTGATTTTTGAGCCTTACTGTTTGTATATATAATTAAGTAGCATCAAAAGCTAGGAATATTTTTAAGCTTCTAACTCAGTGACATGCAGCAGTGTAATCTTCAACTTTGTGTTCAAGTAGTTGAATGTGATTTCTGCTACGYATACATCTCTATATATGCATCTTAATTCTGAAACTACTTTATTTTGGACTATTTTACCGGAGCTAGCAAAAAGCTCTTACTCCTCCAAGATGTATTCAGCGCTGCTTTTGACACGTGCTAGCTAACAGGCGAGTAGAAACAGGCCTTTCCTGGAAAGGCAGAGTTGGCAGAGACRAGATTGATGTATTTATTTTGCAAGATCTTTATACAAATTTGCTGAGAGAAGAGAAACTACGGATATTCCTGCCGGCTGAGGCGGGAGCCCTGAGCTGGCTGCCTGCTTTGCCACTTCTGCTATTGCTGGTGTCGCAAATAGCAACAGCCCTGGGTAAGGGATAGGGTTTGGGGCGGGAATAAAATGCGCTTAGCTTGTGGGGCTCCAAAGCAAAAAAATTGTGTGTGCGAGCATGTTAGTTTGGGACTTTTTTCTTTTCCAGCTCGCAATTAATGCGTCTCACTCCTRTGAGAATCTCTTAGCTGGTGAGAGCTTGGCTGGGAGCTGGGGGAAAGCTGCACGTTAAACRTCCTGAGGCTTGGGAAATACTGCGCCCTGCCCGTTGGGTTGATAGGACAGTCCTGCCTGGTTACCGCTTTGGGGAAACCGCGGATGTACTCCTGTCTCCGAAGCAAGCCCCGAGAGCGAGCGTTGGAGGGAACCAGCCCTGATCGGGGGGAAGCAGGGAGAGGTTTCAGGCATATCATCCTGTACTCTTCTTTTTCTATTTTTATTTTTTTTTTCCTTCTAGGAGTGGTACAAGCATGTTTTAGGATGTTTCCTCCCCCCCGCCCCGTTCTCTTCCTACAGCCCGCTCTCCCCAAAGCGGCAGTACAACATGATGCAGACCTTAAACTTCTGTGAGTTAAGTGGTTGAAGCCTCCTGTGAAAACAAAGTTTTACATGTTAAGGACATGCAGAGGGTTGAGAGCCTCAATATAATACGTCTGCATTAAAAAAAAATTTTTTTTGCAGGATAAATCGGCTACGCTGCTTGTCCACCCGTGATTAAGAGGATGTAATACCGCTAATCCCCCTYGCAGCTGGRTTGTGCTTCAAAAATGCAGAAAACAAGTCCAGCAATTGCAACTAATGATGGAAGTGGAAAACAAAATCCTTCTCCACCTCTGCCTCAATTATTCATAAAAGCTTTATTTTACTATTATTTCTTTTCTTCCTGGTTTTGGTAGCCTGGTTGGTATTTTTCTGAGCAAACCTGCATATACTTAGCAATCGCTCTCTGCTGTGGRAATTGCTACGTGATGTGTTAATATAGTCCCATTTTTATTACCTTCTGCTGGCATGGGGATTTTTTAAAGTGCTTTCAAGATGTCACCTACTGCGAATCGGGCCGTGTGCGCGTTAGCTACTGCCACCATCTAGGAGGGAAACGGAGCCCTTCTAGTAGCGATGGAGCAGCCACTTTGGTTTGGGACGTGGACTCTTGAAGCGAACGGAGGAATTTCCTCCTTGAAATAACCCGCCGCCCTTTAATTCTTTATTTTTAAATTGCCCTTCATGCCTAGGAGCAGTGTAACCGGTCAGGCTGGCTCTCGGTGAGCTTGAAGYGCCCTCACTGATAATTTACATTAATTTTGAGCTAGTGCGGATGCAAGCCGCGATGTTATCAATTTTTGGTTGTACGGAGTCAGTCGGCCCATGTAAACATCAGCACTAGAAAAAACATTTAACTTTTCCTCCTCAGAGGTGTTCTGGTTGGCTGTGCAAGTAAGCAGTGTCCATGTAAACAGGTATTTAACCGTTTTTAAAACCCCTGTATTATTCATCCAACCACGGCGGTTTCTCAGGAGCTATTGTATTTTGATGGTTATATTTATTACGTGCCAAATGCTTGTTTACATTTAGGTTTATGTAGTATGRTGCTACTATAGGCTGCGCCTAAAATTAAATTTTAGGTGCACATAGGTCAATTCTGCACTGACTGTGGCATCTGAAATGCTGGATAGTAGAGTAAACATGTCCAAGGGTGTTGTAGTATCTTTGGGCCTTCAGTGTTTGTTGCATTTGGATATGACAGCTCGTATTTGAGGGGTCTGAGTGACTTTTTTAATCCAATTTTTAAAAGGTTTTGGGGGGAGGGGGAGGTCCGTAAGCGCCCTCAGTCCATCATGTCAGATTGGGCAYGTGAAGCTCAGTGTTGTGTTTCCTCTAGGACTGTTCTGCTCTCCGGTACTTTGTAACAGCTTTGGGGTGGTTTTGTGCTATGCTTATTTAACAGAGTTTGCTTAACTTTGATAAGGATATTCTTGCTTTCTACATTTCATGCCATTTTTTTTCTGGTATGATGTGGATGGGGARAAAAGGGGGTCAGTTTTTACCCTACTCTAATCCAGTTGTGTGTAGAGATGCTTCTTGGAGCAGYGGCACTGCTCTCCTTGTGGTCGACTTTGTCCTAAAAACTCTCTGGAGCGGGCTCAGCTCGAGGATGTCAGCTGAGCTCGGAATAGCTTTCTAAAACAAGGTTGCACCTCTGGAAATRAAAGTTTTTGAAGTTGCAAGATGAAATCTCCGGGGCCTCTGAAGGGAATAAGCACGTTTGGTTTTTCTAAGACTTGTGTGTGTAGTTGTGTGTAGATGTGATCTTGCTTAGACTGATCCGGAGAAACTAATACGATCTCTTAAATGGCTCGTTTCATTCTCCAGACATGTGAAAACTTGTGGACAGTCAGCGCTGCCTGCCATAATAGTAACAGCTTCGGTATTAAAATCCACTGGCATGCAAAAAGTCAAATGTGATCTTGGTAAAAACTCCTTTCTCCCTACCTCCCTGTGAGTTGAAATGCTCTCCAGTCTGGTCTGTTGAACTCTACGCCTTGCTTTTCTTATCCTTTTGAAAAATCTGTTTCCCCCCACTCCCTTTGAACAGTACTATGCAGTCGATTTGCAGACTGAGTTTACGGAAGGAAAAGGATGGCGCGCCTTCAGTTTTGCCCCACYGAGGGTGGATCGGGTTGTGTTTTCTTTCTGCAGTGCTCTAAGTCTCTCTCAGCTGCGTGCTTGTGTTGCTCTGGAAGTTCATTGTATTTGCCACAATGTGGGTGGGTGGGTGTTTTTTTTATGTGAAGAAATATTTTAAATCAGTTCTGGGCCACAGAGGTATGTTAATTCTCTTTACTGGAGCGATAAAATAGAGCTTTGTGCAACTTTGTAATTTTACTTGCTCTAAACGTGCTTTGGAGTTCACTTGTCTTGGCAAGTTTACTCTGCTGATTTTTGTTTGTTATTTATTTATTTWTTTTCCTTTGCTGGAGGTGGACCAGCAGTCTGTGTTACTGGACAAGGTTATCTGCTTAGTTCGCTCGTGCTTTTGCTGGGAGAGGCTCTGTTGGGCGATATCTTTGAATCCGGGGCACCTGCYGACTTGCATTTGAGATCGGTTTTAATAAGCAGAACTTCTCGGATATAGTCAGTTCTTCAAAGTGCTTTGAGCAGTAATAATGAAATATTTATTTGCTGAAAGTGCTGGCTGGCTTAACGAAGCAAACGCAGGTTGGTTGTTTTGGAGGCCGTATGTACGTGATAATCGAGTTAATATGTGTGTATGTACGTATTAATGGTGTTTAATATTGCTTGTTTTAAGTGGTGTGCTACTATGGACATGCGRGATGCATAGTTACCTATGAAATAATTTGTAACCAGCCATTCTGTGCAGGATTTTTGACCAATACATTTATCAGATTCTGCTTTTTCATTTCAGGTCTGCCTTGAGTGAAGTCTGAYGAGAAGATGTCACAGCGGTTTTGTCTCTGGAAGCGGCTAGCTGTAGGGATCGCCGCCGTCTTAGCGGCTTGTTTGGCCCAGAATGACGAAGGTAAGGGCTTCGGAGCGGGGGCGCAGTTTGGCGGGGAGGGAAGGCTGGATTTTCCCCGGACTTACCGCTTGGAGAAGTGACTTATTGTTGCCTCTCTTCCTACTGAGCATCAAAGACAGGTCTGGACACCTGGTCACCACTTTGACTCTGTTTACAAAGCTGTGAACTTAGCAGACAAGATGAAGAAAAGTGTAAGCTGTAATTATGCAATATTGAAATCCAGCATTACAATTTGCTTTGTTGTTCTTCAAAAAATGTCCCTCACCTTGTTCTGTTTGGAGATAGAGTTGGAGCCCTTGGAGCGGTCGCTGGAGGGAAAATTGAGCGAGCTGCGCATCTGACTGGCCGGAAACTTAAGACCCYGAATGAGGGTCCTTTAGGAAAATAATAGTTAAGAAGTCCTAAAATGATGTGGTGGTGATAGCCCCGTGTTCATCCTCACAGCGTCTTTGAATTTAACTAAGAAATCAGCAATGCATTCTGCTAATTACCTATGATAACTTYTTAAAAAATACGGATGCAGATACTTGATGTTTTTGGAACAAGTCTAAATTGAAGACCTCGAGTTTGACAGATGCTGATTTTTAAATAATCTCAAGGATAATGAAAGGGTGAAGAAAAAGGTGTGAATACGGGTTTGTAATATCTGTAGTGAAATTGTACGTTATTTGTGGGGTGTGTTTCACATAGGTAAGTTGTAATAATACATTGACTTTCATGGTTTGTTCTTGCAACGTAGTTTTCTCACAGGTATGTGTTGGCAGATGCGTTAGAACRGTTATGCATTAGAATGGTTTTGCTTTTATGAGAAACACGTCGGCATACTGGAGTTGTTCTTTTTCCTGTGTCCAGTAGACAGTGTTCCTCCCCGCTCTATTACCTGGTGGTGCGAGGAGCTGGGTGCCGGAGAGCAACGGGAGGAAGGTGAAGGGGAGGAGGGCAGGACGATGGGATAGTGCCGCGCCGTATCCGCTCCGGGCTCCCGGGGGAGGAGGGTGGCTGGAAATGCAAAGCCATGTGTCTTCCGGTAGTCTGGGTTTTAACCCTCAAGGTGTAGCCAGTGCTAATCAACGTAATGTTGACAGCGTGCAGGGGGATAGCGCACGCAAAACACGTGGCACGGATGTGCCGGACTTTGGTGCAGAACGTTTGCGCGGGCACCAGAAAATCTGGCATTTTAAAGTAGGAAAACAGATTCTTCTGGCTTTTAATTTGTTGTTCCTTCCTATTTATTACATGAGTTCTCCGTGTTTGTTAATGTCCCTGTCTAAAACAAATGCACGCTGTACCTTTTCATCATATTTGCTGCAGAAGAAGAGGAAAAGACTTGCCTTTAGTGACAGGTAAAGCTATTATTCGTTAATCCACRCTGGTTTACTGGCTTGCTTATTTGAAAGCCGGTAAAGGAGATACCTGAGGAGCTGGTGGCCTGTTGCTCCTCTAGCCATTTGCCTGATGGGGCAACAGAGCACCGGGGCAGCTTTTTGCTGCATTCCAGATGTTAACGGAACGAGTGAACGTGGCGTCACCTTGATGGGTAGCAGTCACAGCCGAAGCTCAGCTGACTAGTATTCTTTTAATTCCTATAAAAGATTGCCTTGCACTGTTTTGACTTCTTCCTCAGCTGCTTTTATTGAAAGTTTAGAACAATCGTATGAGAGCTTGCCAAGAAAACTTTCACTCGTGTCACTATGAAACGTAGGAGATCTTAAAAACGTGGAATCTATTGATGTGGTTGACACTCTCAGTAAGTTATGTCTGTCTAATCCAAATATCAACCTATTCCAGGACAGTCTCCAGACTCGGGTCCATGTTTTCCACACTTCCTTTTAGTCCATTAACTTACTCCTGCGGTTTAGCATTTAGCTTGAAGTTTGCTGTAGCCCATGCTAGTGTGGCTGCATTGAGATGCTCGTACCGGGCTCTTTTTTTGGACCTGGCTAGAGGGAATGGCGCAAGCTAGAACGTGTTTTTACTTTTGAAGGTGCGCTACTTTACYGCGCCTGTTGTTAAATAAGTTGCATCAAGGGAGTGTTGCTTTTCAGTTAATACAAGTTGGACTTGGATAGCCGAGAGGGTTGGTTGTTTGCTGGGGAAGAAGTTCAGGAATGTGCTCGCTCGAGCAATGTCCTGCAGTGAGCCTCCCTTGACACGACCTCGAGAAGGGATCGAGTTCTGCCCGCTCAGGAATGTGTAAAATTAGCCAAAACAAAATGTTTAATATCTTCCAAGTAATGAGTATAAATGTCATAATGTTATAATAGAGGAAAAAAATTAAGTGGAAATTATTTTGAACGGTGTCATGGAGCTGGTTACTCAGCCCATGTCACCCACGTAATGAGTCAAYGTGTATAAATTTGAGTTTGAGATATGTTTCTCCTAGCTAAGTGTAAAACCACACTCCATGCTTGAGTCACTGCAGAAAATGACTTCAATGCGTCTAGGACCAGGCGAGTTGCTTTAATTTGCAGTCAGAAAAATCATAAATGAACACGCAAAAGTATAATCTTCCAGCAGTGACAACCACAACCAGTGTTGCTCTTTTAACAGCGAGACAGTCCTGGATCCAAACACAAGAAAGCAGTTCCTGCAGGGGTGAGGATCCGTGTCTTGACGCCTGGTGCGTAGAGGATCTGTTTTCACGCTTGTGTCTGGGCTTTCACGAGTTGTACGTGTGCATTACTGCCTTTTGCTCGTCCTTTCTCCGTCTCAGATGTTTTRCTTGTCCTCCGACGTCATCGAACCCACCCGCAGCCCCAGCAACTGCCGRCGCTACAAAGCAGTCTTGAAAATGTTATCAGGGACTATGCTGAAAGCTTTCAGGCTTCTCTCTTCCCACTTTCTTCCTTTCCTAGTGGAAAGCTTGTCTGGCTCTTACRCTTTTGGCTCAACATCTTTGACTACATCTAGTCTCAGTGTATTCACAGCTAGTTAACGTGCCGGTGGTGCCCAAGTGCCCCGCAAAAGGATCCCGGCTTTGACCTGTTGGCGTCTTGGGTTTGACGTGCGCCGGCGATGGACCTGTGCCGCATTCCTCGCTCCGAGGTTTCGCCTGGACGCGATTTCGGTGACGTGTTACTATTGTTTTTTGGGGGGAATGCTGCCCCGTTTCAGGACGAAATGCCTGTCCCAGGTACTGCGTACGCTTACCGTGCTCATTTATCTTTTGCAACTTAAGAATTTCCAGTGGGGCAGATACGAAGTCTATTAATGAAATGCAGCTACTTTACATCTGCTGCAGTCCTCCTGCCATAAATAAATAATAGTTTTCTTGTTAGAGATGCATTAAATTGCATTGCAGTTTCAATGCGCTATTGATAAACCCATACAGCGTTTTCCTCTCTCAATTTGCTTGCCTGCATTATTCTTTCCCTCAATCATATGGTATWCCAGAACAAATATAAGGCTGTGCGTGGATGGGTAATGTGTTTAAAAAACACACACCCGCACAACTGTTTTCTCTTCCAGTGTGACTGCCTCTGGTTTGCTTTTCCAAGTAGGATAAATGTCACACACGCTTTCCTCGCTAATATTTTAGCTTACATAAAAGTAGAAATGTCAGTTATAGCCGTGCAATGTGTGAAATTAGGTCAGCCACAACTTCTGTTATTTCTTGAGTGCTACTTCASTAAATTCAAAAGCAAACTTCAAGCTAAAAGAAGCGAGGAGGGAGGCCGGGTGCYGTGCCTTGTTGAAAATCCAAGGGAYGCGTGTAGAAGGAGCGTCTTAGCAGCGATATTTTTGGTCAGTAGGGAAGGCTGCTCTATGCAAGAATAAAAGCTGTCACTATTCTTGCTTTATGTATACAAGTTTTCAGGCCAAACGAAGAAGTCTTGAACTGGCATACACTTGCAGATAAGACTGTCTTGGTCCCTGTGCTATCTGCAATAAGGGTCCAGACTTAGACTGTACTGGAAGGGAGGGAGAAGAAAGCTGGACGTGTGAAGGCTGTGCATTTGCCAGGCGATTATTATA
The DNA here is from genome assembly GCF_003343005.1 of Rhea americana. NCBI lineage: Eukaryota > Metazoa > Chordata > Aves > Rheiformes > Rheidae > Rhea > Rhea americana. The sequence goes on along the minus strand of NW_028185961.1, from coordinate 304,032 downwards.
CAACTCGGTTACCTCTTCTCAGAAAATGTTAATGTTTGAATTGCAGCTGCTTTTGGTATACGACCAAGGCTTACATTGTCATATATGCTAAAATAGGAATTACCTGATTTTATTTTTAAGTGTTTCTCGAAGATATGGGTGAAATTGGGCTAGACACCAAAACAGCGTGATGGTACCTTCTGGTAAGCTTTGAGTTTTGAATATTTTTCTGTTAAAGCTGCTGCCACCGAGAGAAGACTCGGTCTAAAGAGGAGGCTTGCTTGAAAGCAGACTGAAGCTAAMGGCAGACCTCGCTTGCCTCAACATGAAGGTCTTTGGCCTTTATGTCAAAAGCACAGAAACCCTTACAGGATCCTTCGATTGTAATTAAGAGATTTCCTTGAGCTCATTCTGCTGTCGGTAAGTCGGTCCTGCAATCCAGCTGAAAGCAAGTGATGGTCCACCACCGGCGGAGATGCTGCAGCACTGGCCAGACTAGGGGGTGGCTTTTCCCACGTGCTTGGAAACATCATTGAAAAGTGGAGCTGGTGGAACGAGCGACTTTGCTGCTTTTTCGATCAGACTCTTAACGCTGTCAGAACTGTAACAGGAGTCGCAGAGAGGAAACTGCTGTAAATACATACGTTTTTTGTGATTGAAGCATGAGTGGTAGGGATCCAGGTTTTCCTGGTGAGCAAGATGTCAAAACAGCCCTTCAGAAACTTGAAGGGATTCATGTACTTATTCATGGAATCGCATGTATTAGCCTGGCTGAGCGAATTAAACAGAATATAGCAACTGAATGTCTTGAAAGAACATTTTCATAGGTGGGCTGTGTCAGGAAGGCGAGTGATTTATTTGAGTATGAATTTCCAAAGGCTCCCAAGTGCTTAGGAGCTGTGACTGAGCCAAACCTAGCTATCTACTTCGTGTTCTGTTTAGGGAAAGAGTTATTAAAACAAACAAAAAAAAAAAGAGAGAGAGAGAAAAAGCACACCCCATATGAAACTCTAAATCCTTACTTTGCTGGATGGCTTATTAGGAGTCGAAGGATATATTGTAGGGATAAACGGTACTGTGGCGCGGGACAGCCCAGTGCTGCGACTCCAGGCTGTGACTTYGCGTAGCACTTAGCTGCTCTGGGTCCTGGCTGGGTGCCCAAAGGGGTGGCCGTGCTCCTCCAGCTCCTCGCTCGGCACCCCTGGCTCCTCCTGCACGCGGAACRCTTGGCGCTAGGAGCTTTTGGGGGTGGCTTTTCGTTGATTCGGTGCTTGCCTGGTAGTTGCACCACTGCCAGATGTGAAGCAAGGGAGGGTGCTCTGAAGCCTGGAAGGCCTTAGCAGCAGCTTCAAGGCTGGGCCTAATTTGCAGCTGTATCTTAGCTGTAGCTTGTGCTACCAGGATTATATGGACGTAAGCACCTTCAGCTGTTTGTACGGGGCCCCCTTCCATTAGCTACTGTCTTTAATTCAGTGTAGTATAGTCTTACAGTACAAAAACTGAATAACTAAAGGTTTCACAAATCACTTTAAGAGCTACTTTAAAAATGAAATCATTTTTATGCTTTCAACAATGAATCAAGTTCCAAAACTTGATRCGTTACTGTTGGGCAGGGAATTACCTTGGGAAGACGCACATTTGAATCTGTGCAGCCGGTCTGTCGTTCCCCGAGCCCTGTACGTCGCTCGTACGGGGGGAGAGGAGGAATGCAGACAGGCACTTGCCCAAGCGCTGCCTGGGAAAAGGAGGAGAACTCAGGAAAGCGGTGAGTGSCTTGGTTATACGGTCTCCGTATTTGGCTGAGAGCTCTGCCGCTTTGCTCTGCAGCGTAGCGATGATCCCTTTCGCGGGAAGGGTTTCGGAAAGAAGCTGCTCTCCTGGTATTTGGACTCCAGCTGTTAGTTATCTGACGGGCTTTGTTCTTCAGAACATAAGCGATGGGGCGTCTTGGGGTGCCGCTGGCAACCTTTTGGGTCTGCAGCGGTYGGATTTTCCGCAGGCAAGAGGTGAGTTAAACTGCTGAAACGTGGGTACGTGAGACAGGCTTGCTCTTAAAACCTCCAAGGTTCAGCCCTTGGTCCCCTGAGAGAAGGGATGAGGCCCCTGTGTGCTCCCTCTGCYGATGCCAGGAGGAGGAAGCTGTTTGCCAGGACAAGAAAATTCCCTACCCTTTGGTAAGCGGTAGCGTCATGCCTCGTTTCTAGCTGGGAAGGAGCCTCTTCCAGCCCCCGGCCTACCAGGTTCTTGCCTTTTCTCAGCCTTGTTCTTTGCAATGCGCARTACTGCGTTTTTAGTTCCTAGATTGTACAGTAGCAAGCATTGGTGTCCTGAAAGTCTCCTAGCACATGGCCAAGCTGAGCCATCACGTGGTAGGGGAAACTGTGAATCACCTTTAATCCTCTGAGGGCCCAGGGCCCCTTCCCGACAACGTGAGAGTCGCAACTCGGAGGTTGGTTTCTGGCCTCGAAGAGCGTAAGCTGAGCGGAGCTGGCCCTGTGCCTGCTCTCGGTGGTGCGTTGGTCTTTGTGCTTTAGTGCTAACGTTTGAAAGTTACTGAGGTGCCTTCACCTCTTCTTAATCAGCTGTGTGACTTTATTTATGACACTATTTAACTTGCRTTTCGGCACCTCCAAATCGGAGCGAGGAAGAGCAGAGTTTTCTCGAGTATTACCGAATACTTTTGTGATTTCCGTCTCGTGCCCAAACTTCCCAGAACAAATTTACCAACTTCACTGTAAGTATTAGAGACAGCACAGCGGCACAGCGTGACTAAGCCGCTGCTTTCTCGCGTGCGGTAGGCTTGCCCCTAAYTTTGGGGGTAGGGATAGGACTGGTGCGTGGGGATGCGGGGTTTATACTGTAACTGCTCTTAGTGTGTTTGCTTTCTAGTAAAGCTCTTTAGTCAAGAATGTTGCAAACCTAATGCAAACATGCATGCATTAAAATGTAAAGTGTGTGTCACCATGCAAATTCTGCACCTCCTAAGTAGCAGAAAGATGTTCTGAACTACAGCCTTAGCTCCCCATTTAATTTCAGGAATCTAATAGTTGACAATCTAGAAATAAATGCATGGGGGAGGTGGAACACTGAAACTGGTGTTGCTTAAAGATTACTTCTGCAAGATACACAAACTGCCCTTTCAAGTAAGGGGTGAATGCATTCCTCATTCAAGCTGGAAGTGGAGATCACTCACGTTTGCTCTGCAGTTTTCTTAAACGGAGGCTATTTTCATGCTTAATATTAATCAGGAGAGCTTCAGAGCAAGGAAGAGGTCTTGCAGCCGTTGTGGAAGTGTCTGTTKTCTTTCGTTTAGGATCTGACCAGATGGCCTCCTGTTGTCTAAATTAGTTAAAACAGCGACAGTGTAACAAGAGAAGTGCTTTGTTAAGAGCTTGGCTAGGTTYTACCTGGGATCAGCTTTGGGTTCTTAAAAAGTTGCAGTCGAATAATGCAATTGCCCCAAGCGCCAGCGTGGCCAGTGGAACTCCCCRCCGGCTCTGTGCCGAGCCGCCCGATTCGCGATCCGCTCTGTCCCGAGCCAGAGCGCGGGTCTGCAAGTGGGGGAAGAAGGAACTCCCAAAACATCGTATCTGTAACGKGAGCGTGGAGCTAGTCTTCGGAAGACCAATCTTGCCAGCTCTGTGTTGCCCTTGGCTAGGGTGTCCTACCAGCCTCAGAGGAAAAACACAACGAGCAACTAAAACCTGGAACTCCAAGGCTTTAAGTTGCCAAATGCCGCTGAAAAGGAGCAGGGGAAGACATGGGTTGACCTGGGAGGAGGAGGTGGCGAAGGCAGCTTTGGTTTCTTTGCTCGAGCTGGGTCGGCATGGTGCGCGTTGCAGGGCGTGCCTGTGCAGCGAGGGCTGCAGAGTCGCAGAGCGATGCAGCGGGGCATTTGGGTGTGAAACCTTTTTTGCCAGAGGAGGCATTGACTTTCTTTTGCTGATTACTTAATATATATATTTTAATTCACATTGAAGCATGCATTGTGTAGGAGTTCAGATGTTTCAGCCCTGCCAGAAGAAGGCTACATCTCCCGTAGCTGCCTTCAGCCTTCTTCAGGCTCCGGTTGAGAGTGTTGCCAGTGCAGAGCGTGGAGCAGATAAGTCTGGGCAGTAATTGCGAAGAATGATTTTTAAAAAAAAAAAAAAAAAAAAGCTCCTCCTAATGCATTTGTTTCAGAGTGATCATTTTCAGATTAGGGCAACTCATCTGTTCAGAAGGAGAACTACTGGGAAGACTGAAGAAAACAATAGGTAGATTAAAAAAAAAAAAACTCTTAATGTCTTACTGATTTTCCTTCCTTTTTTTTTTTTTTCTTTCTTCCTAAACCAAAGTTCATGCTTTTCTGCAGCATTTATTAGAGTATTGAGGCACAGGGAGCCTCGCGTCGGTACTGGGATGAACAGTTTCTTTACGTAGGCTGCAATGAACAGAAATCAAATAGTTGAAGAGCAGCAGATTATCATGATGCACCTGGTTAAACCTGATTGCAGAGTGATGGGCTGGAGAGTTGAAAAGGGAATTAAGGGCGAGAAATTGTGTTCTAGAAGTGGATTTGTAGATGAATGGGGCTTCTCTGCAATTAGAGGCTAAACAGGCCTAATCCCCGTTATCCTCGGTAACCCGTCGTCTTAGGAAGACGGCGGTTGAAAGGAAAAATACTCCGAGTGGTTATTACCGCAAAGCCATTTCAGTTTCCTTTTTCCAAATAAAATAGCAGTGGAGGTTATCACTTTTCATTTTAGAAACACCTGCATATGGTTTCTATCTGAAGCATTACAGACTCGAGCCCTTTAAAATATGTTCCTGCAGAGCAGTAGATACTTCAGTTAGCTTGTGGTTCGCTTGATCCTGTAGCGTAGTGCCGTAGTTTTAGTTATTGACCTTTTTCAACTACTGATTATTTTGCCTGCAATACTTGTACTATATTAGATACTTATTGGTCTTTTAAAGTTAGATTGAGTCCTATAATTTGCTGAGAGAAAGCAAAATATCCCTGAAATCATTACTTATGTTCAGCTGTTAGAATAAGGTGTTTGCATTTACTGTTGCACTGACAAAAAGGGTTTTTAGYGGTAGTATTGGTATCATTTTTGCAAGTCCTTGGTTTTAGCAGCTACGTATCGTTTGGTTAATGCCAAACGGTTCCCTGATTTCTAGGTAACACGAAGGGGGCAGGAGGTAACCTGTCGCCTCTGTGCGGCTCTTGCGTGAGACTTACTTGCACGCCTTACTTCTAAACAGAGCGTCTGGAACAGCTGTTTTGAAGGTTTAAAAGAAGTTCGGAAACGCATCAGGGAAGAGCAGAGTATTTTTCCTCCATGTAGAAGAGCTGCTAATGACACTTAGAAGGTGGTGAGAATCGCTCTGGGTTGTTAGGACGGCTGTCTTCAAATTTGGAGCAAGGTTTGCCCCACTCTTACTGCGGTTGATGGGCTTTCGGGGCTGCGTTAGCCRCAGGTTTGAAAACCAGAACTGCTGAGCTCACGAGGAGAGTGAGGATCCTGCAGCCACCAGGCAGAGCAAGCTGCTGTGGCTTGGATCCRCTCTGGCAGCTCCTCCGCGTCCGTCGGGCAGCGCCTCGGAGGTGCGCTGGCGGTGCCCGTCCTTCCAACCTCAAGTGCTTGTCCTGCCGGAAAGCAGTAATATTTTTTCATTTAACGAGCTTTAGCACACGAGCAATTAGGAAGGTGTAATTGAACGGAGCTAATCGGGAAGGCCCAGAAGCTTGTCTTGGGGGTCCTGTTGCAGGCAGTTACTCCCTGTATCTGCAATTTTATCTGTTTAATTACTAACACCAGTGGGTTTAGTAGCATGCGCCAGTGATTTTTACAGCTCCAGGGGCTTCACGTTTTTATTTGGTTTGTTTGTAAGACTTGAGTTTATTCTGCTAATGAGATACTGATTAATGGGCAGTGAGGGTCTCTGCTTGGCTAATAACACTAATATCACTTCTATCTTCCAGCTGGTGGCTTTGCTGTGGCCTATATATTCAAATTATTATCATTTATTATTATTAATAATTTAGGGAAAGCCRTTTTCTCTTCCTTGCCCTTCTCTGCTGATGTAGAACTACTCCAAATATGCAGTACTTGTTAAGCCAGTTGTACGTCACATTCAAATAATATTTGTCCTTTTAGTCAAAACCTGTGTGTGCTTGTGTTGGTAGGTGGGTATTTATGTATTTGGCAGAGGAAAGAGGAATAACTGAGCAGGCTGATATTCCTTTGGTGCTTGGAGTTCGTCACAGGAGCAGAAACACTGAGACAAGCTGCGTTTGTACAGGAACGTAAGATCAATCTTCGTTTCCGTGCGGCAATCAAAAAATCCTTGTTTTGTTCCTTTTTTTTTTTAATTTTAATCACCTTTGAAATGAGCTTAACTTGCATGTTTTACGGTTAGTTAATTTACCTACACGTTATTAGCAGCAGTGGCGGCTGTCACTTGCTAWCTGGTTTTATGGCATTTCTTTGGTATTTGGTATCTTGGAAAGCACAAAGTTACYGACGTTTGCTTTGAGACCTCTTTTTCTTCTGCCCCCCCTTCACCTCCCCAGTGACTGATGGAAGTTACATTTTTTGGTGGTCACTGGTACATCCTATAAAGTGTTTATTTTGTAACTTTTTTCTTTCTTTCTTTTTTTTTTGAGGGTACTTGGGTCAGAGAGTCTCAGCCCATACATCTGCTCTCACCTGGTGGAACTGTGCTGAATTACAGGACCCGTTCTATAGTTAATCAGRGCCCAAGCTTCCTAAACATAAAGACAAGGAAAAATCTAGCAGAAGGGATGGATGATGATGCTGGTAGCAGGTTTTTAGCTCTTGGGTTGTAGTTTGCTTATGAAACGGATGTTTTGGGAAAGAGACTTAAACTGTTACTTTTTATAAATCATTTTCTAAAATATCTATCAGTTTCAGCGATATGGTAGAGTTAAATGGAAATTCATGGAGATGCATGGTAATAAATGGCAAATTAAACTTTAGATTGGTTTTGATCAATTTGATGGATTAAAAAAAATGATGAATTTCTGCCAAATGCTTAAAGCTAATATGCCACCAACTATTGAAGGAACAGCTAACTTTGCCTATAGGCTTTATATCTCTTCCCACCACCCTTGTTTTTTCTTTAGACAAACAATTTTGAAATGTGATTTTCTTTTTTTTTTTTTTTTTTTGAATTTACCTGGAAATGCACAAAAAAACTGCCGCACCAGAAGGATGAAGCACAACTTCCATAAGACCAAGTATGAATACTGCTGTAGCTGCAGATAGGGAGAATTTTAATTACAAAATAAGATTGCATCATGTTTTGCTTAGCAAAAACGGTATCAAAGGTCCGCATCTAACTGAAAGCAAAACAAGTAAGATTATCTATTCAACATTTAAGCCTTTTTTCCTTTTATAATTGACTCAGGTTCAGGCTGTTTGGACCCGGGCTATGTCTATGATGGGCAGGAAGCAGCTCGTACTGCAATAACTGGGATTCATTGGACCGTAAGTTATTAAACAGCTACGTCAGAGGACGATGCTTTCTGCAAAGTCTCGTCGCTCTGCCTTTTTCATGGCCTCGGACGTGCTGTCGGTTGGCCTGTRAGCGTTGCCCAGTGTCTTCGGGGCCCTGTTTTTGTATCACGCGAGGGATGTATCCTCCGTGCGCCGCCGGAGCCGCCCGGGCAGCCTTTCCCGGCGCCTCGGGCGCTAATAAATCTCTGCGTCGCCTCGGCACCCGGTGCGCAACGCAGGCAGGCTTCGGGAAGCCGTGGGAATGTGGTTGTACGTCCTAAGTTCGTTTTGTGCTGGTGGTTTTGCTGTTGCAGAGCTGCTTGGAAATGTGCTTAAAAAGCATTCTTGTCCCTTTTTATGGCCCTTTTTTTTTTTTTTTTTTTTTTTTTTTTTTTTTTTTTTTTTTTTTTTTTTTTTTTTTTTTTTTTTTTTTTTNTGCTCAAAATGTCTGGAAGTTCTCTGTTTTCAAAACCCCAGCAGCAGCCATCTCATCTCAAAACTCAACTACTGTGCTCAACTACAGCTGAGCTRGGACGCATCTTCAGGGCCCGTGTTTTGAACGCGGGAGCCTCCAGGTCGGTCCTCGGGCGTTCAGAAGCCATTTCTGCCCCGGTGATGCCGCACGCTTGGCAGCCCCGCAGCCTCCTGTGACTCTGGGGAGCGGCAGCTCGTCTGCCCAAAGGAGGGTTGCRTTTGCTGTGATTTAACAGAGAGGGGGGAAAAAAAGCAGAAAATACGTATCGCGCTATCTCTATTTTAAATGCAATTACAGGAGTCTCTGCTCCTGGCTAATCTTAGCAGTAGCAAGAGCTCGAGGAACTGAAAGAGAAGGATGTCTTGCAGGGYAAGGCAAGGTCTTGCTTTTCCTCCCTTCCTGGGAAGGGCACTGCAGAGTTTTGCAAGCAACTGTCGCTGCTGCTTGACGTCTTGATAAAATTACAGGAAGGTGTTGATCAACATTGACCTCATTTTAGATGTCACGAGGAAAGGTATTTATAGGCGCAGTATGTAAATGTTTGCAAAATTGCCAGTTAATTACTTGCAACGCAAACGAGCCTCGGCCCGGCGGGTGAGTCGGTGCCTCCCGCTTTCGGGGGCGATGAGCGCCGGGCGCTTGYGGTAGGCTCTACGCTGCTGGCCCACAGGTGGAAACGTCTTGGGCTATTTAAGTATTTAAAGCAGCAGAAGTGACTTAAGAGGAGGAAGACAACTCGCAGTCTTTAGGCTCAGCGCTTGAGATGGTGCAGAGTCTAAAAGCCACAAATTTTCCCATTGGGAAGATGGSAAGGCTAAATATTCGTGGTTCATCTCGAAGCAACTCGGCGATCCCCTCTCCCACGTTTTGGTTAGYAAGTGTTAACTACTATTTCATTTGCACAGAGAGAAGATCAGCAATGTTATAGGTATTTCCAGCTGCTTTTTCTGAGTTGCTCATACTTTGATATAAATATCTGCCTTTATACAGTTAAAACAGCTGTGAGTTTCTTATTTGCTTGTTGTATCTGGATTCGGTTTAATTCCAAATGGTAAATACTTATTCGCCCTGTTGACTGAGATCTTTTTGTCTTAAACATATCATGCGGGTAGAGCAGGGAAAGTGGAATTTTAGAGCTATTAAAAGCACTATGAAATTTCAATGCTTAATGCATAGCAATTGTTRAAATTGGGTATAGTCAACTTTAAAAAATATAAGCACTTCTGAAGATATTATGGCTCTTCCTGATTCAGCCAATACATTTTCATAGTCTTAAAAATTACTWCTGGTAATAGCATTTTTAGGTGCTATTTGGCATCGTGTCGTATTTTCATACATTTTACAGTGTTTTCAGGCACAAGTATGATTTTAAAAAGACCTTGTCAACTCCAAAACTGCTGGTAAAATGGGAGGTTGTTTCAATCTAAAAGAGTATTGCCCGCAAGACAGATGGGACTGCGTTTTTGTAAAGCAGTAAAAGTAAAATAGCATTGCGTAGCACTTGCAGAGCAATTTTCCCGTGCCAAGCCCTTGATAGGTATTATATCTGTCCAGAAAAGTTAAAGGAGAAATAAAGGGTTGGAGTAAATCTGTTGTTTAGGTTGCATGCTCTGTCTGAGCTTACATTTTCTGCAGCTATGTGAAGAAGAGTTTATAAAAATACAAGTATTTAGTTTGTGCCTGATTGTCCATCAGCCTCCCTCTCCTTCTTTTTTTTTTTTTTTTTTTTTTTTTTTTTTTTTTTTTTTTTTTTTTTTTAAAAACAAAACCGAATTCAAACTAGTGGAAGTCGGGATATTTAGTTTTATTTTGTTGTTTTGCCGTTAGGTCAAAGGGAGTCCTTCAGCCCGACTCCCGAGGCTGTGGATTTTAGAGCGGCGCCGAGCTGTGCGCTGAACCTGCAGGCTGAATGCGAGCACAGCGATCCTGCTTAGTTTTAAACGCAGCGCAAACGCGTCTGAATCGCGCCCGAGTCTGCTGTCGTTCCTGCCCGGTTTCTGTAAGTGGAGAAGTCTGTCGGGAAGAGCTCAAAATAGCCTATGAAAGCCCTTTTTATGCTTTTTTTTTTTTTTTTTTTTTCAGTGCAGAGCAATTGTTTAGTACAAGTTGGCTAATGTAAAGGTTATGCCAAGCTTATCCTAGGTTGCACAGCTGTAGCTCTGAATTTAACTAGCACAGGAAACAAGATAGGACATTTTTCCCTTAAACTGGGTTGCTTAGTTACTCGAATAGCTTAAATGTATGGCTCTATGTAGCTCTCTATGTAGCTGTCTATTAGGAGCCCTGTTCTGTAAAGGACCACGTTTAGAGAGACTCTTTCACAGGAGGTTTCTTTGAGCGCTTTTTGCGTAAATTGTGGAAGTACAACGCAGGGAGGTAAAGATACGATGTTTCAAAGGGATGTTAATCTTTTTTTCAAAGAAAAAATAATGTTAGGAGCGTTTTTTTTCCTTAACTTTTTTGAACTTCTGTATGTTAGAAATCATCTCTAACAGTGCAATAAAGTGTAAGGAAAAATCCTGAGTTAGGTGGTGCAAAAGATGCTTTTCGAACCCTAAAGCATTGGCATCACTATTTCCATCACTTTTTAGGTTTTGCTGTTGCAGGTGAAATACCAGACCGATTCTGTCTAAGGCAACCTGTCCGAAAAGTTCAACGTCTGTGGAGGTGAAAGCGAGACAGCATCTCCTTCAATCGTGATTTTGAAATGACAGGTATTACCCCTAGGGAGGAGTAGCGGATTCAGAAGCTTTTGGGCGATAAATACCAATCGTAAGCTGCAGTTCCTTTGAACCGTTGTCATCGRGTAGCTGCAGGACTCTAACGTGGGGCGTGATGAAAGCACGCGACAGCTTTGCACAGCTTTGTAGTCGAGAAGGAAATGAGGGAGAGAAGGCCGACGTATTTCAAAGTGRTAGAAGTACAATGATGTTTGAACCGAAAGTGAGAAACTTGATGTGGGAGGGGAAGCGAAGGAGGGATGGAAGGATTCCACGGGGGAACGGCGCCGGCAGAATGAGAAGCGGCTTTCGTACCCACGGTGCCCAGAGTAGGGCAGGGAAGGCCACGGTCTGCCAAGTCTCGAGCTCGTCAGCAGCTCAAGGGAGGCTTCTGGGCTGTAGGTACGTCAAGAGGCAGCTATGGGATTGCAGTGACRCAGTTGCTCAGGTGTTAGGTGTTGGAGCAGGATCCAGGACTCCATACTTCCTCAAAACGGTTGAGGGAGCTTTTAGGCAGCTCCTGCCRGGCTGCTGCTCTCCTTGCCTTTAGCTGTCTGAAACTTGTGGCAAGATCCTGGTGACTCTTGGCGGTCCTAGGATGATTTGTCCTCCTTGTCCTAGATGTCAACAGAGCACGCGTGAGTTACCGTCTCCTAAACTGGTCTTGCCGTGACTAAGTTCAGCTGTGTTTGAAGAGAAGTAGTAGGCCATGGAAAACTTAGAGGCAAGCCAGCCTTTTCTGGCCTTAACCATCTTCTCTGGTTTTGTTCTTTGTATTTGCGTAAATAAATTGCGTGGATTTTTAGGTGGCGCATCCTGGATTAAGGTGATCCGTAGGAGAGAAGGGCCTGAGCAACAGTAACTTAGTCTTCTCGTCCTTCTGTGCCCAGAACGAAGCTGGGCCATCTGGGGTTCATCAGGGCTGCAGCCGCCTGGCTCCAGTCGTGGCAACTGGAGGGGGAAAAGAGAAAGAAGCCAGTTTTGATATCTGTGGCAGCCTGCCTTGACCTGGGACAGGAAGCTTAGTAGCCAGTACGATGCCTGGGCAGATGCCTGCTAACTTGAAGCTAGTAGTAGCTACCAAAAAGCTTTAGCTCTATCCTTGACTTGTAGGAGACTCATTGAGATAAAGGGAGTTTTATAAAGCTGCGAGGCTGTTCCTTGGGTGGTTCAGCACTGAGATTTTTCCCATAATCCCATATATATACACGTATATTTACACCAGATGAAGTGGCTTTGGTGTCTCCTCGTGTGCAGAGTACAGGTAGACARCTGGGCCTGTAATTCCCGCATTCGGCGAGCTCTGTGGAGTASGTGAAGGTCAGACGGTTACTTCAGAAACTGCTGCAGTGGATTAAGACGCCAAAGCCTCCCGTCCCCCTTGGCAGCAGCTTGTTATCGTTCCTCTCTCAGCCGTTGTTACTCAACGGCAAAGCCGAAGGAGGAGACCGCGCGYGGTCGCCTCTTGGGTGTCAGCGCAGGAGGAGCCGGCGGAGCGGAAGCGTCGGCGTGTTCCCCGCTGCCAGGCCAGCGTGCGAAGGTGCAGTGTTTGTGTTTTCTCTCTTTTTCACCTAGGCCGTTGCTGGCAAGTCCTGGGGGAGCAAGGATGGCGATGTGTTATACAGAATGTATGTGAGATAGGTCTAGTATTTGCAAGATTCATGGTTGTCAATGACTTTGTCTTCAAAGATGGGAGCCAACTCTAATATTACAGCTTAAATGTTCTATTTTTTGGATTCATAGCACATGGCCACTGGACTGGCTCAGAATCTTGAAGTCAATTAAAATTACGATGTCTGTGGTAATGTTCAGGGGCGAAATGGTGTGTCCAAGTTGCRGGTGGAGTGAGGAGGGCTAATAGGGGATGGTTGGCTGCCGGGGCTTCCTACGCAAGGTGACTTGAACCAGCGGCGACTAGGTTCAAAGCAAGCTTGCTCTAGGGTAATGTGGATGGTAAACATTTGCATGCAATCAGGATCAGTTTGGACAAATTAGCTGGGGGGAGGGTCATAGAATCAGTAAGGTTGGAAGGGASCTCTGGAGATCATCTAGTCCAACCCCCCTGCTCAGCAGGGTCACCTACAGCATGTTAGACAGGGCTGCGTCCAGGYGGGCCTTGAAGATCTCCATGGAAGGAGACTCCACAACCTCTCTGGGCAACCTGTCCCAGTGCTCCGTCCATCTCACAGGGAGGAAATTCCCCCTCACRTTCAGAACCATCAGGAGTTAATACCATATTTTGAAATACTGCCTACAGGCTGCACTTGAAGGTATGTTTGAGTCTTTCCTCGTGAAAGAATACGCCCGCGTTGGATGCATCGCTGCTGCCAGGCCTGAATCCCGTCCTCTGAGTTGCAGCTTTACGGGGAAGCTCCTAGTAGCGTGATGCACGTCACCTTTCAAAGGGTTTTCCACTTGGATTAAATGTGTGTGCTGATGCTGAACAATTAGTTTAACATTCTGAACTTCATTAGTACCATAAAAGTCAATGAAATAGTAATAGTAATTGGATAGAGCAATTTCCTGCCTGGGACAGGAGTCTTAGGTACCTAATGGATTGATGCTAAAGAGTAACATAGCCTTGTACAGTTACTGATGTTCAGCGTGTGTTCGTTTTCTGACAAGACTGAAGAATAAAAAAAATACAACCTTTTATTCTGCCACTAAAAAAAAAAAAACTTCTGTGAATAGTTAGAGTAGAATTTTATTCAACAAAAACCCTTTCAAACCGGGCTGTGTATCTGGTATGGACCGAATTTCTGGGGCTTACCAATTGTTGTRTTCTGTATAACTGCCTTTGTTTATAAAGGATCAGTTAATCTACTTGTAACTGCATGTTAAAAAAAAAACAGAAACAAAAAACAAACAGGGTAAAATGTAAAATCACTTAGTGTAGACTAATAATGGGGTCTGAAGCAGCTGGGAAAAGAGTTGGTGGTCAGCACATCGGGGCTCTTCTGTTTCAATTTGAAATGCAATTAAAAGGAGATGGCAGGTTTTCTGCAGGATATGGCCACAGAAAGGTTCCGTGGGGCTTTTTACATTTTATTTTTTGGAATTTAGAGATGTATGAATGGGTATTTGGGGTTTCACTAGAGGGCTGTTAAAATGTATAAGGCAGTTCCTGACCACTGCAACTGATTCTTATTTCAGCTGCAGGCTTTCACGTCTTCACTGCAGGACGGTTTCCGAGCGCGGGCGAGCCTGCAGTTGCCTTTGCAGATGCGCGAGGGTTTGTAGGGAGCATCATTCAGAAGGTATTTGCAAGGCTTCTTGTAGCCCGGTAAGCTTCAGCTATAGCTAGCGGACAAAAGGTGCATCTCCAGTGATTTGGCTACTGGCTTCCAGAATTGGCGTTTCTTAGTTACTAGTCTGGAAAATGCACGTCTTCATTTTTRAAGACCTTTCCTTTAGCTCTGAGATGGTTGAAATAGGTAGAAATCCTCTAAGTTAGTGCAACCAGAGGGTGGGAAGGCAGTCTGAAAGGGCAAGGAGAGAAAGCAAGCAATGACTTGTTAGGCAGCTAGCTATTTGCAAAATGCAGTATTACTCAGGCTGTTTTTGTTTGAGCCCTTGCTGATGAGTATCTTACCTGGAACACAGCGGAGGATTTCCTCTGAGCCATCTCATTGAAAATAACTAGAAATGAAAATAATGRAAACTAGCCATCAGAAAACAAACGGATCTGAGCCAAGTAACCCTTCCATGTTTGCTAGATATTTCACTTTGCTCCCGAGAAGACAAGACCTTTAATGATGCTTCGGGTTAACTGGTAGTTCCTGCTTCCCTCGGACTACCTCGCACGGTGTTTAAGTAGACGTTCAGCTTTGTGGAAATCTSTTCTCCTTCACAGTGTCCAAGATTGAACCTCCTAGAGTTATGCAGCCAACGCTTAGTCTGTCTGAAAAGCCTCGGACAACCCGAGCAGCTCGTAGGCTGTTACTTCCATCCTCGCTCTCTTGTGCTGGTGCTGCAGGTCCAGCYGTTGGGGGTAGGTCCTTTGGCGCACGCTGAAGCAGAAGAGGAGGCTGTGAAAAACGTGGGTCTCCGGGACACAGATGGCTACGCGGCGCGAAAAGGAGGAGGCTGTCACTAGAGTAGATCCTACTTTTGGTAGTGTTTTGGTGTGGTTGTTCTTTTTTCGTTTGCTTTTCCTCCGTTTACGCAGGGCGTTTTCTGCCCTCCTTAGCGCCGCGTTTGACTTCTGCGTGACTCGCCTCGGGCGGCTGCGCCCGGGGCTTTCGAGGGGCCGCTCGGTTTCGTTGTCGTCCCGAACGGCCGACGCTCCGCAGCGGGTCCTTCGGGCGCCAGGGGGAGGCCTCGCGCGTTGGCCCTCGGTGAAGTCTTCTGCGAGCGTTTCCTTTGCGAGCCGGCTTTGGTGCCGCGTTTTGCTGTGCTTGCTTCCCTCGAATAAATCTGTAAGCGCTGCCGGGATTTCCGCTGAGGAGCGGTACGGATACAAGCCGAAAGCAAAACTGAGCTCTGTCTCCAAGGGTTGCAGAGAAGGCTTTTACGTAATCCCCTTCGTAAGCCAAGAAAGGTAAGTAGCAGAAGTGTTGCGCTTCTCTGTTTCCGCTGGAAGGCTGTTCCAAAATTTAACTTCTCCACCACTTTAAAAAGTAAAGGAATTTAGGCTGGAAAATCTGTTTATCTATGGGCAGTATTTAGGGGCAGGGTGGGGAGGGTTGTTTTTCTTAATTTGTTTGGTGCCGAGGGGCTAATCTTTAGGCTAGACTGCTACTGCGCGTCCTATTTGCCTCCTTTCTCCCCCCACTGTAGAAATCAGTGTTATTGCTCTGATATTTGCTTTGGTTTGGAATTTATCTCCGGATAAATTCCATTGCTTCTCCCCTCGCTCTTGCAGCCGATCCTCTGCAAACCGCTGAAATAGGCTGCGTGGTTTCTTTTCCTSTAGGACTGTCCTCATCCAGACTTCAATGCTCAACATTCATATATTTTTTTWWAAAAAAATGTTGTTTTCATTATAATTCTGAACGTCCTGAGGGCGGCAAACCAAGCAGGAGCGTGAAGCGGCACAAGCAGTCCTGCGGATGGAAGCTGGCRAGCTGCTGGGGGATGCAGTTATTGCTCCGGGGATCTTGCGGCGAGCGTTAGACCTCTGAGGAAACACAGCCACAGTCTGGAGTGTTATCAAAACCAATTAAACCCAGGGTTGCTCCTTATAAATGAGGTGTGCCCCCATCCCCAGGCACTCCTGCCCTCTAAGGGGGAGCAGGGGCATCTGGATGGCTTTAAAAGCGAGAGAAAGCCAAATCGTTCACCAAACAGCGCGCCTGCTATACGTGCTTCTCAAGACTAGGCTTAGGAATGTGCTAGCTCTGCCTGTACTGCTTTTTTTATGTCTTTGAAGCTATCTTTTAAGCTAAACAACAAAAAACTTTCTTATTTTCTTTCGTTATTCTGCTCTGCTTCCATTGATGACTCTAAACATTTGGCTGCAGACTGGCAATATGAGGGTAAGATGGCAAAACGTAACTTCCTGAACATTGCTCGTCTGGTTTTARTTTTTTTTATTTTATTTTGCCCTAGATCACTGTTAAAATTCTGTTCGTGCTCTTGAGTTAGACCCTTCTGTTGCAATTAGCTTTGAGCCACATTTGTTTCTGTTGTGATGCTTTTAATTGAGTTGCACCTTTTAATCATCCCTCCCTTATTTCTTTGGGTTAAATTACCATCACGTTACCTCTGCCCTGAAGGACTCCTGCTTCGCTGCGGTCTCTGGTGGCATCTCTAGAGCCAGGCRTGAGGAGGGTGACAGCGGAGGCACCGAGCGGTCCCGGGCCGTGCGTTCGCGGCACGGGAAGTAAAGCTCGCCTAAGAGAGCACAGCACGCAGCGCACCATATTTAGATCACGCTGTTAGAGCGTTTATTTAAAATACRGATCGGCACCCGAGACCTGCAGCCCTTCCGGATCGCGTTCTCGGCGGCTTTAGGAAGCTCTAGCCGAGCAGAGGGTAAGGGAGCAGCTCAGACGCTGACCCTCTGCGAATGCRGAGTAGCTAAGGGTCGCAGCCTGTACCTGCAGCGTATTTAAGTGACGCTTGTCCTCAGTATGTCCTTGTTTAAAAAGAAAAACATGCGAAGCCCTTCCCTGGAACRAGGAATAACTTCTGTTTTCATCTTTGTAGATTGCAAGTTGGCCAGGACAGGTCCTCCAGCCACAATAGTCCCTATCGACGAAGAAAGTCCGAACGGTGAGTTGGAAAACCTCTGTTTGAAACGACGGCCGCGAGGCGCCCCGCGGTCAGGAGCTCCCGCGCGAGCGGGGCGGCCCACTCGGCAGCGGCGGGTGCCCCCTCGCGCTCCGCCGCCGAGGAGCGGTCTCGGGAAACGCTGCTCRTGTCGGCTGGAAAGACGAAAACGATCCAAAGCTCGGAAAGATCACCTTGCTTTGCGAAAAAATACACGAGCTTACGCGTACCTCGGAAACGGCAGAGCTTGCTTGCGTGTATGTTGTGGGAATTTTAAAAGAAGGAGGAATTTGGTTGATTTGGGTTTTTTTTATCCTCTTGCTGAGCCATAACAACTGCCAACTTGTTGCTCTTTAGCTTTGGCGTTGGATTGCCGCAGCGTGATGGCACGCGGTGAAGGGCTGGCTGCCCCGGTTGAATTGCACGTGCTGCGCACGGGATGGTTACCGCTGGCTCGAATGGATTTCTGCTCTTTTCCGATTTTTATTTAGGGGTCGTTCTGCAAGTCTTTTTCACCCGTTCAGCTCGGCGCAGCTGAGCGCGCTGCCTGGGGTTGTGTTTCATCGTCCGTTGGGGCAAGGAAGCGCAGAGCAAAGTCTCGGTCTGGAGGCGCCTCCCTGCTTCCCTTCATAACCCTCYGGGAGAGGCGCTGGCAGTCGTGGTTGCTCGAGGTCGGATGGAGAAGTTTGCAGGTTTTACTGGTGAGAGAGCAGAGAGAACTGATGTCAACCTTGTTAGTACATCTATTTACTATAGCAGCTGCGACAGAAGTGGGGGCATTTATATATGTGTGTGTGAGTGTATATTTTTAATGATATCTGAATGCCAATAAATGCATTTTTGCAGTGCAGCATTAGTTTTGGAGCAGATGGCTGTATCATGTCATACCATGCTTGTATCAAAAGAGAAAAGCCAGTAATCTTTTTTTTTTTGTTTGTTTTTTTCCTGTTTGGCAGCATTGGGTGACGTGTGACCACAGCGTGCATGATGCGTGCGACTGCCGCATCTACATCGCCTTGCCAGGCAGCCTAGATACACGTAGCAGGTGTTGGCGGGACGTATCGGCCTTTTCTCGCATGTTAGAAGCACTTGAGTTACCTCTCCGGGGAATGTGGGGGGAAGAATAGCCCCAAAAGAGCCAAGAYGCTGAGTATACAGAATTGCATGAAATACATACAAAAAAGAATCGAAGAGGAATAAAAAGYCTGCGTCCTGCTGGCTGAGCGGTGTAGTGAACTTTCTCAGCTCTGTAACGTTTGATTCAGTGTTAGCTGCTAATTAGAAAATTAAGTTACGTTCGTATTAACTGGTCCCAGTAGAGAGACGGTTAAATTGAATATAATGGGGAAAGGTGTGGGGGATTTTTTGCTCTTTGTTGTTTTTTTGTTTTTTTTTTCCCCTAAAACCTTTGCACGTGCCTGCAGCTATTTGTCTATTTAACCATGCGTTCTTGCGAACCTTTATTCCTCATTAAACAGGTCAAATCGCAAGTAGAAACGGAGCTCGCGTTGCAGCGAAGGGAAGGAGCGGCAGCGCGCGTTAAGCGGACGGGTCCGGTGGGGAGGCGGCGCTGGAGCCGAGGYGCCCGCGACCCCGTGGCGGTTTTGCTTTCTGCCTCCGTGTGCTTCCTTCCAGGACCGTCGATCGAAGCCGCGCGCCCCGACAGGGAAGCGATTTAAGGGAAATTTTGGCTACGTTGGGGGTTTCGGTACAAGGATTTGCTGTTGCCTTATAATAAGGCACGCGGCTAGAAAGCAAAAATCGTGGATTTTAATGTCAGGAGCTGCAGGGTGGTGAGCGCGTTTAACGTTCACGCGAATTCACTGCAGCAGGAAGTTTTTGTTTTAACAGTTTCCTGCTGTTGAGTTAGTATATATTTTACGTCGAGTAATGCAACAGCAGCTTTTTTTTTTTTTCTTGCAAGAATAGCTTAAAAGCAAGCAATACAAGATAACAAATTCTTTTGGACCAGCTCGTTAGCTTTCCCTCTTCTGGAAAGATTGTGGCTACCTGGATGCTGCTTCCAGATACAAGGCTGCTGGCACTGTCACTACAGCAATTGGAAATTCTGCAGACAGTTGTCTGCTGTTATCTCTGATATGAATAAATGCATTAAATTCTACTTTGAAGTTGCTTGTCCAACTTCAGACGCTCTGTGAACAATCTGAAGCGGCTTTTTTTAAAGAACCACTCAAAAAAGAAGACGTTGAAGTTTCATTTATTCCTGAATTAGATTATAGTGGCGTAAGAGTCCTACGAGTGATGAGTTTCCTAAGTGGTGGACAAGTTCTTTCTTGCTTTTCTTCCCTCTCTCTTTTAAAAAAATGAATCTGTGATGATAGCATTAACAGCACAACTTAATTTCTTCTGTGATGCTCTGTGGATTTCTTATGCACAGAGATTTCTTAAATCGCTTCCATCTTTTTTCTCCCCTGCTCTGAATTTCTGAAATTTGAACTTAACTTCTGTTTTAGGAACTGTCAACTACTGCATGGCCTTTTGTTTTATTTTATTTTTTTTATTTTTAAGGTGTATTATGCACYAAGCTTAAAGTAGCCATGAAGTCTCCCTAGTGTTGCAGAGAGAAGCTGCACTGAGTTGTTTAAGATACTTTTTTTTTCCTTTTAGGAGTTTGTTTATAAAAAGTTGAGCATCCATGCCTGTGATTTTGCTATCGTAGCGCAAATGAAACGCGCAACCCTTTGAACGTCTCTAAAGCTAAAACTGAGCTAAGAATTCACACAGAGAAACCATTGCGGAGTTGTGGGGTGGGGGGAAGAGGTAAGCGAGCACGGTCCGGCCCGGGACYGCGGGATCGCAGGCGGAAAGCGGTGGAGATGCTTGGCAGCGGCGCTCCTCTGCGCGACTTCAGTAGGGCGACGGGGAAAGCTGTCGGAATCGCTCCGAYGTGCCTTCATCCGTGGGGGAAGGCGGCGCTCTTGGCTTTGGGCTCCTGTCAGCATTTGCAGTCGGGCCTCCGCGAGGTCTTGAGCGACGGCAAGGTGGGCAAGAGGCAAGTGAAAATCAGCGGCGGGCTCTTTAGGTAGCGATTTGAACTGGCTTTTTGACGTTTTTGAAGAACGTGTGACTAACTCCACCTTGCAGTCTTCGTTCTTCTCGTCCTTCTACGTGAGTCCTTTAAAAAACCACGTTCTTCTTCAGCTCGGCATGTGCCTGAGGTCTGCTGTTACTCTCATCTAAGCAGGAGCTCRGGGTTCAGTAAATCCGACCAAGGAGGGCAAGTGTTTCTGAGCCCACTGCAGATGGCAAAATACTCGGRGCAGTCAGATGCTTCAGTTGGAGGCCTGAACCTCAGAGGTTTATTTTATTTTTTTGTTTCCTTCAGGCCCGTTTCTCCGTTTTCATTCCAAAACGACACCTTCTTAGGGTTTTTGGTCGTAACAATTTGATTGAAAAGTCCCGAAGCGCTTCGGTGTTTAATGCCGTTCTTGCACCACAGATTGCAGTTTGCRGTATGGTTTCTTCGTAGAGGACAAATGGGCGAAGACCGAAGGAGCTGTGAAATGGATGAGCTTATTACTCCACTCTTATTCATGAGCACGGACATCAGCAATTGCCAGGCTTGGAGCACAACTTTTATTAAAGGTCTCTAGGATTGTCCMTTTAGATAATAACTCTTTTTTCTTTTTCCCCGCTAGAGGTTTGGATTTTTTGATGTCTTCTAAGTCAAATGAAAATATGGAAAAGCAGAGGGTRTTTTTAGGGAAAAGTCTTTTATAAGCTCTTTGACTTTTAAGTCATCCTTAAGGATGGGAAATGCAGTTAGTTAATAAGTGATAGAGTTGGAAATACTTAGAATGGTTTTTGTGCTCTCTAGAAAATACCCGAACTTGGCCCGAGCGCTCTTAGATGAAGCGAAGGAGATTACCTTAAGCTACCTTCAGAGCAGTGTTCTTTTATTTTTGCCCTCTCGTCTTCATCATGAACTAGGTCTTTTTGCAATTGCCCTCTGCACGCAGTCAGCTGTTATATCTTGGCCCCGGTCGCAGCCGGGTGCACTTTTCTCGTGCTGACTACCTGCAGCTGTCTCRGCATCCCTGCAGGCCCTAATTCAGTGGCAAGCTATTGAGCTATGCTCACTAAATACTGAATAAAAAATAATTAGGAGATCGGGCAAGACCGCATATCTTTTCTAGCCTTGAAATATAAAATAACAAAAGTCAGGAATTTGTCATTTTGGAGTGTGTGTGTGTGTGTATATTTTTTATATATTTTTGTGAATGATGTTTATGCTTTCTAATGCAAAATCCTTTTCAAAATGCGTTAGAGGTTTGTTTTGTTTTATTTTGTTTTTTTTTTAAGGTGGAAATTCTCCTTAGAATGGCTGAGTGTTTCTGAGCAGCTCATCTTTGACAATCTGAATGTTCAGAATACATGATTTGTATTAAACGCTGATACTCGATACACTCATATTCTCGGGTGGTTCTTCTGCAAAGGAAATGTACGGTTCAAAAGTTTTGTTTTTCTTTCATACCGTTTTGAAACACTGAATGTAAAGTTAGCAGCAATATTCTTTGATTATTTACTTTACAGTTCCAGCAAAGCTGTGCAAAGATAGGAGTGTTTAATACCTTTTATGCCTGCTTAAAATCAACTTTACTCTGGGGAGGAGAAAGAAGTTGTGATCAATCCTCCAGTAGTAACTGCCAGAACCATTTACTGCCATGGTTTATAAGTGTTTTGGTATCTTTTTATTTTTAGAGTTGTTGTTTATTAACTATATATTAATGTATATCCACTGGGGGGGGGGTTAACATACAGTGCTTTATTTTTCTATCCCTAATAAGGGGCCATGCGTCTTGGTGATCTTCATGAGAAATCTGTTTCAAAATCTGTTTACAGTGCATTCAAAAAAGAAAAGAAAAAAACAGGGAAAATTGCTTTCCAAAGCAAGTTTTTGACTAAAGAGTAGAGTTTCCCCCAAACTACTCATAGGATTTGTCATTGCGAAAAGTGAGCACTGTAAACATTTCTTAGAAGCAAGAGAAGCATGTATAAGTCAACCCAAGAAATCAGGTGATAATAAGGCAGATAAATATTTAAATATTTATCACTGAGCGATACTGGCTTTACTGGCACGACTTAAAAATTAATTCTTGACGAGTTCTCCTTTTGTGAAAACTTTCCTCTTGTGGAACCATGATTAACATTTGCAATGTTCATCCGGAATAAAATCTCCTCCCCGGAGCATGCCGCTGTAACGGGTGTCTATTGCTGTTACGCTGCCCGCCAACAAGTCAGCCGTCCTTGTTTTCTGTGCTCTGCTGCCCGTTCCTATAAGCATCTCTCTGGCACCGATGGGGGAATTGGTGGCACTTAGGTGACTGCCAGGACAAGTGAGTGACAGAGTCAAGAACAGATCTAAGCATCTGGTAGCAAAGGGAGGGAGGGAACATTTTTTTGGCTCAGTTCTACCAAAGAAGTATGAAACGGAGTCCAGTGCGGGAGTGCAGGGTTCGTAGGATGCGGGTGAGCCCGTCTCGGCCACCTTCTAGGAAGGATCAAAGCAGGATCTGTTCTTCTTCGTTTAGCTCTTAGCAAACCTTTAAAAGCCTTAGGTTTACAGATCCCCATGTTCTTGAGCGGTCCGGTCCCAGAATTACCTGTTCTTGGCTGTTGAATTGGACCAACTCAGCAGCTCACACTGGATTCATATCTCAAGGTTCTTTGGTCAACACAGTTCTCTGTAGGGTAGTGACATGTTAAGAATTTCTGTGAGCTTTCAGTTTGTGATATTTAAAGCTAGTCTAGGGTAAAGCATAATTTTGTTTATTTTTCTATCAGTGTAAACTAAGATGAATTTGAACTCACCAAAGGCGCTGCAGCTGCCGTGTTATCTTTTCACTAATAATGTCGGGATATTTTCCACTCCATTCAAAGTGTTTACGTGTTTGCGGGTTATGGAATGATTGACATGCTCGAATTTTTGTGGTTCGTGACATGGCGTTTGATCGCGAATACCGGAGAGCGGTAGTGGCCAGAGGAAAACCTCGAGAAAGAATCGTGTGTCTCGGCGGTGGCAGGATTTTACTGCATCCTGTTGTCCTTGGTTTGTGCCTCGCTAACCGGCACTGTGCGCTGCCGGCAGTCGTACAAGTGCTCTGCTCCTCGTAGCTCTGAGTGCCCCCCATCCTTCAAGYGCGTCTTTGCTGCTGTTACTAGGTTACAGGCATTTCAGTCTAAGCTGATTAACTCTCTAAAACTGTAATTTTGGCTCTGTTGGGTCTGAAGGAGCRTCCTCTTCAAAAGCTCGTTAATAAGTGTTGGCTGTTAATGTTCGTGACGTGGGGCTGCTCTGTGTGTGTGTGTGTCGGGGGGTGAGCTGGGAGCTGAGGGCAGTGTCCCCGTTGACCTGAGCAGGGATGACGGTACCGAGGGTCAGTCGTTGGCCCCAGGCCCGGTGAGGTGATGAAGCAGATCCAAGGTCCGTCTGTAATCTGTGAAAATACGTATTTTGGTAGTGTGTAAGAGAAAGTATGCTTAAAAAAATCCTAATAGTTGCTCTTAAATCCTGTTTCCATGATTGTAAAGATAACACTGAGATGTTCAGCAAGTTGTTTTTTACGCTGTTTGGCTAACTCTTATTTTTTAGGAGCTTCTGCTATACGTCTTCCTAGAGGCTTGCTCTGGTCTGGTCCAGGAACTGCTGTGGAGCCAGATACCAGGAAATCCTGTCTACAGCACAGGTTTGGAGGTAGTGTTGCCATGTGCGAGTGTCGTTCAGACTCATAAGCTGCAGCTGAAAGGCTYTAATAAGGCCTGCAAAGCCAAGCTGGCAACGCTCCTGGGCTGAAGCGGTGCATCTGCGCAGGTGGATTTGCAGTTTAATCTTAGCTCGAGGATATCTCGTTACCACGTGTAACTTGGACGTATCCCAGAATACCTAGATGCAGATAACCAAGGCTGTCTAGTGGAACYGACATTTGTGGGTAGGTATCTGAGGAGCTTTTCTGACAGATTAAGCGCCTTAGGTTAAGTCCGCTTGGGCTCAGTGGCAGCTGGCGTTCTGATGAGCCACTCTACTACTTTTCAAAGTGCTATTAGACACCTGTTGATCTACTTAATAGAGCGATGGGATCCCAGATCAGCTGAGGTCTCCCCTCTTTCTCTTCTGTGTCGAACAAATTCCTTGCTTGACCTCTATTGGAAAACAAAGCTTTTTAATATATTAAAATGCACAAAAATAAAAATGGTGGCTTACTAAGCGGGACAGTGGAGGTACTGAAAGAGAAGAAGAAAGGTTTACAAGCAAATCGCCTTACAGTGAGTGTGGTTTGGCCTTTCCAGCGGTGTTCATCTTCAGCTGGCATCCCGGATAAAAGCAGGTTGCCCCCAGGCCCTTCTGAGGCATCCAAAGATCTCATAATTGCCCGTAGGGCTTCCTGCTGGAGAGCTTGCCGGCATGGTGCTCTTGCTTCTTGCAGGGGCCCCCAGTCTGCATGATTTTGTCTTGCTGCCTGCCCTGTGGAAAGCTCTGTAAAGCTGTGCCGGTTCGGTTGTGGTCATAGTCCGCTTTCTGCATCCTCTCTGAAAGATACAGTGTGATCCAGAGGACGGGGTCCGGGGCAGGGTAGCTGTACCCTTCTTGGCTTGCTTGCTCTTCAGCAGAGCAGAATATACTGAATCTATAGGAAAAAAAAAAAACAGTGAGAAACTGAGCTGCTCTGTCACCATCACAAGGTGCGTAATGACCTTTGAATGCCCATTGCCCTAGAACCAGAATCCCGTCAATTTTCTGAGAGATCTGTGAACCAGACAGGCTTTTGAAAATTTTCCTGCTCCTAGGAAACCTCAAGTAGATTTTAATTTTAAAAAAAAAAGGAGGGGGATTTCATGCTTGAGCAAGAAGATATGCTTTGCATCGCTCATTCTTCAAAACATGCCTGAAAGAGCTACTGCTAGCATGAAGCTGTGGACCATGTGAGTAATGAACTGTCCTCAGTGCCTTCGTAAGCATTAGTAGCTTAAAAAAAAAAAGTGCAATGCTACAGTCAGGTCCCAGGTTCCTTTAATTACATTTGTTTTGCTTTGATRTTGAAAAAGCAGGTCACTGTATAAGAACTCGGGGTTAATTTTTGYCCCCCCAGGTTCCCTGTGTTTTTAAGCAGGCTGCTCTGAAAGCATCAGGAGGTTTTAGCTTTATTTCCACTTTGAAACACTCATAAGGATAACGCTGGAGTTATTGCTTGTTTTGAACAGCAGAATGCTTGTAACAGTAAAACGATTGAATAAATGATGGATTTCAAAGTGTTGCTTGGCTCAAACGTAAATTGCATTTGTTGGCTTATTTTGTTATAGACTCCCATGTGCAAACTCGCTGCACTCTTTTAGTTTTTCAAAGTCACRTTAATCAAGCCAAATGTTATCTTCCGCAGCTCTTGCCTCCCCACCCCTTGCCTTTTTGCATCGTTAGTGCGGTGTTCCATGTTAGCCCAATAAAGATGAATAATCAGGTCCCAACTTTCTGCTGCCTGGCTCTAATCTATGCCGTTAGTRCTGTCCTACTGATCATCTTGTGATGCCATCCCTCCTTCTGCAGCTGTTTTGAGGAGCGTTGGTTGACAGTGCGGTCTGCACAGGCAAGGTTTTTGTGAAGTCCTTGCTGGGAGAGGGAGGCTGCCCTCRGTAGTTAACGCTGATGGTTTTATGCTGGTTTTCAGCGCAAGCTTGGAAGACCTGGCTTGCTGTGCTGTCCCTTGGGACAGAGCTCACTTGGGTATAAAACCGGGTGTTTTATTTCTCTTTATCCTAAGGTAGCGGCGGCGCAGGAAGCGTGGCGCAGGACGAAGCATGCCGCTGGATACGTTTGCAATGCAAACAGCTCCAAGCTGGTACGCGGTACAAGGGTGGTTAAACATCAATTCTTCTCTTGGCTTAATTATTTTATGCCAAGTTCTAAATCAGCCCAAATGCGTATTAGTTCTTTTGAAGAGAATAATTAGCATTAAGTTTTGTTTTTCAGGGTGGTTTGAGATCAGCGAAGAATCTGGCAAATACCACTTCCAAAAGGCACTGCGGAGCGTTTGTCGGGCCCGTTATTTTATCCCCGTTGTAACGAGGGGACGCGTGGAAGAGTAAATCCATGATAAACGATCTTCCGTGCCGTGAATTCAGAGCTTTGAAAAGGGCACCCTGCCSAAAGGGGCATCCCGAGAGGGACGCCCAGCTCGTCGAGCGTGCGCCTGGGTGTTTCGATGGCTCTTCTTCGTTGCTGTGCTGCTTTTTCTTCTTTGATTACTCGCGGTGTCACCCTTTGCGTTCGGCTCCGCRCCCTCAAATTCACGCGGTCGAGTCTTTCCGTGCCTTCCCCCCGGGGACGCGGGTCCCCTCTCGCGCCTCGGCGCAGAGGCCGGGTCCCGTGTCGAGCTCCCAAGCCGGGCTCGTCTCCGCAGCGCCRGCAGACGCGGTGGGCTGCGAGGTAGGTTGCTCGCTACTGCATCGCCGTCGTGGCTCAAAGCTGGAGCGTTGCAGGAGAAAACGCGTCGGAAACGCTCGAGGTGGTTAGCGCGTGCCTCGTGATGTCCCGGGGCGAGTATCTTTCCCCGTTTATTTTTCCACGGCTCTGTGTGCCATAGTTTCAAATATCTCTTTTTATTCGCTGCCTTGAATTTTGTTGAGACTTCTCGCTCTCTGGATACAGATTTCCATTTGTTTCCCATATCCTAGGCTGACTGATTGCTGTTTACCTTTTTTTTTTTTTTTTTCCTTTTTACTGATGACTCTTGTATCTATTTCCAATTAAAAACAAATCTTATTAGCTCCCTCTCCCTAAGATCCCTCAGCAGACTGTGTGCTCTGTGCAACCAGCTGTGGGGTTTCCTAGTTTCTGAACCTTGCAACTTGGAGGTTGCTCTCTGTATCTGTCTTTGTAGCATTATTTTTTTTAATCATTCATCATCAAAGGTCAACTTCTGCGCCAGAACTGCTTAAGCACACAAACCCGAGCACTCCGGAGGACTTGGTTCTAGCTTTATTTAATCATTCTCRTCCTCATTTGATTTACCAGAGATGGCAATCTACTGCTTTGATTCCCTTCTTCCATTGTGTTGATTCCTGGAAAAGTAGCTCCCAGTTTTTTGTTTTTTGGTTGTTCTAATTATATCGCTTCATAGATGAAGCATGCTATGTTTTTTATGAACCTTTTAGTGGGTGCTGTGCGACTTCAGTGATTCTTTGTTGCTTTCCTGTGTGTTAAAACAGGAGGATTGTAGAGTGGGTCATTAAATCCTACTTTCTAGAACGCTGCTTTTCTGCCCTTTCCCAGAATGGCTCATCCCTGTGAGAGGAAGCACCCAAGAACRTTTCATCCCTTTCCTTAGGGACTTCTGTGGCTGCAGCATTTTAGGAGATGAGCAGGGTTCTTATGCCCGGCATTATTAAGAATACTTGTTACCCTGTTCTCACGGGACCTCTTTTGGAGTGTGAGGCTTGGAAACTTTGTTTAGTAGTAGTGGCTCTTGGTAGAATATGAACCTTATGGAYGTGCTTCTAGGGATTAGCTCTCCAGACCAGGATTAAAACAAAACAAAAAAATAAAAGCCCTTAACCATAGTTGYGTTAGACTGAGAGAGAAGCTGAAGGAAAACCTGGAGAAAGCTATGAAATTCGGAAGCTGAAAGTGTTGAAATTGTCCTTACTTGCTGAAGCTGACCCTGTTTTGACCGGGGGATTGGACTAGGTGACTTCCAGCAGTCCCTTCCGCTTACTCTCTGTGTACGATAAAAACCTCCTTTAGCACACGAGACGGTTTGTTTGTAATGCAAGATTATTTGTGGTGTTTATATGTTTCAGAGGTATAATATTCTGCAGCCTGCTGTTTTGACCATTAAGGAAAAGAAAAATGAATGAAATAAGAGTGTGCTTGTTGTCTGCTCGCTGTTTACTTTCTGTGAGCGGTAGAGGTGGCTGTAAAGCAGTCAGATACCTTTTTTTTTCCCCTCATCTTCTGCATCATCTTCCCTGATTTGTTAAGGTTGAAAATGATGTAATGCTGTGAAATATTAAAATTTAATTTCTGGAAATACCTCTGAACAGGGTAGCTCTTGTTTTAGTTGAGCTGGTTTTGCAATCTGTGGATCGAGATCATATTTGGCGAGACAAGCTCTGGTGGGTTCAATGCGCAGGGAAGCTTTTCCGTGGTATTTTTGTGAGTATTAATCGCTTTGTGGCCGTTACGCTTCTCTGGATCCCCCACAGATTTTTGCACTCTTGATTGCAGAGGACACATGGAAGAAATGGTGGTCCTTTGCTCAGCGTTAGGAATCAGAGTGCATCGTTTTTCACTCCTGGGGTGGGAGAGAGTCGAAGCAGCAGCGAATGGAAAAGAGGAGGAGGAAGATCGTTGGCGCTGAAAGAATTTGTGTTAAAGACAGTTGCAGAGCTAGGACTGATGGCCGCTCTCCAGGCGAGTGCTGCAGAAGGTGGGAAGCCTCGCCGTTCCCCAGGTTGGCTAATAAAGATGTCAGTCTCTTTAATCTTAACTCCCCTGAGAAACCATTTTCTATAGCGTTGCAACACCTTCTACGTGTTCTTATTTATGCATTCGATGCTGCTCCGAACAGCTACGGGGAATCAGTCAAGAACCTGAGCAGTATACGCATATCTTTCCAAATGCTTTTCCAGGTGTTGCGATGCTAATGCAGTGCATTTATACCAGATCTGGAACAATATGTTCTATATGTAACTGGGACCAGTAGACTGAAGGCAAATATCCTCATAAATTCAGGACTCTTATTTACAACGGAGAGTAAACTGCAGTGTCGGAAGAGATGGGACAAGCAGAGTTCAGCGGGCGGAACGGCCTTTGTCGCAGTGGAGATCTGGTATTCGCGAGGGTCTGAGTTAGGAGTGTCAGTATGTATCTTCACCCGCATTTGAATTCAGAGATTGAAATTGAATTGTTAAGGTATCTTGGATGTTTTTCAGTAGATGCTCTCTTAGAAGGAGTCAAGATGCTAATAGTGGGTCAGCGAAGTAAATGGGATTCTTGAATGAGACGTGGGATATAGGCAGGAAACAGAAAAAGTCAAGAAAGAAGGCTTTGTCGAAGATGTCAGGAAGTCAAAACCATCGAAATTCAAGATCTAGACGTAGAAAAATTATATTGAAAATAAAAGTAATTTTCAGCCTAGAGAAGAAAAGGGAGTGCCGAGGTGGGGCAGCTGTGCGTTGGGGAAGGAGCGAAGGCTAAAGATGGTCTGTGTATTGCCTCGGACCTGAATAAACACTGTTTCTGGGCGCTGCTTCGGGAGAGGATCACGTTGAAATTGAGGGCAAAGGCAGGAGTGGTGCTGCGGAAGCTGATGCGGGAACGAATGCACGTGAAAAGCCGTGAGCGCGCTCTGCCCGAACGCGGAGAAGCGGGAGGGGAAGCAGGTAACTCTCATCCCTCCGTATTGAAGGAGCAGGGCGCAGGACATCACGGATGACACGGTGAGGATTTCTGCAAGTCTTTCGAGCTTGGAAAGGCCGTAATATGTGGTTGAAAAAAATGTATTAACACACGTATTGTCTGAAGACTGACAATATGCTACTTATCTGGGAGCCTGGGAGGAAAAAGTAAAGGTGTGCAACACAAAACAGGTAAAAATGAACATATCATGGTATACTAAAACTGACATTAAAAAAAAGAAAAAAAAGGCAAGTTACTATGGGGAAATTGATTGGAAATTACTTAATCTGGAGAAAAAAGAAATTGTGCACAATTGCAAGTGAGTCAGAAACGTGTTAAGAATTGGCACCTGCAGTTAACGTTTAAGAGGAAAGTATCAGACCAAAGAATTTTTTTTTTTTTTTTAGCGATCTGTTTCGGGGCTAGTCTTATTTAGTAACACTGTCCATTACCTTCATAGGAAATAAACTGCCTCCTGCTCCTTTTTAAATATGTAGTGATGGAAGAGCACATAAGTATGAATCTATTTACTAATGTATTTTGGCCCCACTGTGGGAAAGCTGCCTCACAGATGAAATGGGGATGAGGAGACAGATGCTTAAGTGTGATCCTGAGAGTTTCTGTCTGTGCTAGGAAGATTAGCATGTTTTTCAGTGCATTGTTGCTGTTTTTTTATTTTTTTTCTAATATGATGTAATTTATCCATAGTGGATCGCTATTGGTGTCAGAGAGTCTTGCAGTGAGAATTGTGTTCGTCTAGTCTGCTCTTTTCCTGCTTTAGTGCAAAGATGAAATTTCGTCTGATTTGTTTCTGGAGGAAAAAGAAAACAAA